>NC_058050.1:22773153-23373153 GCF_020085105.1 Siniperca chuatsi | reverse complement strand
GTGCAGTAATGCTCTCGCCTCAGTCACATTTCATAATACCTCAGTTTTAACGTACATTCCCAAGCCAAAATATATTCTGTCATTTTGTATCACAAGCGAGCTCTCTGGCTGTTAGAATTATGAGCTGAAAGGCGACTATCAGAGCTGTCTTTTAAAAGAGAGAAAGTGTTGAGAGGGTCGGCATGGGAGCAAAGCAGCATTCAAAACTTCATCCCCTGGGGTGTATTATGGACCCCCCACTACTACACACACTCTAGCCACCAACCCAGTTGCCTTACCCCACTGCAGCAGACTTTAAAACACGCAGAAACCCCAGCTGTGTTCGCTGCCAACCAACAACCAGTCTGATCAAGGCCTGAGATTGCCAATATCCTGGAAGCGTGGTTTAAATATCACAGCTCATTCAGTGCCAGAGTAATGTGCCTCTAGAGACTCTTCTGTTGGAGGTAATTGTTTTGGATTGCCAATTCTGCTTTCTTTCTTACTGCATTTCTCGGACTGAGGAAATCTGTCACCAAATCCCATTGTTGTATTTCTTTCTTCTTTGTCAAATCAAATTAGGGATGGAAGTAGAACATGATTGGATGCACCTTTTCCAAGATGGTTTCAGTTTTAAAGTAAATCATGGGAATTTGTTGGGTGGATAAGAGCCATGCATCATGAGCCACAGCCAAATTGGTACCAAGGCTATGTAAAGGAACTAACATGGGTTTTGCAACCTTTAGTTGGCAGCACTGGCAGCTCTCTCTCCCGTTCTGCCTCTCCATGTCTCTCATTCAAACTCTCTCTTTCTCGCTCTACTTCTGAGCTTGTGGGTATTTCCATTGCACAGTCTAACCAACAAAGAGACCAGTTGCTTTTGGCCTTTGAGCTTTACCAAGGGACATTTAATCATCACAGCTTTACTAACTGCACTTTCAGATTTGCCAGACAATACAATGGACCCACCAAACCAAGCCCTGCTCCCAGGACATTACAGCCAGACGCAGAGTTGAATGGGGTTTTTTCTCAAAACACTGTGTAATTCTGCATACTATAGTGTGAGTGGAAGGCCTGTCTGTGCTTGACCACTGTCTGAAGCTTGAGTTGTCTGTGTATATGCTGGAGCTGGATGAGCAGATACAGGAGCAGATCCTGGTATATCACAGACTGTGTTCCTTGGATTGAAGAAGCTAGGAAGACTGCTGACACATCTGCCATCCCTGTTCTCTCTCTGGGAGATGCTGATTGACAGGAACACCACCTCTGCTTCACCTAGCTCTACGCCGGCGTGCGGAGGAGCACCCATGTGGAAAAAACAGCATGGAGAGAGTTGGGAAGAACATGGCAGCTCTGGCCTTTGCCATGAACTCCTGCCATCCACAGCTCCACATGACATGGCTGGGTGGCAGTGAGCAAGCCAGAGCTTCCATGTCAGCCAAACCCAGGGCCTAGAGAGTAGGTCAGAGCTGTTCGACTCAGCTTGGAGGCGAAAGATGGAAAAATAGGGTTTGTTTTCCCCCTCACACTGCCAGGCCTTTTACGACATGGACACTCCTGCTGCGCAACATTGGGTCTGGTTAACTTTCTGAAGGAGGCTGAGACTCTCTCGGTAGACTGATGAGTGGTCTGACAACCCACCTCCAACTCAGATAACGTAAAAGACCCCGTGTGGAACACGATAGATTCATCAATCTTAACAAAATGATTTAGCACCCTTTCTTTACACAGTGAATATTCATGTAAATAAATAGAGTGATTACACATGGTGCTGTCAGCCTGCGGAGAGGAACAGCCGTTGACTGAAGCTGACATGAGGCTTTGAGTGTCCGTGATAAAATCGGTGGGTTCCCTATCCAGACCACAGTTGAGGGACCGGCTTCTGCCAAGCATGCACCATTAGATCACAAGTGATGCTCTGTGACTCATCTCTCAACTTCAAATGCACTTGACATGCAAACCACATAAAATTCAAGTGCAAATCAAACAAACAAAAAAAAGTGTAACAGCGATACAGATAATGGTGGAACTGGAACATCTCTTCAAATTGTGCACCCTCGTCACTTTACTGGCAGGTTATGAAATTCCTCTCAGAGCTGAAACATAAGGCTTTTCCTCCTGTGTTCATAATATAACTCACGGCCAGAACCAGGCTGGGAGATAATGATGATAATACGTTTAAGTCCCAGGAACACTGGGCCTTGAATGGGATCTGATGACCTCATTATTTCTCATTAGTCTCCCTGAGGCACCTAGATGAAGACTTTAAAGGTGGTCTAGAGGTTAATCCCACAGGGAGAATGAACCCGCTCCCCTGTATCTGTTTCTGGAGCTGCTGGACAAGCTGCCTAACTGCCGACTCGGCCAGTCATCAGTGTGGGAGCTTCTCCAGTGTCACAGATAGTCCACGCTGTCCCAGATAGCCTTTTGCCAGATAACTGGACAGAGGGATAAATGTCATGTCATAGTGATCCCTTCCGACCCACCTCGTTCTCTGATGACCTCTGACCCTCCAGCTTTGCCTCCCTGCATTCTAAATCCCATGGAGCCTTATTGATGTGTCATCCACCTCATCCATCTCACAGTGACATTATTACTTATCTTCTATTTAAAAAACAAGATTTCTGAGCATTTGCGCCAGTGCCTTACCACATCTGAAACTGAAACCAACGGTGATGTTTTAATCAAAACCCTTGTCAAGTGCTACTGCTGCTGCAAGGATACAGTATTTCGCACATCTGTGTTGCTCGTATTTACTGTCAATAACTGGGGATTGCACAACAATCCCAGTGCTTCAGAGTACTGCCAGATGTTCTTGTTTCCCTTCTTACTCTTTTATTTTTTTTGTTTGGGAGCTAAAAGTCTCTCAGGTGATGACAGGCCTGGGAAGTGTGAAGGGTAAAAGACAGCTTTGTGCTTTCCAATTAGCTTGGTGATTTATTAGCCTGCTCCATGTATTGGGCTTGTCTTCTGTCATACCCAAGCCTGCCTGATTCTGTTTCACCCAGAAAGAAGTGGATGAGAGGCAGAGAGCTAAAAAAAAGCTAAAAAGGACAGCAAAATGCATTCATACCTCCCTTAGACTCACACATTCCACGCCAAAATCTGCGTAACTCCAGAGATCCAAGACATATGTTGAGCTATAAGATAAAATGGAGCAAAAGTGATACCTAGATAAGCTAAATACTATCAGCTGATTGAATTAATAACATAAAACTGATGTGAGGACACAGGAAATTACCAAAGAGATTACCACAGAGATCGGTGATTATGGTCAGTGTAGCTACGTATTTGAGATTGTGCAGTACAGCTTCATTCCAGAGTGGGTCTATCTCCAGCCATATCTGATTGGTATGTGTGTGTTTGTACATATGTGTGTGTGTGTGTGTGTCCATGGTTTGTTTAGACTGGTCGGGAAAGCGTGAGACCAGAGTGAGTGGGCAGAGGCCATACTTTAGGGTTCAAAGTAAAGCGGGGAGGGACCCCCTCGTTTTGGAGGAATGTTGAGGAGGAGGCCTGATGGTTAGCTGGAGATGGTGTAATTAAGGGGTGTGATTGTGAGAACCTTCCCTTCCCCGGGCCTTGCAAAGGTCACAGATAAAAGAGCAGCCCTCAGCCTCCGTCGCTCTCACATGTGGAAAATCACTGTAACGCAGGTTTACGTGTCAAGAAATGCACACGAGCTAATGAATGGTTGCGTCCCCCGTGTGAGACACAAACAGAGGAGCAGATGACACCCTACCTGGGAAGCCCCCTGCAAGCGGTGGGAGACGGTGGCTGAAGGTTATAGATTTGTGGTTCCCTGACATTGGAAGCCTATTGGGCAATAGGGCCACATAGAGCTTCTGAGGAACATCATAAATTAGACAGCTCTGGGAGGCTCCTTCTAATCATGTGGGCCTGTGCGCCACCCTGTTGGTGTGGTTGTTGTAATTTGGCCCTGTCTGACGTGCTATTTGCAGAGTAAGAGCATGATGACACATTGCCATGCCTTTCTTTGCAAGCGCGGCGCTGTGTGTCATGCGCAGCGGCAGGGTGTGGCGTGGGAGGATAAGTGTGCTGTTGTGTTTGCTGACTAAATGCATCAGTCGTTGTCCCCCATGCACCCCCCTTTCTAATCCACCTACCCCCTTTCATATCGTAAACAAGACCTAAAGGGTCCACACAGCTGGCCAGCATTGTGATCATGAGCCATCATTCACACTTAAGTGAAAACCTGACTTCCCAATAATCCTCAATTATGGAAACAGACACAGATTGGAGCAGTGTGGAGTGATAAGATAGCATATTAAGGACACTATTCAGAGCCCTAATGGGATGTATTCTTCCTGTTGCAGCACACCATTAGTTGAAAACATGTGAGCTTGTGTGTTTGCATCCAGAATGTTGGATGTCGGTGCAAATTGTTGAAAGAGGTCAATGTGACATAACTCTTCACCGTTTCGGCTGTTGTGTTCACACTGTTGATATGCTCACTCTAAACAAGAACAGGAAGATGAAAGAAAAATCTCTGTCAGGCAAAACAACAAGTTTTCTGAAATACATTGAGCCCTGGAGAGAAATGATTCACAGGGCATCTACGTTTTTTTGTTGTTGTTGGGGGGGGTTGTTTGCGGGAGAAACAGTGTAATCCTTTCAAGAACCCCCTTCCCCAGACCCCTTAGCTCTCGATCAACTCCAGATGAGAGGGTTGCTCAGACCCTGATGACTCTCCTCTTTCTCTCCTTCTTCCTCCAGGGTGCAGGATAGAGAACTGTGAGTCCTGCTTCAGCAAAGACTTCTGCACCAAGTGCAAGTCAGGTTTTTACCTACACAAAGGGCGCTGCTTTGATAAGTGCCCCGAGGGCTTTGCCCCGCTGGAGGACACCATGGAGTGTGGAGGTACGTGAAACAACACAGATATGGACAAAAAAAAAAATCAAGTTTCAAGAGAGTAAACAACCTTGTCTTTTACAGCTTTCTTTACCTGTACAAATTATTCTATAACTTGGCCTGCTTATTTTGGACCACAAAACAAGCAGTTCAACTGGGACCACACACAAAGAGGTTATAGCATCCCAGTAAAGCTCCTTCACCCTGTATTAAAATGTGACCTGAGCTCTTTGAGTTGCCTCTAGATTTCACTTTGCTGTGGTTTCACTGCACATCACTATTTCTGTGTGTCTCTGCAGAGGGCTGTGAGGTGGGCCAGTGGAGCGAATGGGGAGCCTGCACCAGGAGAAACAAAACCTGTGGCTATAAGTGGGGTCTGGAGACCCGGACGCGGCACATTGTAAAGAAACCACCCAAGGACACAATACCCTGTCCCACCATCGCTGAGTCCAGGATGTGCAAAATGGCCATGAGGCACTGCAGGAGAGGTAAGGATGTTATACAGCCATATGTTGATGTGTGTGAGAGAGATGTTCTGTCAGTCAGTCCCAACTCCATCCACGTTCACTTTAAAGTTTACACTACTCTGCTGAATGCTAAAGAAAACAGCCCACTTATCCCATAGGAGAACACGTTCCCCCTCTCAGAGTTCCACCTGTTTCATGTAACCCTCGTACCTTGCACTCAGCCTTGTTTTTTCACCGTCTGCGTTTTTGAGGTGCACAGTGTCGTTTCCGTGCATGAAATATCAGCTTTTTTCCATGGAGGCCTTGTGCGAGCCAGAGCTCTTTTTCTGAGGCATATTTTTCCCCCTCTCTCCCATCTCCCTTCCTCTCCTCAGTGGAATTCTTCAAAGTACGAACTGCAGGTTTCCTCAATGGCTGTCTCTGTTTTCTCCCGTCAGCTTGAGAGATATTTGTGGTGCACACAGCATGTATGTCAGGCCATTAACTGAGAAGTCAAATCTGGAATTTCTCTGTGTGTGAATACAGCTAAGGGAAATATTGTTTTTTCAGAAAGTAAACCATTTCTCTCAGACAGTCCAAACACACTATTTGGGGTGATGGCCTCAGTTAGCAGTGCTTTTAAAATAAATGTCTTTTCCCTTAATGTACTTTTGCGTCCCTCATAAACTTTGGATTAGCATAGGCCAAGTGTAAATATTTAATTCACCAAATAAGGAAGCAATTACAGTGGCAGATATCATTCAGGCTATCAAAAAAATAAAAACATTGTTTAAAAGAAAGAGGAAAATATTTTAACCTCGAGGATTTTTCTCCATCTTTGGCCTGGAGTGTTGAGTGGGAGGATCATTTAGTGAAGTGGTGAAAGAGTAAATAAACTTGAAATAAACCCTGATAGTTTCTCATATTTCAGCACTACCAAGGCAGTTGCTGCTGTCTGGGTTGGAAACTGTGATTCCATGGCACATTTAGTTCCTAAAGCCCTGTCCTGTTTGTCAGGGAAATTCTCCCCAACCCCCACGCACCTCTTTCTGACTTTGCCGTGCCTGCTTGACCTTTTCCAAGAAACTTTATGACCTTCTTTAATTAAAATTTGGCATTGTTGCGCATGGTTACTGACGTTAATTATCTCAAGCATGAAGTCTCTGATGGGAAGTTGTTGTGAAGTCTAAATTGAGTGCATAGCAGAACCATTCTTCTTCAGTCCTTTAGAAACCGACAGCAGACTCCCCATGTCCATCTTACTTAAAGCTACTGATCCCTGGTGATGCGGCCACTGCAAACCTCTCAGTACAGTTCCTTATCCAATGACTGAGTTACGTCTCTGTGGAAGATCAGTGGCCTCAGCTTTGTGGTTAAAAGCTGTGTGTAAAAGTGTCACTGTGTGTGCATCTTAGGACTCTTCAGGCTTGTGAAGTGCTGCGGTGGCCTGTTTAATAAAGGTAAATTTCAGACTTAGGCATGTGTTGTTAATTCCCCACCGCTCGACCGCTAGTAAAATATCTCCACTTGGCAAAAGCCAGTGAAATGCAACACTCTTCAGTTCAAATAAATACAATGTAAAAATGTAAGCCGCTGAAGTCGAACGGGAGGAGATCCAGTGCCGTCACATGGGAGCTCGACCGAGTGACATTGTAAAATAATCACTTCCCCTGGGTGACGTCGAATGGGACGAGAGGCCACCCTCTGAAATGCAGGTGATCAGGAAGTGGAGGTTCAAGAAATGGCTGCAATAAGGTTGAGTTCATCATGAAATATCGTGGTAGGTGACCTTTTAAATGAATGCAAATTTTAAGCACTTTGCAAGCTATAGTTCCCTAGTACTGCTTAAAAATAACAGGCTTTGCAATGCAGTATGGTACAATTAATCTTTAAATAGAATTGAGAAAACTGTAACCTCAACATTTAGATTTTATATTCAGAAGAAAATATAAATATAAGAAGTAATTATGATTATGATATCACTTGGAAGTCTAAAAATGAACATTTTCATCAGCTTTTCTCACCGACACCAGACACCAATGTTTAGGATAAGCACAGGATTATATAACTGCAGACCGTAAAGATGCTGTGGATTAAACGGAGACAGGAAAGAAGAGGAAGCAGCATGTAGGTATACACTATTTATGGAAATGCTTATCTGATCACCCTGGCTTGCATTTCTACATATCTACGTATTTGAATTACACTGGACGTCATTGACAGATCCCTGTCTCCCAGCTTAGCCGAGGCGCACAAAAACAACACAAATGATCTTCTTTTCCCTCTGTGTCGGCAAAGATCTAATCCCTCTGTAAAACATATACAAGCACAGAAAGTAAAGCCCAGATAATGTCAAGACGAGAGGCATTTTCACAGCAAACATGACGAGTTGTGTAAACCGTGTCTGATGTGTTCCGTACAAGTTGCCGATCAGTGTAAACACTGTATATCATTTTCACTGCTGGGATTCATTTGCTGTTCTCAGCCAGTCTTTGCCAGAACAGCAGTGTCTTGATAACACCCTCTGTCCCGAAAATCAACATGGACAGACAAAATATGTGGTGATACACTGTCAAAAGTGCTATTTCCATCCAACTGTCAAGCTAATTTTAGGCAAACTTTTGAAATTTGGCAAAAATAAAATGTGAATTTTCCTCCTGCTGGTTTGCACGGAATATTAAGGGACTATTCTCACCGCTCCAACTAAGATGGGCATCTGCATGTATGACAATGCAGGAAGGCTGTAGTGGACAGATATTTTACAAAAACAATTTCAAAGCATCTAAAGGGACATTGACTAGTTTGACCTGCTTGTTTCTTTTTGGCAATGACATTAAACAACTGCTACTGATTACGTGATTAGAAAGCCTTATGTATGCTGATGAAAATCTTTGTCAGATTCACCCAGCTGTTTAAATTTGGTGCATAATTTTCATATAATACTTCAATGGAAAATGTGCTAGACAGTCTCTAGAGGAGTAAGGAAGTCTTGTCTCATGGCGGGTTGGCAGGCGTGTGTGGCAGGCGTTTGCATTGTACCCTTGAGACGGTAAAATGCTCTTCTATCCTCTGGATCCCTGAAGTGGTGCTCTGAACAGGCTATAAACAATAAAGAGACTTTATTAATAGCTGCTCCGGCACTATCAGCATTGACAGACTGGGTTCCCAACCTCTCTGTCTTGTGAGCTGATGGGAGAGGAGGAGAGGAAAGGTGAGGTGAGGGATAACACTGCAGCCCCCGGCTGTTCCATATTGATGCCATTAAGGAAGTCCCTACAGAGATTTCCCAGCAGCCCCTGTCATCAGATTCACTGGTTTACAAACAGACGCATGTGACAAGTTCGATTCCTCTAGTCTCTGCTTCTTTTTTCTGCTGCCCTGCGTTGCCTATCAGTCCATCTGTGTATTTTCCTTTCTTTCTCTCTTGCCCACCCACTCTACTATAATCTAGGAACAACAGCTGCTTCTGCCATGCCAGTGACATTAGATGTTGTGTAAACAACTTAAAATGTTAAAGCTCTCGAAACTCCCACTCTTAATGTAATCCCTGATTTGAGATTTAAGAGGGAGTAAAGTCCAACACAAACACATTGCAACTCGGGCTAATTTCCGACAGTTTTACAAATCGGCTTTCAGATTCTCAGACGGCACAAAAGTCTTTATTGTAGCAGGCTGGAGTGACATTTGTGCAGCTCTGCTTGCTTGATTTGTAGGTAAAAGTAGATTCATTTCAGGAGCATTTGTAGTGCAAGAGGTGGCCAAGCCCAAAGTTAACCCAAACAAGAACAGTTTTACAATATGAAGTTATGGAACAGTAAAAATGTATAGCTTAGCAAATTTTGGAACTGATAACATATTTAAGACCTGTTTTTCCAAAACAATGCAGTTCAATTCACACTTTAAATGCTTCTATGACTGCTTCTATAAGCCCATGAAGACTCACAGTCACTCTGATGACCTCATGGAAAGAAAAAGAAGGAAAGCAGAAAGAGGCAGAGGGAGGAAGAATAAGAAAGAAGGAACATATAATGATTATCTTTGGCTGTTGGATTATGTACCTGTACTTGGAGAGCTACAGGCTTTTGTGGGAGTATTGATCTCCTGTGTGTGTAACCAGAGAAACCCTTTCTGCTGTAGGGCTCAGCCGAGGCCAAGCCCTCCATCCCATCAGTCATCTGAGTGCTTGGATCCAGCCACCACTAATACTGTCTGTCATAACTTCTGTGTGCAGTTTGTGTTTATACTGTAACTGTGATAACTACCTCTTTCAGCCATGATGCCCGGTCTATTCCCTGTGCCATCAATTTGAAACCTTGGATAAACACGTTTTGTTACACGTTCTGTGGCTGGGGAATAGAAGAGGATAAACCCACCTAGACTCAGTTTACCACCTCATCACTCCTCCGTAGTGAGGCATCTAAAGGCCCTGCAAGGTCTTTGTCTGTATTTAAGGCCACTGAACATGACAGAGAGGCGGGCAGTTATTTAATTTACCCCAAGAGCACCTACAGTCTGGTGCAGGGGACCAAAGTGAACCCAGATCCACCCTGGATCGACCAGACCCCATGAGGATTTGGTTGACTGGTGGGATTTACGCCAGGTTCTGTCTGAAGCCAGTCTGGTTCTGCGGTGAATCCACAGTGCTGTGGACCTCCTGGTCCTCACCGTCTGCGAACCATCTGCTCCAAAGTCTCTGCTCCTGTAAAACGATGCACAGAGCAACAGTGATTGCCTCAAATCCGCTCTGGAGGAAGCTCAACCGCCTTGTCTGTAGCGCGCACTGCTCGAGACACCAAATAATTCCGGTTTCTGGCAGCCTTTGCATACGAGCAAGCAGTTAATGCGCGTACATGCGTATGAGCGTGTGACACACAATTTTGGTGTTTATACTCGCTGAGCCAAGAGGTTTAAGCTCTGGCAAAAGATGCCATTCACTTCTTAGCATTTTAGTTACGCACTCAGCATGATCACATCTGAGTCTGGCCTGTGTTTGGCTTGGAAACCCAACATCCAAACACATTTCTGGATGTGTTTTTTTCAGATGTAGCCTTCTACCATCAGGCCAGCTTTTTTCTAAAACAGACGCACGCTTTCAACTTGAGGCTAATTGATGGAGCGTGTTCTTCTTGTCTCAGCAGAAGAGCTCATGTTGCAGTTCAGTCCAAGCTGAACAACAGAGCTCGATTGTTGTCCACTCTGAAGTCTACCCAAAGCACTTGAAAACAGAGGTTTGCACTTCTGTTCCTTCATGTACTTATCTTATTATTCCAATTAATGTTCCACGGGTGTGCTCTATGGGAAGTCAGGACTTTTGGAAGGGAGAGCTGGTACACAGATGACAAGTCCCGCTCTGTTTTCTGCCACAGTGGAATGGCAGGTGGTGATTAACGGTGATCTTTGGCCTGAGTAATATCACGGACAATCCAGATCAGTTCTTCCCGCCAGCGGGAGCGGAGTGAGGAGTGTTTTCCCAGGACAGAAGGAGAGCACTAATTGGCAGCCGCCCTGTCATAGTGATTATGTGTGCCTCACACCGCAGCCTGTTGTGACTGGGGGAGCCTCGGCTTAATCTTCATTTAATAAGGCTGCACCATAGGGGTTGACACAGTAGCTGGTGAGAAGGCTTCAGAAGTGGATGGCCTGGCTCCGGACACAAGGCCAGGGTTGGTGTCTGCCTGGGACACTCCTCCCACCCCACCCCACCTCCACCCACCGCCACCACCACCACCCACCGCACAAGCTTGCATCGTTCATTAATTTCATTAAATGCTGCCAAAATCTGGTTGTGAAGACAAAAAAAAAAAACTCAAACAGAAACATAATGATGATTTCCTCATGCTGCACACACAACTGTGAAACTGTAAAGCTGAGATGACAGAGAGTATTTTGGAAGCGTTGCACTGTGCTGTAGTGAATAAGAGTATGGGTGAGGAGAAAAGACACATCAACCTGTCATTAACTTGGCCAGGTCTCCAGCATCCCAATGCCAATGGCAGTTATGGTCACTGCTGCGGTCACAGTCACAAATTAACATGAGTTCTATTTCAGCTATCCCATATTTGAAAATCTCTGCCCTAGATTACCTAACAGCCCCCCCCCCGCTTACTTTTCATTCCTCCTCCCAACCAGATGAAAATTGATTATCTAAGCTCATGTCTGGACAGGCAATCAACACTTGCTTTATGCTGATGTTCTCAAACCAAACTTTCAGGTTTATTTTTCTGCCTCTCGTGCAGTTTAGCGGTGTTAAATCTTCCATCGGAGGAGAAAGTCATTACCAGTAGTCTCTGAGACTTCTCTGCCCTGGGTACATTCCTTATTGCGGGGGGGATGCTGGTGGATCTCTGATTAGCTTCCCACTAAGTGCCCCTGCTCTCTGACCAAAATAAATATGGCTGCTGTCATTTTGTCAGCAACTGTCTTCAGAGAGCAATATTTGAAACACCCCATGATCCTGCTGGCTTTTATATGGAGAATCCATCGTCATACCACAGGCATGAGCCATAAACATGTGGAGGCCTTTCAAAGACCAGGGGGTGGAGGGATGGAAGGAGGGAGGTGGAAGAGGAGGGGTCAGCAGCGCTCACTGGGGCTCCATACTCCACATTATTGTCATCTGGTCTTTTCCAAGCAGGAAGAAAGAGGAGGGGTGTGATTGAAAGTTTTTTTTTCACACTCTTTGGCACAGTTGAGTTGTGGTTTTGCTGAACTGCCTTTTGTAGACTCATGTACACACATTAGATACAACAGTCCTCTTATTTGTTTGACTCGCTTTATTGTGAAGTACGCATTGGAAGTAATGCTATTCCAATAAATCCGAGCTAGCGGATATAGATATCTTTCTAGAATACATTTTGATGTTAAATAGATGTACATTTGACAGCCAAAACATTGCCAAAAGTTGATGTTTATACCCAGCTATGACTACAATCTGTATAGTTTTATGAAATCACGACCTAAATGGATAATTTGTAAGCTTGAAAACCTAGATATCCTTGCACATATTGTACAGTGTGACTTTGTCAAAGAGAAGGAACACTGCGTTGGTTGCGAGGCTTCCGTTGTTGTCTTCTGGCAGAGGAAATGAGGCATATGGGCCGACATCAACAGCACCATCAAAAACAGACGTACACAAACAAACAAAGTGGCAGCAAACTGGAGGGGGAAAGAGGGAGGTGAAGGAGGAGAAGGGGGATACTGTACAGAAGTGGAATGTTTTCATGTTCTCATGCCCCACAAACAGGAGCTATTTCCCCCTTCTGAGCAGCATATGGGCTGATATTGCCCATGACATGGTCGGGGCCGTAAAGCGCACCTTCAGTGAACGTTCCTTTGATTTTATACAGTAGTCGAGACACGGTCTGTGTCTTTACAGGGATGGATGGCAATAGCTTGTGATGATATATTTGAAGTAGGGTTCGACTCAAATATGGGGCTCTTTTCGGTCTGATGAAAATATCTGACGACCACCAGCCAGAGATGTCCACTTGTGATATGACAGAGGTTTGCCTCTGACCACAATTGGTGATTATTTTTCTTATTTTATATCAGAAGGCTGACCAGAGAGATCTATACGGTGAGGTGTTAAAGGATTTTACAGAAGAGCTTCAGGGGTGGCAATCTGTTAAACCTGTAATGAAACCTGCTCACCCTGCTTTAAAAAATGTAATTAGTATGAATTTGGAGTGTGCTAAGATGGTTTAAATGTAGTTTTAGAGGCTCTTCCACCCTTACAGGCATAACATTCTAGGAAAACATTGAATTTTGTACTTTATTGGAAGTTTTTGGAAAGGTGAAATTTAACAATATCAAATACAGGCACAAAATATCATCTGTTTTCTGCTTCAGTCCAGTCAAAAAACATCAAGTGCCGATATTGGTCTGACCCTATGTTGAAGTAGGCTCCTGTGTGTGGGTTTCTCACCTCATATTTAGATAACCCGAGCTGGTCAGTGGGGTCTGTTTGATTGTGCTGCATGCCTGCACCTCCTCTCTCTGTCTGCCAGACCTCCAGTCCGGCACTGCTGCCAGCTCTCCTGTGGGCCGCAAACGCTTTCATCTCCACATCTACACCACACCAGGCAGATGAGGATGCATACACACACACACTTACAGACACACACATTCACGCAGCCAAAGTGTGAGACACACGTAATAGACACCGACAAACAATAAAACAGACCTCACAGGCAGAACAAGTCACCACATTATCTACTCTTTTCCTCGTCCCTGTTTCCATTCTTTTTTCATGTCTCGCACTCGAATGACACTCTCTCACTCATGTATCACATATCACTGTGCAGGGCTGTCTGAGGAACAACGTGCATGCCACAGAGGAGGATGTGTTCGCATGGCCCACATTGTTCGTGGCAGTGCTGTGTGCACTAGAGTGACTCCCTCTCCAGTGGTCTGGCTGGAGGAGAAAAGAAGGAAGGCGAGGAGCCGAACGAGGGAGCCTGAAAACATCTGGTGCACAGTTGCACTGGCTCAGCCACCAGAAGCCCCTCTCCTCTCCTCTCCTTTCCACCCTCCTTCCCTCTCTTTCTCCATCTCTGGTGGGCGTCTTTATAGAGACATCACAGCTTTTAATTACAGCTGGTGATTCAGACAGAGGCTGTGGCTTCTGACCCACTCATGTCCATGAGCGTGGACCCAGTGTACAGACATGCAGACACAACAAAGCAGCAAGTATAGGCCTGCCGGCCTTTGGTTGCAAGTATGTCTGTGTGTCTGGGTGTTTTTCTGTGTGTGTGTGTGTGTGTGTGAGTGTGCGTCTGTGTGTGTGAACTTACAGTGACAAATACAGGGGGGGATGCAGACTAAAAGCAGAGCCATTATAGTGGTAAGTAGAGGCCAGAGCCAACTTACCAAGGTTGTAGAGCACTACACTCCCATCCACACAAATAAGCAAAACACTAAGGTGATGTCACTGGTTAGCAATTTCAGCTTAACCGAGCAAATACTAGCACAAGTTATTGACCTTAACATGTTTTCTTACTGCATAAAACACAAGCCCGTCTGGGATTATAAACGGCTTATCTGTGAGTTGAAAGAAAAGTCACTGGTCTGGAGCCAGTAACTATGAACAGGCAATGTATACACTCTGACTTAACACTTGAATCTGCATTAAAGCTTTTTTGGCCACTTTGGGGCAGCACACCTAACTGTAAACACAACACAGCATATTATTACCTTCCAAAGTTGATGTTGCTACCTTGTTAGCAAACAGATGCCTATTTACACATCCATGGGACATGAAGCAACATTAGCATTCATGTATGTCATATTTTGAGCAGGTAGTGTACAGTGGGTTTATTTTTTTGCTGAAAACAACTGCCTGATGCTGCTGAAAATGTAAAACCAAAACAATAAGTTTAAAGATGCTAAAATGGGCAGTGGAGCTAAGGTGAATTGCAGAATCAGGTGCTAATTATCTCTGGGTTTATCACTACGAGCAACACTTTCCACATTAAACTTCTGACCCATTGCTAATATACAACATTCCTTAGAGCAGCTTTAAAATAGAAAATACGATGATACATACATGTTCTTTAAAATAACCATTTCACTGAGCAAAGTAGGCTAAATGAAAAAATGCCAGACATCCTGTAAGTAAAAGTCAAGGGGAATTAATTCTGTAAAATAAAATAATACACCATTTTCATAATGCCTTTTAAGATTTTGAGTATTCTGTCATGCGAGAAATACCCATTATATTGCCTTTTCAAAGGATATAACATGATGGCTCTCCAAGGAAAGTCTCAAGACATGATTGAGTGGTTGGTGTAATGAAACTCAACCCATTCCAGGTACCATATCAAATCCCTTCAAACATAAATGCTCCTTCCCGCTGGATGGCAAGGTTCAGGACCGGGATCTCGACAGGCCTTGAGACATTTCTTTTGGATTAGTGGGAGCTTAAGTCTCACTTTGATTTGATTCCTTTCTCCTTCCCCGGCTGCATCTCTGACAGATGCTGCTGCCTTCTGGAGTACACAAACCTCTCCTCTGCAAGGTGAGGCCCAGAAATGACCGTTGAAATTGCGCTGTAATCATACACAGCTAAAAACAACAAGAAAATGTCTGACATATGCCTCAAAGCCCTCTGTTTGTGTTTTAGTAAGTTGATAAGAGTGGGAGAGCAGAGCCTGTATAGAGTGGCGGTAACTCTTATTGCCGGTGTCTGTGATCAGAACTGTCACAGCCACTCAGCTGTCTGTCTGCCTTGTGTTTGACAAGTGTTTGATGCAGCACAGGCCTTAGAGAGGATCAAGCCCTTCCTGAATTGGCTTTACCTCTCTCTCCATGCAACAGGAGCTCTGCAAACACATCAAAGCCCCCCCCCTCTGCTGTGAACTAACAAACTATTTTCATCAAAAAATATGTGCAGTCTGTTAGATCATCAGAGGAGACTGAACAACAGCGCCCTTTGAGAGTTAGTTGAACAATCAAAGAAAACAAAAAGTACCAGCCAGGCTTGATTCCCTCATCACTGGCCATTGCACAGGGATTGTGGCATGATCCTGAAGGCCCCCTGTCTCTGTTTTAGTGTCTAAGCTCGTCTGATTTAGTTTGGCACCCTGCTCGTTAGGGTCTGGTCCTGTTTTGGGACAGTTGTGCTCCATGTCCAAACATGTGAGGGATTTCCTCCTGGGGTTTCCCAGTAGAGAGAAGGGAGGATAAAAGGACTTGTGCAGAAATGAGATATAAAGAGGGAATCATGCTGGACAATTTCCTCCTATATCCTCCCCCATTCCCCTACAGACCCACAGAGACAAGGAGGATGCAGACCAGGTGGAATTAGAAAATGAAGACTGTGTGCACGCACATGAACACACATAGTACTAAAAACACTCAAACACACATCACTGTTGTACACATGCATGGTGGCGATGGCGACTGTGTGGATCACACATGGTCACCTTGTTCTGTCTTAATATAGCCATAACACCCTGCCCCTTCAGTTAATGTTGCTATTCCTGTCAAGCTTTCTGTTCTCGCATGGCACATATGGAGTTTACAGCGATAACAGTGGCAGATTTACCATCAAAATTCATTTAAGTTTTTGAAACAATGGGTTCTTGATTTCAGAAAGAGGTAGACAAAAGCAGGCTTCTCATTTTTAGCCAGCAACAGTTGATTTTGCTGGCTGACATTAGAACTGTCACTAGCAGATTTCATCAGCTGTAGCTAATTGAGCTTACATTAGCTTAATTATGTAGCATAAGTCATATTATACACAGAATCCTCATCACTTGATGATCCATGTAACATGATATGACATGACATGAAAATGAAGAAAAAGCATTGTTCTCGTATCACAGCGTAGAGTCCTAATATTATAAGGATGATAAGGAAAAATGTAAGATCAGACTTTTATTGCATTCTAACATATCCGTTTGGCAGCTTAGCTTATATACTTGTTCACATTTTCAAACTGCATATTTTAATTTTTACATTACAACACAAAAGGTTTTTAGGATTAGGACTATCTGATGTTTGGCAAATGTAACACTATCTCGGGTAATGAGTTTGGCTGGGGTTGCTCATCTGATAAAGAGCAGGACAGAGCTGCAACATTACCCTAAACTCTGATAGCCTCCAGGACTAAATTTCCACACAGAGGAGGGATACTACACAGTGGATGTGCTGGTCGTGAACTGAGCTTTTTTTTAACATAACCTGGAACCCCACAAACTAATGTTGTTATTTAATGATTTGCTTCTTGGCCTTGGTAGTAATGCTCAGTTACTAGGTAGTAAGCTAGTTAGCTGGTCATGCTATTGATTGCAGCTTACATTAGAGCAGACAAACACACTGTTTAAATGCATAATTGAGGATTTTCCTAAAAAAAAAAAAAAAATATGTATAGACTATGTATACAAAAATAATCCCTCTCAGTCATCACTTATGACCCACTAGAAGTGCGTGGCGGTGTCCTGCCCTCTGCCTGTATTTTCTTATTAGTTTGCATGGGACGTTTCTGGGCGTCGACCTTTGGGCAGTGGTGTATAGCCCCTGGCCAGTAACAGCGTACAGGCCGCGAGGTCAGGACTCTTAGCTACCAGGTTACATCACTGTCTCCGTCTCTCTTCTCTGCTCTCTGCGTGTCATGGATGTATCTCCAGCACTGTCACAGCGCTAAATGAAGTGTGGAGATAGGTCTGGCTATGCACACTCTGGATGTATAAAGAGCTGCAGGTCTGTGTGTGTCTGTTTGACCAGGTTGAGCTACACACACACAGGCAGGCAGGGCAGAGGCGGACAGGATGAAGTGCTGCTTCAGCCTCATGTTCACACAAAATCTGACAATGTATCTTTTTCTCGCAGGGTTGTGTGGAGGTGTGGCCATGTTAATTTGTGCTTTAGAACGTAACCGCCTTGAAACAATCAGAAAATAACGTTTTATTTCTTTGATTCACTGCTTTGTTCTCCGTAACACAGCTCTTTCTCTCCATTCACTCTCTAGTTTGGTCAACCACCACTGCTCGTGCTCTCTCTCTGTCTCACTCTGTCAGGGGCCAACTTTGAATTGTGTGTTTACAGACAGCAACCGGCAAATCCTACTCATTCTGCCTTTAATCCATTCTTTACATTTTTTCTTCTGGTTTTGGAAAGGCTAATAAGAAGACATTACCTTCCAAACTCTTCTCCAAATGCTCTCACAGTAGCCCCATGCACATATGGAGAAATCCAAAGCTTGATAGGCCTGCTGTGCGTAGTTACGATTCCTAAGCTATGATTAGACCACTGCTGTTTAGGGAAAGAGGTTTAGCGAACTGTCAGGTATAGTCACTTTATATTTATGTGTGTGTGCACTCACATGCCAAAGTACACCCTACCATGGACTACCTGACATGAGTGTGTGCCAGTAGTTTACGGTGTTGACAAATAGTTTGTAGAAACCCTCATCCATCCTTCTCTCCTTTACCTTATATCCCCATAGGGGTGCAGAAAGCCCCCCTACTCTTAGCGAGACTTATTGCGTGCCCCCTCATGGCTGTGTTAACAACCATTTTATTTCTCTTGGCATGGTGGGCTGCAATGCAAAGGGATTGTTCGTGAAGACCTATAGGCTTATGGGAGGGGGCAGAGCCAGGTAAATCCACTAGCCCAGACTTACATTATACTCAACAGATCCTGGAAATGCAGATTCACCTCCTCAGATAAATAATAAGTGTTCCAAATATTTGTTAGTGGTGTGATAAGGTCACCTCCACTGCAGGATGTGCTTTCCCTGCCTTGATCCATTGTAAGTATGAGGGTGCTTTTAAAAGTGCACAGTTAATACTGGTGGGGTGCTGGCTGACACAGAGAGAAGAAGATTGGTGAGATCCTATGGAGTGAGTATGTTACATTCTATTAGTCAAAGGATGCCAAGCCTGATTTGCTGTAAAAAGGAAAAGGTAGAGTGTGTAAAAGTAAGTCCAACTGCCAAGTCCAGCTTTTATTAGCTTGTGCTTCTTAATGGCACAGCAAAGACAATGAACTATATTGAGCTGCAGTGGCAAGTGATAGTGCATCAGTGTAAACACTAGCTTGAGAGCAGCTTGTTATCAAAGATTGAATTAAACAAATAAATCCATGCTGGATCTTGTGTCTCTCGAAAATGATTAATTCCATCAGCTCAATGCAATACACTTATCGGAAACTAAGATGAATGGCTATCATAACTCTGTGAGACACTTCCTGCTTTATATCACAGCATGTGGGAATTATAAGATGGATCAAAGCATTTATAGAGATCTCCTCTTGATATAGAAGACATGGAAATCAAAGTGGAGTGCTATGGCCCTTTTCTATCTTTGAGTAAAGATAAACAGAGTTCACATCTGTAGTAACTTCCCGGCTAGAATGATGAATTTGCTACTGTATGTCCAGGTTTCCAGCAGGTTTCCTGATCTTTGGATCTGCGGTCACATTTTAAACCCTCCCTCATATGCTGCAGCTATCTTCAGCTCACTCCACCTCGCCCCCATGCATGCAACAAATACAAAAACAAACACCATCCACACCAGCAGCAAGCCTTCAGGAACATCGGCGAGGGGCCTCCCTTTGATAAGTGCTGAGCTTTATATTTTTCTCATCAGAAATGAAACACAACATTAAGCCATTCATTAAAGTCAACTAAAGCTAATTATCCCTCATTTACCCAAGTGCCCGTGGGGCAGGAGAGCCCCATATACTTAGACCCAGATGTGTCGATGAGTCAGTCGGGAGATAGCAGACCGCAGAGGGGGCTGCTCACTTCTCTCTGAGTCCTGTGGTTTCAAGGCGCATCAGGCTTAGAGGGCCTGCCATGATGCCTGTTCACTGCCTGACTGACGTTACCCTCATGACACCATTGGCTGTATAAAGCCACTGCAATACAGCAAGGTTCCATTTAGTGGAAAAAAGTCAATAATGTTCAGTTATAAATTCAAAACTGAAAAATGAAGAGAGAATCATACCTCACTAGCTGGCACATTTTTGTAGTGGCTGAGTCACATAAACAGCAGGCCTCCATTCAAATTACCTCTCAATGCTGTAGGGGGTGTGCGTACAGATTTCTGCTAAAGCTGAACTACAAGTCTTTAGATTTTGGCAGCTTCAAGTGGAAGTGGGGAAAAGTGTAATAGTTGGCAGGCCCAGAAACCATATAACGTCATGTGATTTAACTCCTCAGACCCAATTTCTTCTTCTCTGTGTCTGGTATCATCACCAGACATTTAGAAATAATGGCTGAACCGCTTTACCACTGGGATGAGGAAATCTAGCTTTTGTTGCTGAGTCCAGTTGTCTTATGATGAGGCATCTGCTCATTGCAGTTGGGAGACATTTATATTTTGATGTGAAGTTTATATGAAACGCTTTCTGTGCATGGTGTATATACAGCTGTTACTAGAAATTAATTTGGGCAAAAAGGGTACAGTAACGATGGGATGCTATTCCCTACTGAATCCCCATTTTTCAATTTAGGTAAAAAAGCCAGGTGTATTTTTCCATATAAATCTTGCCTAGTGCAGCTTTAAACTAATAAACGTTACATGGATTGGTAAGAAACCATCTGGTCTGGTGTTGGGCCTTAAATAACCTCACCCAGTCAAGTGAGTTGGTACTGCAGTAGTCTTTCAGAGTGAAACTGTTGACAGTACAGCAAAAGTCAATGCACTTAACAGCTTTTATAAAAAGATTTTATTAAAAATTTAAGTACGTAAGTATGAGCAGCCAAGTAGGAAAAAATGCTCACATCTGCCTCTGACTTGTAATTCTCAGTCTGAGATAGGCCTATTGGGAATTTCTGAAGAGAATGGCTGCAAATGCACCACCACTGGCAGGTCCATCAAAATAAAATCCAATATTAACACTAATACAATCAATTCAGCTATTTTTATAGGAGCTATACGCTGTTTGTATCTGGTGTCACTTGGTAACAAACTGCTACAAATACATAACAGAACACAAAAGTAGCTAATTTAGGCTATTTATCTGGTGTGACTACAAGGTTAGCACTATGGCTAACTACCTTAGAATAATGTGTGAACACTCCCAAGTTGTAATAAGGGGTGTTTTTATTGTTCTTTCCATTCTGCCGGCTTTGTGTGAATTCAACTTTTGCCCACATTTGGTTAGCCTAAATTCTCCTTCTTCTGGGTTTTGTTTAGAGTTGGAAGGTGTGTGAGCTCCGCGGCTTCACTGCGTGGACCCAGCGGCAACCTCACGGGCTGAAAAATGAAGCCAACGCGAAGGTGCCAAAAACTTTGGTTCGTTCCTCGAATGGCCACTTGAGGCTGACTCCAAAAACGAGTCAGTCCCCACAGAGCCCCGTGTTAAAATGCCTGCAACTTTACAGCAGAAATAAACATGTTTACAGCCTGGTACAAAAAACGGTTTTAGTCTATATAGCTAATTTCCTCGTTCATGACAGCTGTGAGGGGGGTGAATTTTTATATATTGCACCTGTTTAAATGATATTAAGGCTTAAAGTTACACATAATTAAGGATGTGGGCGCATTGAGTGACTGATGGGTGCCCTATCAGGCGGCTAGTCACTAAGGTGGCTCAGCTCCACCTCTTCGCCCATTTTTGGATTAGCCGAGGCTAATAAGATAGCTGTTGATTGCAGTAAATACCTCAAAACTGTAAGCATGCTGCTTGTTAAATCATAATATCCCGTTTTCTGTTTCTACAATTAAATAAAGAAGATGTGATGTGTGGTTTTGAAGGCTTTAGAGTTGTTTAAAAGCACTTTTGACAGAGCTAGGCTGAGTAACGAAAGCAATGTGACAAGTAATGTAACAAATTACTTTTGCTGTTTATGAATTAGTAATGTAATCACTTTTTCAATGAGCAATGAGTAATTTATTAATTTTTTTATGGCAATTAACTTGCCACACAGATGTTTATAGAGATTTAATGTACCTAGAGAGTAATGCTGTATATCAACTTTAGGAGCATTTTAAGGATTTCAATGCCATGTTGACATGCCGGCATCACAGAAACCTGAGAAATCATGCCCCAAGTTTCCAACTTGGAAATCTGACCTAAGGGATTATTCCATTAATATTTTCCTAGTACAGTAGGAAGAAGTAATTCCAAACTTTCCAACACTTCTGAAACACAAAAGTTCTTACTTTTGAGCTTTTTGAAAGTTGAAACCTTCCATAACATCTGTCATGGAAGGTTTCTACGTGATAACCTACCTTTGAGTGCTCAAGCCAGAGGTGGTAACCCAAAGAGCACAAGGGAACAGTTCCCGTGTGGTGAAATGCAGCAGAGCATGACTTTGAACTCTGAGTAGACTGATGGAGAAGAACTTTAATGTGTCATCATCTGTTCTGTAACCTTCCTGGGCATGTTGTGGCTGCTCCTTGCTGGCACGGTCGACTTTCTCCAGAGGGGAAAAAACACGCTGTCTGCACTGACCATCAGGCATATTAATCACCGTGTCAGTCATGCATGTTTTACCGGGACTTCTCCGCTTAGAGAAGTTAATCTCCGAGTCGGGTTTTCGCTTTAACTTATTGTCAGTGAAACGAAGCATCAAAGAGCCGAGCGGTGAGCTAACCTGCTTTTTTAATCTGCGCAGATCCTCCACCGAGTCATAGATGAGAAAATAATCACCGACCTAATCCCAACATTAGCTTTTTAAATCGGAATGCATATGTTTTAAATCATTCTCGCCTCGCAGCGTGGTGATAGTAAGCAGAGCATGGGGGAAAGGGAACGAAAGAATGAAAGAGTGAATGAAAGAGTGTGATCCAGAGTAACCTTGTTAGGGCTAAGTGACGCTGTGCAGAGAGCCTCTTGTCAGTTGGTTGGCAAGATGAGCTTCTTGTAAATGATTGTCCTCTCTGTCAAAAGGCAGATTTCTTTTTTCCTACATCTGACGTCTGTGTCTCTGCCGCAGTATTTCCCAGTAGTGTTCCTCCCAAATATTGTAGCTTTTTCACTTCGTCCAGATCTGTATCTGTTACAAATTTATGCCTTTTTACACTTAAGCATTATTTTCATCTGTATCATGTTCCCCTTTGCCTCAAATGTCAAATCACCCTTCGACATCATTTCCCTGCAGGCAGACAACAGCACAAAGCGCCATTAAAAGTTTTGGCCTACCTCTGGCCTACGCCTTAATGAACTATGGGTCACTTGAGGTCATACCACTGTGTCACACCTATAAATCACCCGAAAACTATGTTCAGCAGCAGTATAGGGCAGTGTCAGCGTCCGTAACCTTTTCCCAGACAGAGGAGTTGTCGGTGTGTGAGTAAAGAGAGCACTGGCTGGCTACAGATCCTTTCCCCTTCACAGCATTATAAATGTATGTGTGAGGAGGCCCTTAATGGCTGCTAATCCAATTTCTGCCACTGAAATCAAATCTCACTGGCGCCAGTAGTTCTCTCCTTCCCTCACAAATAATGGCCTCCGCTTTGGCCTGTTTATGAAAAAGACAAGCCGCCAAAAATTCCAGCTTTACCTTGCTTAAGTCCACCCGAATCTTCTTCAAAATTGTTTGGATTTTTTTTTTCTGTCTTCCCCCCTCCGTGTCCTACGAAAGTTATTAATTGACCGTCTGCGTCGAGTGGAGGGATGGGGTAACAGGAGAGCGGGGGAAAGTATTCAGGAGTATAGGATCCCATTTACCGTATGTCTTAATGCCTTCTCGAGGTCAGCCATTGATTTTTCTCAAACCACAAGCAATGGAGATAAGATTAGGCCTTCGATTCCTGCACTGCTGCCAGAGCCGTTAGTGGATGAAATCACTTGGCCTGTGCTGACAGTCAGTGCATTGCTCTTTTTTAGCAGGTCATGGCCTCTGTGATTATAGGGTAACATATAGATACCCAGTAGCCTCAGGGCCACCAGAAAAAATTAAGTCTCTTTTCCTTTTCCTTAGTGGAGAGAAAGTATG
Organism: Siniperca chuatsi; assembly: GCF_020085105.1. Classification (NCBI taxonomy): domain Eukaryota; kingdom Metazoa; phylum Chordata; class Actinopteri; order Centrarchiformes; family Sinipercidae; genus Siniperca; species Siniperca chuatsi. The sequence continues at coordinate 23,349,465 of NC_058050.1, read as the reverse complement.
CTTGGTGACAAAAAGGTAAATAAAAGTCTTATTTCAGAGGAATATGACACTGTTGCATAATGCAGACTTTCTCTCATGTAAACTTGTGCATTTTCTTGAGTTTGGTCCCCTTTTCCAAAACAAAGATATTAGCTTTGACACAGATGAAGGGAGCTTTGGCTTGGCTTCCTTCCCCCTGGATATGGATTTGACTGATTATCTTTCAGTGCATCAGTTGGACAAGTAGTCATATTGCCGTTCCGCAAGGAGATATTATTCTGGAGTGTGAGCCTAATAATATGATACGTCTAATAGCGCTTAACTCTTAGTTGGACCTTCACCATGCAATCGTCTTGATTATTGCTGAGAGCCTCAAATAGCATCACAGGGACATGGAGAGGGAAAAGGGAGAAGGAGAATGATGGGGAAGAAAAAGAAAAGGCGGTGGATCCCGGCTGGCTTTGAGAGGTTATTGAGGAACGTCCACCACAGTGCGTGCAGAGGAGTTTAATATTTCTTTGCTCACTGGTTTGGCAGCTGAAAAGATTGGAAATGACACTAAGTATTTCTCAAGCTCACTATAGGTGATATAGAGGCTCACAATCACTGACGCACAGGCATAAAGGGCATGTATATCATTCAAATATGCTCGCGCACACACATGCGGATACATAAAAGAATTCCGCAAAGGTCATTTTTGACAGCGGTAAACAACCATCCTACCACAGGCTCTGCTTCTGATTCAGAAATACAAAACATTTTGATTTGCTCTTTAGATTTTTGTTTGTTTGTTTGATTAACTTTTCATTTCAAACTCAAACACAAACGTCAAGCTGGCAGAGGAAGATTGTATCTATGAAGGAAAACTAAACATTGGTGAAATTATGGTTTGCTGTAGTGATAGTAAATGCAGCCAGAACGGAAAGAAAAGTATAAAGAAGGATTATAATTTTCTGATAAAAGCCATACTCTTTTGATTTGATCCTTACTGTGCCAGTTACAATGCAAAACAAAGACAGAGAATGATTTGAAACCTACTGTGCCTTCCAAGACAAAATTATCTTTACATGCTGTAAGATTTATGAATTTGTTCTTGGTTTTGAAAGCAATTGAGATGGCTTTATCATTTCTTTCCAGGCAAATTAAACTGTTTCCTCTGTGAACTCTGGTAATCAGCTTAAGTGATTACATCGGTCGTAAATATGAGATGATGAAAGCTCAGTGTTCAGAGTGCGTTGTGTCCTGAGGAAAGGCTAATTGGGAGTTCTAGGGTAGATATGATAGACCATCTCACTGGGACTGTATCAGATGCTGGAGGAAGGGGCTTATGTGGGGAGTGGTTGCCCTCTAGCTGTCAGCATTGAAATTGAGTTATGAAATATGGTCTGAAATAATTGTGTAGGTGTGTTTATGAAGTGTCATCAGGTAGTTTGGGGAGTTTGAGCTGAAGCTTATAACACATTGATAATGCTGGTATTGAGAAGTCTGATTAGAAGTATTCAGTTTCTGCAGGGAAACTGGTGGGTCATAAAAGTCAGAACTTGTCAATATCTTCCAGAAATAAATCGTCCAGGATGGGTAAAAGTCTGTGATGGGTAAGGTTTTCTGTATAGCAGAGCTACTGTATGGAGTGGATGCATCAGTATACTGGATATTTTAAGAATGTGTACAGGATCCTTACAATATCTGGTGATTTATAAGGGTACAATTTAATTTAAAAGTGATGCCTGGAAAGCATCAGGCATCAGCTTGGTTCCTGCTTAAAGACTGGTGTCTTTAAGCAGTTTTGTATATCCCATGTGTAGCATTGATTATTTGACTTGTTCGCTGTCTTGACAGCTGTCATCCACTTGCTATAACCAAAAGCACAACATAGGAATAAGAAAAAAAGCCTTGGAAGCAACTGCCTTACAAAGACAGAGTGCAGTAACTACAGAAGCAGTGAAGTTGAGAAACAGTTTTCAGGCTGGTTGGAAAACTGAAACAGAAGCCGCAATACATAAAAATACAGATACTGCACTCTGCCATTAATCTTTATGGAATGCATTAAAAATGCAGCATCTATCATCTTTCTGCTTTCTTGTCCATTTTACTAGTTTGATAATGCAGTACAGTCTATAGCTCATAAGGATTAAATGTAGCTCTGTTTTGCTAGGTGTCTGCCCATCCAGTATATTTATATTGAAATCAATAAGATAGATTGATTTACAATTAAACCCATTTGAATATGTGATTTAAAGATAGCTACACCAAATCATGTAAATTCCTTTAAAGTCAAAAGCTGAGATGGCAGCTAATGATTTTTATAGAAATCATACATTTCTATGGCATAATATATATATATATATATATATATATATATATATATATATTTGAGATCAAAAAAGGCAAAAAGTCAGTTTTAGGTCTTAACTCAAATTTGACCAAATATGTTACTATTAGTTACATGCATTTTGCTTTTGTACGGCAGACAAGTCCAGGGCTTTTTCCTGTTATCCGTTTTTCCTCTCACATGCATGTTATAGCTTGTTATAGTTAGTTAAATGAAGGAAGAGAAGCATGGAAAAAGGAAGGTAAAGGAAGGAAGTGATATGATTGGCCCAAGTTTGACCACAAAACTTTAAAAAGTTGTCTTATCAATGTAAGATGACTAATCAGTGTTCCTATGAAATCTGCATTTTATACTTGAACTCAGTAGCTCAGTCTGCATGTGCAGCTGCTGAATTTGTTTCTTTCCTGCCGTTTTGTGTGTATATAAGTGTGTTGTGAGCGCTGTTACAGAGAGTGTTAAACTCTCTGGATTACAGATCTCCTGCCCAGTCCTGAATAAGCCAAGAAAACTACTTTTTAACTTAATGCTCACATATGTATTTGTGTTTCAAGCAATTGCTTTAAATGCAGGCTTTTTCAGTTTAAATGCAGCCTTGCGTCCAAGGAATGGCCTACGAAGGCTTTGCCCGTTACAGAGGGAGTTTAATGCTGCACCATGTACTTTATTGCCGTCAAATGTAATTCATCTTGAGTCGATTGCACTGAAAGCTGTGTTTATCAGCCACCTAGCAACACTGTTTTGAATGAAAATTACCTCTTTAAAGAGCAATTAGGAAAATGAACCTATAGGCCAAATGCCTTTCAGCTCCAGATTTACTTTAACAAACATTATCATACCGTAAGTCATGAAAAAAATCTAAAGTGGCATCAGCTAAACAAGTGTACAAAGTCCTCTGGTAATATTTCTCAATTGAAGGGCATGAGATTTTGATGGAGGAGATGTGAAAGTTGTTTTCAAAGGGTGATTTTAACTAGGAGCTGTGTGCAAGAAACTTTATTGCTATGGCTCAGATTGACAATGTGACTCAAAATAACAAGATTAGATTAATTGCAGGAAATAGCTCTGAGATGGTTTGATGTTTGCATGCATCTGTATTATTCATTGGGAGACCCTATTAGCAGAGCAATATCTTGCTTTCTCATGCGTGTCGGCTTAAACGAGTGAATATTTTCAAATCTACCTCACAGTGTAGCCCTGAGAATGGGGAATAGGTCTTTTGTAAGGGTGCTTAAAAGGCCACCGCAATGCCAGCACATATGAGAAGGCAATTAGAGATAATACCACATTTTACACACTGTTACCTATTTTTCGTGAGAGAAAAAGCTTGAACAAGTGCAGTAAAAAGACCCAGAATCAGGCAACAAAAGCCTGCGCTCGAGTCTTGTTTTTCTGTAGTGTTTTCCTCAGCTTCCCCCCTCAGCGAACCATAGCGTGGCTTGTTTCTTTGTGTTCTAGATCAGGATCCAGATAGCGTCTCATCATCCAAGCCTTACGCCACTTTTCCCCCCATTAGATTTTCTTTTCCCTTAAATTCCCTCACACTCACTCCCCCTCGCACACATACATCTCGCACACACACCTCGTTATCTTATTTGTGGCCTTGGCAGCCAGATTGTTGCCTTGTGGTTCGGTAGCCAGAGTTTTCGCTGTCACAGAGAGCCGTGGGTGCAGAACCTCCACCACACAAGCTTCCATAAGAGCAGGAAGTCAGTTCCCAGCATGCCTTGCCCCTCCCAGTGAAACCTGGGATGGATTAACCTTGGGCTGGGGGACCTTTCCAACTTGGAAAGAGAGTTATGCAACATCCCATACTTATCTCCCCTCTCTATTACAGTGACAGTGAAAAGTGTTGTGCTGAACAGAGTTTCAAACTGAGGTTCAGTCCTGAGAGTTGGAGCAAATGAAGACCTGATATGTGATGTCCCCTCATCAGGTTCACTACATTATGTAATGCAGCCTTGTCATTGGCAAAAGTTGCATAACTTGTAAGACATCACTGTAAGGGCTGTTATGGAATCCTTATAACCCATCAATACTCAAAGCACACTTTGATTGTTGTAAGAAGATTGGAGTTAAATCTTAATTTTTCCATGTGGTTATCTTCCTCTTCCATCACCTTTTTCAAATTTTCCCAACTCTTGGATAGTGTAATCAAAGACAAGCTCATATCCCAAATAGTACTCCAGCCGAACATGAGCAGGTTGAGTCCACGTAAACCATTCCGCAGCAGTCTGTTGCATGACTGTGCTTTTACTTACAGCTGTTTTACAGTAAAGTCAATAGAAGAGGAGCTCACAGGTCATTAATCTGTTCCTCGAAAAGCAATCCTTTGCACCCATCAATATGTTGCATCATCCCATAACACAACATAACGTAACATTGAAAAACAATTCTGAGTCTGACTGATTAATATTCAAGCATGAGTGCAGTCATTAGTACTACAGCACTGCCCCTGGTGCAATAAAATCAAATATGCTTAGTACAGCACCACACAGTTGCCAACAATCTCTTTATAGTAAGGCCAGGTCAATGAGGTTATGAGATGGAACTGTTTTTCTGTGTGGATCTTTTCACAGACATTCTGGATTATTTTTTCTTATGGAGGACTCAGAGCTTCTAGTCAGTCTCCCTACAAGGACTTAGCTAACAGTAGTATACATTTTTGTCAGAAAAGCACAGAATTTATTGGAATACAAACTTGCTGGATTACATGTATGGCCAGATTAACCTACTATGAAAATAAAAATTGAGCCCTTACTTGTAGAATCTAACAAGTGTGGGTAGTACTGATAAAAGGGTTAACCATTTCTCTATTTTTCTTTCTTTATTCCCAGGTGGCTCAGGGAAGCACCGATCCAAAGAACCAAAGAAGAAGAACAAGCAGAGGCTGCGGTTTCGGGCCCAGAACCAGCACAGTGACCACTTGGCCTCTGCGCGCACCAGCCAGTAAGGACTGAAACTACGGACTTCCCATTGAACAAAGAACCAACGCAAAGCTGCTAGCCGCTGCTGCACCCATATTCTGACCGACGACTATCACGAACCCCACCACCTCCCCACCTGCCTCCCAGCTCACCCCCATCTCCCCCCTGCCCACCAGGACACAATCATGACCCACAAGTCCCTCACTACAAAAATATATGTCTAAAGTACGATATCAGTATCAACACACTAAACACATGCTTCATGCCTCTGCCTCCCGCTGCTTCTCCCCCAGCTGCAGTGACCAGCCAGGTGACTCTGTTCTCCCACCCCTTGCCTTGCCTTGTGGACCTTTACAGTTGACATTACTGAACTCATTTCCCGTCATTAACAATGTCATTAACCGTGCAGGGTGATGGAAGACGGAGGGGCAACCAGAGACTATGGAGGCGGGAGAGCCGGATAGAGGGAGGTGGATAGAAGTGGTGGTGAGGGAGTTGGCAAGCTAAACTGCTCGCAGAAGGGGCGGGGGGGAGTTGAACCAGGGAGGATGAAAAAAAGATGGAGGATGAAGAGACAAAAGAGATTCGGCTGAAGCAAATGATGCTGATGGACAAGAAAATGGCATCTTGAACTGAAAGAGACTGTTTTTTTGTTCCTATATTTATGTCAAAACAACCCTCACCTTCCCCAAGGAGACAGAGTGTTCCCATGTGTGGCCTTTATGTTATGTACATTTTTGAGAGTAATATTAAAGAAATTACCATGCATAGTTGCAAAGTATTTTATTCTCAGCACAAACTGTTTACGTTCAGACCGCTTTATGCTCTAACTGTATAGTGTGGATAAAAAAAGAAGAAATTTAGTTGTTCGACTAGCATGGCAACAGACTCGTGTACATAGTTTATCTAATTATGAAAGCTTGTTACTGTATTTTCAGTATTGACTCGTTCACCGTTCTAAATGTTTTAGAGATAAAAAGGTTGTAATACCAAGCTACAGATTAAAATGATTAAAAACAAATAATAAACATAGCCGCCACATAGCTATTTCATTTATATGGTATATATTTGATTTATTTATTAATTCTATGTTGTACTTTTTTGTTCAGTGAGAATTCTTGCCTCATACTGTTACTCTTATATGCTGAAATATTCTTTGAGTTCCTTATAACAGTGCATATCTTTAACACGTGGAAAAGGTTTTCGTCTGATGTCACGCAAAGTGTTGTATTACATTCATTTGACCTCATCTACTGATTTCAATGTTTTAAAGAAGAAGAAAAAAAGACTAATCAAACTATGCTTTGACATATTCTAGGTTTAATAATTAGGATCAAGCAAATATATGGTCATAGGACTGCATATGTGTACATTGTGTTTTATTAAAATACATTTCATGTGACTGTCTGATGAAGCCTTTCATTATTGTCTATGGCTATAATATATGTGGCTAAACTCCGAAACTGCCGTTTCCTTGTTTCACTTCAGTGTACAATTATGTGATTTCAAAAACATTTGCGAAATCCATCACGTCGCGCTGCATGACACAAGTGCTACCTCCAGCCAAAGGATTGGATATGGTCGATTGGACCTTAACAGCATGACGGCACTGTTAAGGGTTTGTAATTCACTATGACGTATCCTCATGAATGGCACAAAACCAGTGCATGTCGTTGGTGGCTCATTCATTTCCAACATCATAGTGTAATGACCCAAAAACATGTATTTGGCTGTGGCACTCGTCTTTCATCACGCACACACATTTGATCACCTCTTTATGTGATCCACTTATTCACTTTTATGGTCCCCAAAACATCAAATAAACACATATAAAAGTCTTCTCTGGGCTAAATCTGCCTGCTATATGGGCATAGAGAAAATGTTTTAATGCAAGTCACGGCTAATTTAGCCGGAGAGCCACACTGTATAATCATTGTCCCAAAAGAGAAAAAAAGCTGAATCTGCCAGACAGCTTATGGATGCACAGTAGCAGATGAATCATGTTGTGTCACATATATATCACCCTGGGAGACACAGACCACAGTCTTCCTGCTCTGGTTAATCCCCCTGAAATCACACGATATTTCCATAGGGAGGCTGTCAGTGTTGAAACACCCCACTCTTTATATGCTCCATGTCCATCTTGAGGCCTAATACATAGCAGTTTTAAGTGCCTGAACATCTTTCACAGGTGTTCAAAGTGGCACAGCATATTTCACACAAGAGGCTATTTATTTTCACAGCTTAACACTTCCACCAAGTGACATTTGAACTATGGAGCTCCCAAACTGACAAAATGAAGTAAAAGGTTATCGGACAAGTCAAAAAATAGAACTGAATACAACATAAAACTAATAATAATAAGCCACATAGCTAAAGTTAACTTTTGTCATAAAACTACACCAGCAGTGCATGTGATGAAACTCGTCCATATACTACATACTGCTGTATTAACTCTTAACTCTGCAACAGTAGCTAAAGCATTTTAGCCAGCAACATTATGACAATATGAGAAAAGAGACATTCAATCACACACATCTACAAAATGTCATGGATGACTCAAACAAGTTCTAGACTTCCATTGTGGTCCTTGATGAAGACAAGAGTGACTTGCACTTCATGATGAAGATAATGTTATGAAGATATAAACAATGTGTATGCTTACAAGTAGCGTTAGCTTGGTAACTTTTTTGTGTTAGCTTGCCGGCTAAAATGCTACTGTTACAAGAGCTTAAACAGTGATGCTACAGCAGCATGCACTACCGTGTATTGACGATTAACATTAGCTGCACTGGCTGGTGTAGTTTTATGTTGAATGTTAGTTTCAGCTAGGTAGCTAGCTCAGTGTGTAGCAGTGTTTTCAGTTAAGGTAGCTAGCCACTTAGTCCTCTCAATTGCTCCACTGATGTTACAAACACACACACACGCACACACACGCACAGGATCAATCACTGTCCTGCACGTACATGGACACGAACATCTCATTATGATTTATGCATAAGAAAAATAGGAACAGGGTGAGGAAAAGAAAATCTTGCGCGGGGAAAATAGATTAAATGTGTCTAGACCAAAATAATCGGAAAATTATGGAGTTTATATTAAAAATTTAACATAATAGAAAAGTAAAGTAAATTACATTTTATTTTATTGAATCAATTGATTGGTGGTAAGGGGAAAAAAACGTTTTGCTTGTGTTCAATTGTATTTTTTACTTTTCTGATGACCACATATTGGTTACATCCATATTGCGTTACATTATTGTCATAAAATTGCATATTCTTTTCAAAGATCAATAATCAGCTCCATGTAGCCAGTTGGGTCCATCAGTGAATGAAGCAAAACAAAAATGACTGTTGCAGGGAATGAAATAAGGCGTAGATGTAGCGAGTTGTTTTTAAAGACATCTGCTGCTGGTTACAAGTTAATGAACGATTCACAGATGTCATCCCCTGGGCCAGACTATCACTGCTCCAGACTGGGGGATTAAACCTAAAGGCTTACGGAGAGGAACTGCACTGAAGTGGATTCATTAAGCACAAGACCACCACTACAGCACACATTGCAGCGTCTACAATGGAAAATAAGGGGTGCAATGTGAATCACATCACACATTTTGGAGGAATGGGTCCCTTTATTTCCCCTCACCTTTCCCCTTTGACATCAATCCACTTGTTTTTTTCTACTGCTGTGAGAAACAGGACACTGATGGTATTCTCAGTGTTGTTAAGAGGGTTACCAGTCATCCACACATCAGAAGGAATGGTCCACCCTGTGTAAACCACTTCTGTAAACTATGTGTGTACATGCATGCCTCTGCATGTGTGTGTGTGTGTGTTTTAATGTTTGTGCTGAATGCGGTTAGGTGGCTGAGACTGAAGCTCCCTTTTAATCTGACAGAGAGCATTTTCATTAGTTCTGTTGGGTCCTATTATTAAAGTCTGCTTCAAAGGCACAACAAGTGAAACCACTAACAGGAAATGACCCAGTGGGCTCTACACTGTATAGATCAGTGATAGCAATATGTGCTTTTAAAGCAGGATGTTATGGTATGTAAATGTATCCATTGTACATACTATATGTACCTCACAAGACAGTAAGAGGATAAGGGGGCTCATGGACCTCTGCTCTACATTCACATATTGTAGCCTACTGTGAATGTGCAGTTGTGGCAGTTGTGGCACATGTGACACATTCATTCCAATTGCAGATGGCAGAAATGGAAGTTATGACATTGGTGGGGCAAATAAGATTGCCCGGGATAATAAATGTTGCAATAATTTGCTGTTTTTAATAACTGTATAATGAGCCATTGCTTGCCCTTTGAGTTGAGGGAAATGTGGAATCATTAATCTTCATATGGGTTAGCCATGGTGTTTGGCATGGGCAGAAAAAGCAACGAGTAGGAACATAGTGGTGTCAAAGGACAAGCAGATCTTAATATTTTGAACAAGTTTGCCATATGTTAGCCATCATGATGTGTACAAGCCCGCTAAATGGTGGCATTAATGGGTGACTTTTATTACTAAATTCACTACTAATTGCAAAAATGCAATCCAAAGTCAACTCTCAATACAGATTTTGGCTTCATTTGCAGTTGCTAGGTAACAAGGTAATCCCAAAAATAAATATGTTCTTCAATAAAAACTAAGTGTCCGTGACAGTCATTTGCTTTGCCGCAGAGACATTTGAAACAGGAAATTGTAAAAAGATTCTGAGCTGTACTGGAAGTACGTGAGGATCACAGTCATTTAGCCCCTCCAATTCTGCCTCACCTGCTGGACAGGAAGTGGAAAAGATTCATGTTCTTAATATTCACCTTGCGTATTGATATCACCATGCTGTGTTTGCTTTTTTTCTTCATTCTTGGACGACAAATGGGGGAATATTTATGAGTCAGTTGCTGTGGTAGTGTTTCTGCAGTTAGGCTTCATAACAGCAGGTGCAGTGGGGGACATGGGATTTTTTATCACCATCCATTACATGGAACAGACAGGCATTTCTATACTGACCTGGTGTGGTGTTTCCTATGGGTGCCATGATTTTTTGGCTTATTTAACACCACGTTCCTCTGAAATGCCTTTTTCTTTTACATTAGGATCCAAATACAACACAAACCCATTGTCCCTGTTCACTTGAGGGGAATATAGGCAGTGCAGCTCTGTCCTCCCTCTCAGGATGTGACACGCAAGGGCTTTATGACTTGAATTGAATCATACCGCGCACCTTAAACGCATTACAGGCTGGGCAAATATTCCTCTTACTGGTGCTTTGAGAGCCATGGGCACAACCATTATATTAGGCTCAAGAGCCAGCTGGTGAGGACAAATCCACATGGATTTCTATTTCCCCCTCCTGACTCTCTGGCAGCCCAACTCCATTCATTCAATTTTTATATGTGCCTAGTAGCCATGTTACTACCGGTTTCAAGGGAGAATTAATCGAAAACAGGTCTTATTAAAGTATATTGAGACCAGTTGAATTGGATATAATGTGCTCAGTAAGGCCCCAGAAGGGTTGTATCTGAGCCATAGCTGACACTTGTGGCTTCTAGGAGCGAGGCTGTGTTATTCTGTAGTGGCACTACACCGGTTCCAGGGGGGCTATTCACTTGAGCCAAGTGCTGCATTGTGGGTAAGCAGATTTTAAGTGGGTATGAGTACAGCAGGGGGTAAAGGAGGGTCTCATTGTCCAGGAATGTTTATCTTGCCCCCCCGCCTTAATTCAGGGCCGGATTATGTAGCGCCATGGTTCAGAAGCAACCTTTGCCCCCACTTGGAGGGTCTCTGGAGGAAATATTCATTCATACAAATACACATGTACAAACAGGCATTATCCATCAAATAAGAAGCCAGGTTGATTGCTCCCTAAAGGTATGGCGAGTAGGTGGAAGTGGAGCCTCTGCAGCAGGGTGTTGTAGCTCAGTCTCACTCGCTGGGTTGGGCTCCCTGGGAAGACTGGAGCCAGTGATGCTCCCAGTGTGTGCAACACAGTCATCATTCTCAGCACAGCACATTTTATTGGGCAGTGTGTGGGTTGTAGAAACGTGTTTAATCAACTCAGCTGTAGGGGAGGTCTTGACCTCATGTCAGTGGTTCCCAGCCTTGATTGTGTGTGTGTGTGTGTGTGTGTGTGCATGAATGCCTCCCAGCCTTTGCTGTGGAGTGTGACCTGCGGTGGAGCCTCTGGTTCACACTCCGCTCTCTGCTGTTGCTGGTTTAAGTGATTAACTGTAGAAAGTGATGACTAATCTGTCGGTTAAGAGTCTGAAACAATTGCAGTCAAATGAAATATTACAGGCAGTATTGTATGTAATGTGGCCCTCTGGATCCAATCAAGGGGAACATTAATAGAAAGCAATTCCAAAGTTCTACTTCACAGTGTTAGATATTCATTTAAGAAAGTATTACTAACAATTCATCATTCCCTATAGAGAAATTAGTATGTAAAATGTTTTGTATTTTGCCAATCACGGTAAGGTTAACTAATATGCTCTGATAGGAAATACCATAAAATCATCTAATTTTGTGCTTTCAATCATATATTATTTTCACATTAAATGGAAAGTTCGATTCCATCATTCGTTTTTAGCCATGCTAGCAGCATGGCTCAGGGGATGGTTATGTTAGTCTGTCGGGTCGGTCGGTCCACCGCTTTGGTCCAAACTGAAAGATCTCAACAACTAACTGATGGATTGCCATGAAATTTTGTACAGCCATTCATGGTTCCCAGTGGATTAAACCTACTGACTTTGGTGATCCCTGACTTTTCCTGTAGCACCACCAACAGGTCAAAATTTTAACTTATCCAGTAAAAAATCTCCACATCTACTAGATGGATTGGCACAAAATTTTGTACAGAAATTCATGGTTCCCAGATGATGTTTCCTAATTACTTTGGCGATCCCCTGAGTTTTTTTTCTAGTGCCACCATGTAATTGACATTTATGTTTTTGAGTGAAATGTCTTGACAACTATTGGATGGATTGACGTGAAGTTTGGTACAGATATTCATGTCCCTCTCAGGATGAATTGTAATGACTTAAGTTATCTCCTGACTTTTCATCTAGCTCCATCATCACGTCAAATTTCTGACTAGTCCAATACTAATTTAGACCGACAAGTCACCTCTAGTCTAATACTAATTAAGTCGTACCTGAAAAACTAATGACATTCTCTTCAGTCTCAGCTGTACTTTGTGTTTAGTGCTAATCAGCAAAAGTTAGCATGCTATCATGCTAAACTAAGGCCGCGTTCAGACCGACAGTAGCCCTGTGTGAAAAAGCGCAGCCCTCTCATTCATTTGAATGAAGCCAGTCGGTCGGTAAGGTGAGGGTGCCAACACAGGTAGTTCCGGCAAAAAAGTTGAACCTGACTCAACTCTTGCTGCAACACAATGCAACATCATCTGGCAAGGCGCTGCGATGGTCAATTGCATACATGCAAGCTCACATTCCTGGTAGATTACTTTGTAACGTGAATGCTGTATTTCTACAGTTTACCTCACAACTGTCACGACAAAAGATAAAATAGTTACAGCGAGTTGAAAATTCCTGTCTGTGAGTATTACAAACCATTGTGCAGTGTTTTGGCGTCATTAATATGTTACTCCAACTGGACCTTCCTCGATCATATTTCTGATCCATATTCCCACCAATGTAGCCCACTGCACTGTTTTAAAGCAGGGCTGTTTTCGGTCTGAATCCCCACTAAGATGGTGAACATGATAATCACTATACCTGCTAAATATCAGCATGTTTGCATTGTTACTGTAAGCATGTTAACATCCTGACTTTACCATTTGTCCCCAAGTACAGCCTCACAGAGCCACTAGCGTAGCTGTAGAGCCTTTGTCTTTTTTATTGATGAAACAGCAAGCAAAGTGGATCAAAGTGTTCATCTTCTCATCAGTCTTGTGGCTGACCTATCTCAGGAAAACGAAAGATACCAAAAACTACCCGTTGTTTACTGCACCTTCCAATTTTGTGTGTCAGAGATCTGAGACTATGATTTTCATTTGCCTCTGTCTGATTGCCGTCAAGTCAAGAGTGTCTACTAATCAAATGACCAACAACAGCAACATCCTGTGAATTTCTCAGCTTACCAGCCAAGCACTTTAGTTTGTACACTTTAAAAACGCTAGCTTGAAGATTTATAGAGCTAGTATACTGTAGTTCACCGATGAACAGGCCCCTAATTGCTGCCTGCCTGCATTGTGTTTTGTGTGTGTGTATGTGGGTATGAGTCAGATAAAATAAACCACATGGTGTGTGTGTGTGTGAGGAAGCTGAACAGAACCCTCTGCTCTCATTTACTATCTCCTTGTGTGGTTTGGCAGCAGCTCTGTTGGTATGGGGGCGTACAACGGGCATCCGTCTGGGCGCGAGGCAGGCCTGGCATGTCGCTCAGCCCCCTGCAAGGCTGCATGAGGGTGGGATCAGAGCAGGAGTCTGCCAGGCTCCAGACTGGTAGTCTGTGCATGTGTGAGTGTGAGCATATGTGTGTGTTTTGGCATGTCCATGTACTTCTGTGTGTGTGGGGGTAATTAAATCGTAATCACACAGGGTTAAATAGCAACCGCAGGTCCGCTATTGTTCTGCTTGTCACTTGCAATATGTTGACCTCTCTGTATGTTGTTTCACCATTCAGATCTCTATCACAGAGTCTATCTGAGTCTTTGTGTTCCTCATCATTCCTGCACTGAATTAACACCCGATCATTTATTTGACCTTTGTGGTCATTATAACTGTGAGGTGCAATCCAGCCATGCTGAAAGTAATACAATAGCATGCATACCACCATGGCTAGATGCCATACCTCCCTTCACTGTACTGGATAACAAGCAAAGCACAGCAGAGCTGAGCTGGGCCTGGTTAGCACTTGGACAGCAGACCACCCTTGGAAAATGAAATTGCCTTTGGAAGTATTGTTGTTTAGAGGCCAGTGGAGGATGTTACTTCCTTAACACTTACTTGGGCCTGCATGGTGACTGATATTACGTGTCGGAGTCACAGTTTTGTGTCATTGATTGTATGCAATTAAAGCTCAAACACAGAGGTAATGTTCAATTGTTTTATCCTAAGTTGACAGTTCATCCACAGCACTTGTCACTCATCTGGATCACGTGATATTTTATTGACATTAAAACTGAATGTGACAGATGACAGATGAAATTCATACATAATACATTTTAAACACTCATGACATGAATGTAATTACAGGGATATTATAATATTATAATTTTTCCCTCATCACTTAAACATCCTAAGAATGTCTGGTAGTGTAAACAACCTACTGAAAAAACAAAAAGTAAATATGAAGTAATCACTTCAGTCCAATAACCAAAATCTATTACTTCATATCATGTCTGTCTCAACAAACAGTACCATGAATGACTCCACATCTGTTGGAATATACAGCTGACTACTCTTTTTTTTTATGCCTACTTTTTAATATGACAGGGGAGTATCACCTTCAGCATTTCTTAAAACTTCATTTTATCCAATCACGATAAACACATGTCATTTTGTTAATCTTTATGTAATCATTTTTTGTTCTTCCTGCGTGATATTTATTTGTCATCACACTCATAGCTGCAATGGAAACACAGTGTTTTGATTGGAGTGGTTGGATTGAAGCGTTGATGGAACAGAAGTCAAAGCTCTAGTCTTATCTCAACTGGTTAACTGATTTTTGCTTAATGTTAGCCATTAAGCCTGCTAAGCTAGTCAGTTTTTCGCATGGATATAATTTTTTTCCATGAAGAAACTGACTCAACTGCCATTGTTTTACTGGAATTTGGAAATCAATTCAGTTAGTTACCTGGAGCAGTTAGACTAGTTATGCTTGGGACTTCTATCAGTCAACACATTTGAGTTTGAGTTTCCAAACATTTTATACAATGATACATTGTTAAAATTAATACAAATTTTCGGAGTTGGAAAGAAGTGAGTTTTTCAGTACTCTGTTGCTCGCTCTTCTTTCTGCTTGGTGTTAAAGGCTCAAGACTACATTAGCCACTACTAGCATAGCCATAGCACTAACAGAACTGTGCTCAAGTCACCCACCATTCCAAACCCATACAACACACCCTCTCTGGCAACCATAGTGAGTACATTCAGTTTCACCTCATCTCATCTCTGTTATCCCTGGCTTAAGACTCACAACCCCCACCTAGACTGATCTACTGGCAAGCTAGTTAGCTGGAGCCTCTTCTATCACTCATCCTGCCTGCAGTCTGCCCTCGCTCCCGTAGGGCTCGCCAGCTCTCCATGCCCCATGAACCCCCTGATCTCTCCAACATTCCTTCTGAGTGTCATAATCTCAGTGAAGTGTTCAGTAAGCAGCAGGCCCTCTCCCTACCTCCTCACCGACCCTATGATTACTCCCTTACCCTCCAGTCGCCTGTTCAACCTGTCTCATCCTGGAAGGGAGGTCATTGAAAACTACAGTACATCCATGAGTCGCTGGCTGCTGGCATCATCCGCCCGTCTTCCTCCCCAGTGGGTGCAGGTTTCGTTCATGGCCAAGAAGGACCGCTCACTTTGACCATGCATTGATTACGGAAGACTAAACACCATCACTGTTAAAAATAAATACCCCCTGCCTCTAATCAACTCTGCCTTGGAGCCCATCCAAGGAGCCACCATCTTCTCCGAGCTGGACCTCCGGAATGCTTACCATCTGGTCCAGATCCGGGAAGGGGATGAGTTGAAGACGGCGTTCAACACACCTCTTGGCCACTTCAAATACATGGTGATGCCCTTCGGACTGACCAACGCACCCGCTGTCCTCCAAGTGCTTGTCAATGATGCACTCCAGAACTATCTGAACCACTCCATCTTCGTTTACCTGGATAACATCCTGGTCTTCTCCCGCACCCCCGAGGAACATGTGCAACACGTCAGACAGGTAAAACTGGAGAATAAACTTTTTGTGAAGGCAGAGAAATGTGAGTTTCATGCCAGTTCAGTCTCATTCCTAGACTACATTATCAAATGGGAGCAGCTGAAGATGAAAAACTTCCAGGCAGTGGTGGAGTGGCCCAGACCCAGTTCGGTGAAACAGCTCCAGCAGGGTTCGCCAACTTCTAACACCGGTTCATTCGGGACTACAGCTGGGTAGCTGCGCCCTTGACTCAACTCACCTCTCCTGCAGTCCCCTTTGCCTGGTCCCCAGAGGCTGAGACAGCCTTCAACAAGCTCAAGGCTCGCTTCACTTCAGCCCCAGTGCTTGTTCATTCCGACCCATCACGTCAGTTCATTGTGGAGGTGGACGCTTCCAACACAGGGGTGGGAGCTGTCCTCTCCCAACACTCTGCAGACGATCAGAAATGCCACCCATGCACTTTCTTCTCTTGGCGCCTGACCCCCACGGAGAGAAATTATGATGTCGTGGGCACACACCTCCCAGGTTTTCTGACTGGCATCAGTCGCACCCTCTCACTCTGAGACAGTGGTTCTGGTGGCCCACTATGGTTACAGACACCCGTGCATCACACATGCTCCACATGCACTGTTTGTGCCCGTGCCAAGGCCTCTCATCAACCTCCTGCTGGTCTCCCACATTGCCCTGGACTTCGTCCCCTCTCAAGTTAACACCATTATACTCACCATTGTGGACAGATTCCCCAAAATGGTACACTTTGTGGCACTGTCTAAACTCCCTTCAGCCTTTGAAACAGCAGAACTGTTGATGAACCACGTCTTCCGCCTCCACGGTATCCCCATGGACATCGTCTCTGATCGCGGACCATAGACCATAGCTAACTTGGACCTTGGGGACCTTGGAATACACCCACAATTCACTGTCCAGTGCTGCCACAGGTATGTCCCCCTTCCTATGTGCGCTGGGTTTTCAACTTCCCTTGTTCCCAGCTCAGAGAACAAGGTCACGGTTCCTTCCGTTCAAACCCACCTTTGACGGTGCCATAAGGTCTGGAAGGACACTCGGGCAGCCCTGCTCCACTCCACTGACCGCAACCACTGGCTTGGACCCCAGCTCCCTCCTACGCTCCAGATCAGTCTGTCTGGCTCTCCTCCAGAGATCTTCCTATAAAGACAGCATCCAAAAAATCTCCTCGCTACATCGGTCCTTGAGTCTGTAATGAACCCATCTGCTGTGAAACTCAATCTTCCCTTCCACGTGAGGATACATCCTACCTTCCACGTCTCACAGTTAAAGCCAGTCTCCACCAGCCGCTATCTGCTCCTGTCTCTCTCCACTGGCTCCTGACTCTCACCTGAGATCCTTCACCCAATCACTCCGCTCACCTGCCTCCCATCAAGCTCATCAACGGCAGTATGTCTACTCTGGCTCTGCATTCACTCGTCACCAGATTGTTGTTTTAACCACTGTGGTAGTTACTAGTTGGCCAACCATTGCTTTTGCTAAAGCATTCAGTCTGTTTTTGTTCTGTGTCATATCATATCCGCTAACATGTGTTTCTGTGCTCCAGGATCACAACTCATCTGCCTGCTCCATGTTTGCTCCTGCCTGTCTGTCTGCCACGTGTCACTCAGCCACGCCATTGTCGCCACATTACCTCACCTACCTCCTTACCTGTTGTGGATCTTCATCCCAGTCTCGCTAAGCTCCACCACATACCTTCACGCCCTCGCTGCCAGCTCTGGATCCCAACCCCTGGTCTCCATCCACTTCCCCTTTCTTAAAGAAATCTCGTGATATACCTACCCCTTGTCTGAGACCTGCACTTGAGGTCAACTGTTTAGTAAAACGTAACAGAGTATTCTTTTAATAGAGCCAACAAAAAGAGTTACTTGTAACTGCTTCAGTATTTGATCCTTTTCAATTCTGTTTTATTCTTTTGTATTTATTTTCTGGACCCTGTCTATGAAGAGGCTGTAAATGTATGTAATGCGGCCTGTAATTTGTGCAGCACGATAACACCCCATTACTTACTACATTTACCTGGATTAAATCTCCAGGTTTCTGCAATATTACCACATTAACCTTTCGGCTTCTGTGCACATCAAACTTGTCGGCCATAACTTGATATTCTCCTGGTTATAGGTGACATAAACTCTTAAACATAGGTTATCTTTTCAGAGAAAAACATCATAATAATCTCTGTATAGTCATTTGAATAAATATCAATTTATGTCCCAAAACACATGATTTAGTACTTGACACTAAAAACCCAACAGTGTAATTGTCTGTTGTAGATGTAAACTTCAGGAAAGATCCTGTATGCAGGTCAGAGGTGTTTTAATTTAATTCATTTTTATTGTGAATGGTGTATATTCCAGCTGCAACATTTTCTAATAAGTAAAAAATACAATTTAATGACAGTTTCCCACTACAAATGTTATGCAGTTTTAATGCCACTAATTTTGCAGGAAACATTAAATGAATCACTTCCTGTGTGCGAAAACATAGCACACAAATGATTTCCTGAACTGTCTATAGATTGTTTCACTAGTGTGTATTGGAGTGTAGAAAATGAAGAGAATGTTTTGAAAGTTGCAAAATGACAGAAGTTCAATTCATATACTATATTATAGAACCATTCAAATTTATTGATCATTCACTTTAGTATATGCAGATATTTAGCATTTGTTGGAGCAGGAACCCTCAGAATCTGCAGCACACTCCACAGACGCCGGGGGTGCAGCAGCCGCAGCAAAAGCGACACTGAAAGCCGCGCTTCTGTCTGTTGTTATACGGCATCTGTGTGAAAGACAAAAGACATGAGCAAGGTGTTCAGCTCCAGCATCATCACTCATTCTGTTTATTCTTTCTCGCTCTATGAAGAGCATCAGGGCACTTTGCAGGGAAAACACAACTAGCTCAGTGTATTTGCCTCAGTTCATTCAGTTAACTGAACATACCTTCCAGGATTCCACTGACATCTCTCCATGTGCAGCAACTGGATTGTCATTGCTCATTGGCTCCTCCAGCTCTTGCACCTGTTAACGAAGTGTGCACGTTCACAGTAGGAACCACGTTTTAGCAGACAAAACATTTTTAGTTAATAAGCAAATTCAATGAGATTAAGTCAGGTTCTTACTTCAGTGACTGGGACAGCAGAGCTCTCCTGAAGGCAAATAAAGGTGAGCACGACGGCCACTGCAACTGCAACACTGAATGTCTTCATCTTAGGAGGGTTTGAGTATTTTAAGTTGTTGAATCCTTTGACTCTTTTGATGACTCTTGTCAGCTCCTTTGAGTTCTCCTGACTGATGGTTGAGTGTGCAAAATGTGCTTGCATTTATACTCACTTGGACAACTGTTGCCTCATCACTGACAGCACTTACAGTACAGTACCTGCTGTCAGGAACAGGCTTGCATCACTCTCTCTGGGAATGAGAATGGGAAATTCCTCAGCACTGGTAGCTGGAAATTCTCTACTTTCATTTGTCTATTCCACATATCAATAATTAACTTATTTTTTAATCTTTCTTATTGGTTGGTTAGAAATACATCTCTGTCATAGAGCATATGCTTATACTTATTCTATACTTCCAAGAATCTATACAGTACAATGAAGAACTCTCTTAAGATAAAATATTAAAGTGACAGCAGATTTTGTAAACACTTTTATTTTCTTATAACATTACTGCAGTAATATTACTGATGTCCTGGCATATTTTAACCATTGTTAATAGGTCAATACCACATACACAACACACTGAAACATATTACATACATTTAAATGTTTTACATGAATGATAGTAAAGACAATTATATAATTTACCAAACTGTCAACAAAACCATAAAAAAAACTTTCAGTTATTAAAGGGGCCATGTGAATATTCAGCAAATTCAGTCTTTCCAAACATATTGTGCAATAACTAAAATCCCTTACTTCACTCATTTATTGATAACCCTGCTGACACACATGCTTTCTTCATGTGACCAAAATAATATAATAATAACATAATAGTTAACTGATCTTTAAATGTTCATCTTGTCTTTAAACTCCTTTGAAGTAGCACATCATTTCCAGTCATAATGATCACATGTCAGCAACAGATGTTTTTAGCAAATCCCCACATCTTTATAAAAAATCATGTTTTGTGCATTGTGTGTGGCATTTATATGTCATCAAACTCAAAAGTCTAAGTACAAATAATGCAACCGTGTCAACAATGTAAACACATATTTTACTATCTTCATCCTTATCTGAAAACATGCAGTTTTTGAGCTCATTTAAGAAATGTTAGATAACTTAAAATATTAATACTGGAAACACTATGAAAAAAGGGATGAAGTTTTGTATGCAATGCTCTATTGTTTAACTTAAAGCTAAGTTTTAATTTGTTCCACCTATGTTAAAAGCAACAATTATTTTCTTGAATTTTCACTGTGTGTGGGAAGTGAGACAGGATTCAAGCGTCTATTAAAACAACATCTAAAAGAGCATTTGCAGTTGGTGTTTACTATCCCTGTTTTACCAGGACAGGTGTGTGAGTATATGGATAAAAAACAACAAGAGATATAAAGAGAGCCAACAAAAGAAGTGTTACCTATGCACACACTAAACTGCAGTTATACTTTTTATTCTGTTCTTTTTTGTTCTGTCTCTATATTCTTTAACTTATCTATAGATATGCTCTAAGCACATCATTTTGCTGATGTGTTGATACTGTATATTTGTGCAGGCCCTCGAGGCCTTTGTCGATATAATCAAATTGATCTCATCACCAATAAATGTTCTGCAGGTTTTATATCACTACTGCAAGAAAATGAAAAATCACTTCATCCATCATGTGCCAGATTTTTCAAGAAACAGGCATCTGTTAATGCATTCATGAACTGGCTATGATTGAATCACTATTATGTAAATGAGAGTGTTGGAATAAATAATGAATCTAGAGAATGTATTGAGAACAGTGATATGACAATTGTGCATATTCATTGATAAAACAACACCATGACACACAATATATTAGTAACATTAAAGTTTATTGTGATGATACGCTGTAGTGTTTGCAGATACTTAGCATGTAGTCACATCACTGAGCACACATTAACTACAGCCTGCCCAAATCCTTAAAAGTGTACAGCCATAAAAGCAAGTGGTAAAATTGCTTTAAGACAAAAAGCATCACAAATTAATATTTAGTGTTTGTTGGAGCAGGAACCCTCAGAATCTGCAGCACACTCCACAGACGCCGGGGGTGCAGCAGCCGCAGCAAAAGCGACACTGAATGCCGCGCTTCTGTCTGTTGTTATACGGCATCTGTGTGAAAGACAAAAGACATGAGCAAGGTGTTCATCTCCAGCATCGTCACTCACTCTGAGAAAACCACAGTCAGCTCAGTGTATTTGCCTCAGTTCCTTCAGTTAACTGAACATACCTTCCAGGATTCCACTGACATCTCTCCGTGTGCAGCAACTGGATTGTCATTGCTCATTGGCTCCTCCTGCTCTTGCACCTGTTAACGAAGTGTGCACATTCACAGTAGGAGCCACATTTTAGCATTTTGACCAAACATTTATAGTTAATAAGTGAATGAAATGAGTTTTAGTCAGGTTTTTACTTCAGTGACTGGGACAGCAGAGCTCTCCTGAAGGCAAATAAAGGTGAGCACGACGGCCACCGCAACTGCAACACTGAATGTCTTCATCTTAGGAGGGTTTGAGTGGTTTAAGTTGTTAAATCAACTAGATTTCTTCAGATCTTTTCGTGATTCCTGTCAGCGCTTTCGAGTTTTTCTCTTGTCTGATTGTTGAGTGTGTAAAATATGCTGGTATTTATACTCACTTAGGCTGCTGTTGCCTCATCACTTGCAGCACTTATTCACCTCCAGGAATGGGCTTGCATCATTCCCTGGGTGATGCAAGGAATGGTTATAGGAAATTCCTGAGGAATGGGATGTTCTCTATTTTTGATTATAGGATTCAAGGGTTAAGGTTAAGGTTAAGGTTAGGGCCCAGTGTCTGTCACAATATGAAATCAATCATCAACCATTATTTCTACAAACAGAACACAGTTCCATACATGAAGAAGCTGCTGCATGCGTTTAAAAATATACAGTATCAAAGCAAAATGTATTCTTTGCTTATGTGCACTTATGTGAATTATAAGAGATTCCTTTAAAAAGTGTGTCCCATATAAATTTCCAAGGAAACATGAAAGAAGCTTCCTTCATCAAGGTGCAAGATGGAATGATGCAGCTATACTGAAAGCTGATTTTGTAAAAGCTTTTGTTTGGTTATTGAGTATTATTGCAATAGTAATCCTGATGTCTTGGCATGTGTTACCAATTGTTAACAGATGAATGTCATATATTATACAATTTAAACACTCTGACATGATTGTAATTACAGTGATATTATAATAATCTAAATATGTTAACAAATACCGCTGATTATTGGTTATTGTATTTTAATTTTTTTTCCCCTCATCACTTAAACATCCTAAGATTGTCTGGTAGTGTAAACAACCTATTGAAAGTGAAGTAATCACTGTGTGCAGTTAATACTGATAAAGTCAGGGGCCATTTGAATTTTCAGTAACTACAGTCTTTCCAAATATCTTGGGCAATAACCAAAATCCCTTACTTCATATGACATCTGTGTCAACAAACAGTACCAGGAATGGCTCCACATCTGTTGGAATATACAGCTGACTGCTCATTTTTTTAGATGCTACTTTTTAATATGACAGGGGAGTATAAACTTTTAAAACTAATATTCATTATATCCAGTCATGATGAACAAAATTTTGTTTTAAGAAAATCCCTTAATCTTTATGTATGTCATTTTTTGTTCTTCATGCGTGGTATTTATTTGTCATCAGACTCATTATAGCTGCAACACTGTGTTATGACTGGAGTGACCCAGATAGCAAAAGTTAATTCAACATTCAACACATTTGAGTTATGGTCAGAAAGGTTGGTATATGTTTGAGGTTGAAAAACTACTTTAAATCAACATTTCTACAGCAGTCACAGTTTAAAGAGGTAATGCAAACATGTTTTTGAGCTGTAAACTAAATTATATGACTGTACTGTGATGAAACACATCACTGCTGTTGTTAATATTCACATTCATGAAAATCTGCTTTTTAAAAAAAAAAAAAAAATCACCCTGCCAGTGCTGGCATAGAGTCGATCGTTTGGGACAAATTTACATCATGACATTTATAAAAGAATGAAGAAGAAGATGTTAACGCCCAGAATGCAGATCGAGTTGCATCATTCACAAGAGTTTAAACTAGTTTTTGCTAACCCTCTACTTAGTATTTTTCAATTTTTGCACAATGGTTCGGACTTGTGCTTTTGACGGCTGTAGAAGCACCACCAGACTGACTTCTTTCCCCTGATATGATCCCATGATAAACAGCAGGGCTACGGCTACGTACTGACACTCCCCCACAGACACACACACTCACCGGAAAGCCTCCCAGCCTCTTTGAGCGCTAACGTTAGCTTAGCTAAAACACAGGTACCACACAGGAACTTTTACAAAGTTTTACAAAGCCACGAATGTCAACAGTTTTACAGACGTCTCTCTTATGATGGTGGCCTATGGGGAAAATGCTTTTTGGGCCGCAGAGGGATTTTTCATTGCAACACCGTCAGTGGCCACTGGAAAAGAATTGGTTACAAGGCTGAGCGGTGGCGCCGTATCCAGTTCTCTTTATACTTCCATGGTGGACACGGAGAGTCTGACAGCAGCTGCTCATGGCCGGCTAAATATTATAATTAATATAAAATTTAATATTTTAGGAGGGAGGGAGCTAGCAGAAATTGGGGGTGACATCTCTATGGCCAATATCTCCAAAACTCGTCAACTCATGCCAAAACAATCTAGATGGATAAAGAGGTAAGAGGAAAATTATGTATTTTTGATTTTGGGGTGAACTGTCCTTTTAAGTTAAATAAGTTTTAGGTCAAAATAAATGTTTCACAATATTGTATTGTGGAGAGCTGCGCGAAATGTCCTTGTTTGCCAGCAATGCAAAGTCTGGGCTGCATACTCAGTCACCTTTTTTCAAGTACTGGCTACACTCAGGAGATACTTGGGGGAAAGCACTAGTCTGTCAGAGTTACTGTGTCAAAATTAGCTGTACGGTCATTTCTGAGGCAATGGTTGTTTTTGAATGGAATTGTATTACACTGTAAGTTGTTATTTTGTCCACAAGCACGTACTGTACATTAAAATTCAGTCCAGTACAACAACAAGTGCAATCTAAGCGCATTACACATTGAACAGATGTTACTTTCTGTCCACCTCCTTAGCTACTCCAACCAGCACTCTCTCTCTTCCATCTGTAAAGGTTGGACTTCCGAGGTGATCCACAGAAAACGTCCACCACTACAAACAGTCTACCGTGATCTTCAGGTGGGAATGCAAGGCAGACAAGAGGCCCTTCAAGAAGACAGTAAAGAAAGACTGCATGTTATGTGAGTTTGTACCACAATAAACTATGGATGATATGGATTTAATGCCCCTTTTAGCCCCATTAAAATAAATGATAAGATAATTATATTTGGTTTTGTTAGCAAGAAGAACATAACTCATACTAAAATTTTAGCAATATATGTTGACACCTGAATGCCTGAATAGTGGCCGTATTAAGTAATGTGAATGATAACCTTTGTGTTGACCATCAAAACACTGAACAATATTCTCTGATTTCTTGTTTTGAATAAGTTCACTAAACGGTCCTGGCCTATAAGCTTTTTAAAATGCAAAAAAATGTTCTATAAGTATTTCACTCACTGTTTAAAAGACATGCAGTGATATTATAGTTTCATAAATTTTGTTATGTAAATTTAAATTGATCCTACTGTCATTGATTTTTTTGGAAATGTTTATGAGTTATCTAATTTTCTTCTTTTTTTAAAGCAAACTTTTTCTTTAACTTCATTTGCATGTTGAGAACAATATGAGGGTGCACGGATATATAAATGAAGAAAATGTCATGGAAAGGTCTGATTTCTTCTTCTTTTTTGCTCCTTGACCCTGACCTACCCCTTCCCCGTGGGTCTCTCTCTAAATTCCTCTATATAACAGTATATTGCAAAGTAAAATAATAATAATAATAAGTAGAAGAATAGAAATAAAAATGTATATCATGAGTGCCTCCTTCCTAGCCTCAAGCATAACCTGGCCTGCCCTGTTCATCCAAGCAACAGAAAGTTTCACAGATAAAATCTCAAAAAGAGAAGAGAGAAAGTAGAAAGAGTGTGCGCTGGTTGTCACCTCGCCGCCAATATTTTTTTAGCAGCAATGCATGCTGATAGCCATAGCTGTCCTGGTCTGGTTTCTTGTAGTTAATTAACGCAACATTGTTTCAGTATATCAAAATATAATACTAAAATTCTATTCCATGAACCCTTTTAGATAATAGTGTTGATTCACTAACATTGTTTCAATATATAATCAGCTGAAATGTAGCTGCAGACTGACTTTAAGGTGATGGCTGAATCAATATTGATTCGGTGTCAGTTATGGTTGGAAATCCGACATTTATTCAACATCAATCATAACGAGCGCTTTCAATTTGCTTTCAATGTCGGGCGTTAACGTAGATTCAATACTTCTGCCTGACGACATTTAAATGTTGTTTCAATCTGATTTTGCTATCTCAGAGGATGTTTTTTGCAAATGTGTGGGAAAATGGAATTTATTTAGCACAGCGGCTAATTACTGACGCTAGCTCATTAATATTGGCTTTATAAAATCAATTCAGTTAGTTACCTGGAGCAATTAGGCTAGTTAGCTTGCTTATAGTTAGCTAAATTTGAAGTTTGAGCTTCCATGCTTGAACATCTTAAGTCTAAATTATGCACAATATGCAAACATGATAACAATGTAAATACTACATTTCAATAGTTATTTTCTCACCAGTTTATTCCATCTGTGTTAAAGGAAAGCAAAATATATTTTGTGAGTGTAACTGTGTATGCAAAGTGAGATAGTTATTACCCAGACAGTGACAGATTAGGACAGATAGCAGAGATATTTCAGAAAAGAGGTGAGTTGTGTATACAATGATAGATCTTAATAGACTCTTATACTTGGAGTTTACTATTGCTGTTTTACCAGGACAAGCGTGTGGGCAGAGAGTTAACAGACAGCAACAGGAGAAGATAAAATAGAGATGAGAGAGACACAACAAGTGGAGCAAGAAAAACAGGTGACATACAGCAAGAGAATACACAGAGAGTGCACTGGAGGACATCATGCCACTTGAGTCAGTGCTGGTTGGGGCTGAAGACTACAATCTTGAAAATGAAAAAAATCTGGGGGTGTGGAGTTGGAAAGAAGTGAGTTTATCAGAACTCTGTACCTCACTCTTCTCTCTGCTTGAGGTTAGACGCTCAAGGCTACATTAACCGCCATTTTAGCCGCAAACCCACCATTTGTAATTTTACATTTACGTATAATACATATCATATCAACATTTCTACATTAGCATATGGATAGTAACATATTTCAGATGACATCCTCTGGGGCAGATTTCCATATGTGGAGCTTGGTGGCGTGATCGGTAGCCAGCTGGTTGGAGTTGCAAAAGCAGCAGAGACTCATGTTCAACCACTGTTAGCTTCCAGCTTCAACCGACAGAACTGGACATTTGTATTTTTTAGTGAGGCATTGGGACTTTTGTGGCAAGAAATCATAATCCTAAGCCTAACCAAGTGGTTTTTGTGCCTAAACATAAACAGACCTTAACCACAGCGTTTGAAATGTAGAGATTCAACATTTGAAACATAGAGATTCAACGTATCCGTGGTTTGCAGAAACATAAATGGCTACATTTTATTCTGCCAATTGGGTTGCAAATTTTCTGCCATTAAACTGAGGACATCACCTTGTGTGGCCTCAGTAGTAGACAAGATCCTGCATGCAGGTCAGTGATGTTTTAATTTAATTTATTTTTATTGTGAATGGTGTATATTCCTGTTTTTAAACACATCTGCAACACTTTTTTGTAAGCAAAAATACCATTTAATGTTATGCAGGTTTAATGCTACTAATTTTGCAGGAAACATTAAAAGAATCACTTCCTGTGTCCAAAAACATAGCACGCTCATGATTTCCTGAAATGTCTATAGATTGTGTGTAATTGAGAGTACTGGAGTGTAGAAAATGTAGAGAATGTTTTGAAAATTGCAATATGAAAAAAGTTTAATTCATACACTTTCACACACTATATAATAGAACCATCAAAATTTATTGATCATTCACTTTAGTATATGCAGATATTTAGCAAAATATGAGGATGATACAGTCACATCACTGAGCACACATTATCTACAGCGCGACCAAATCCAGAAACATCCTTCAACTTTTACTTAGCTTAATACAATTCAAAGTGTTAAATTTGCTTCAAGACAAATACAGTAACACAATTAGCATTTGTTGGAGCAGGAACCCTCAGAATCTGCAGCACACTCCACAGACGCCGGGGGTGCAGCAGCCACAGCAAAAGCGACACTGAATGCCGCGCTTCTGTCTGTTGTTATACGGCATCTGTGTGAAAGACAAAAGACATGAGCAAGGTGTTCATCTCCAGCATCGTCACTCACTCTGAGAAAACACAACCACAGTCAGCTCAGTGTATTTGCCTCAGTTCCTTCAGTTAACTGAACATACCTTCCAGGATTCCACTGACATCTCTCCGTGTGCAGCAACTGGATTGTCATTGCTCATTGGCTCCTCCAGCTCTTGCACCTGTTAACGAAGTGTGCACATTCACAGTAGGAGCCACATTTTAGCATGTTGACCAAACATTTATAGTTAATAAGTGAATGAAATGAGTTTAAGTCAGGTTCTTACTTCAGTGACTGGGACAGCAGAGCTCTCCTGAAGGCAAATAAAGGTGAGCACGACGGCCACTGCAACTGCAACACTGAATGTCTTCATCTTAGGAGGGTTTGAGTGGTTTAAGTTGTTAATTCAACTAGATTTCTTCAGATCTTTTGGTGATTCCTGTCAGCTCTTCTCCTGTCTGATGGTTAAGTTTGTAAAATGTGCTGGTATTTATACTCACTTGGGCCACTCTTGCCTCACCACTGACAGCATGTAGCTGCCTCCAGGAATGGGCTTGCATCTCTCCCTGTGTGATGCTGGGAATAGGAGTGGGAAATTCCCACAGAACAGGAATGGGAAATTCATCATTTTTGAATACACGTCCCAGTGTCTGTTGCTAAATATCAAATCAGTCGTTAACTTTTTCTTTCCTCCTGGTTTAGAAGAATTTATCTGTCACACAGCATTATTCTTATACTTAATCTGTACTTCAGAGCATCTTTATGTAGCCTAACTTATAATGAAGAAATTAACATGTTTAACATACAAAATGAAAATGGCAGCTGCTTTTGTTCGCTTATAGCATTACTTCAATTAAACAGTGTGACTTAAATGTAATGACACAGGTATGACAGTAAGTCAACTTGTCGACAAAAGCGCACAACAAATACGGAAATATAGTTTGATTTTTCTTTTCCATCATTGCTTAAACACCTTAATTGGTCTGTGAAAACATCAACTGATGAATCAATAATGGTGGACATGACATAACAAAAAGGAAACATACAAGCATTTAATGATTAGCTGTGGGCTCTGTACATTATTATTTTTATCAATATGACCCCAATGTTGACAAATACAGTATCTTGTGCAACAAATAAAACTTTACTCTCTCATTTACTGAAAACCTTGTTGACCCATGCTTGGCTCATGTGCAAACACGGATTAAGAATGCAGAGGCCCCTGGGCACAAAATCTTGGAGGGCCAGACCGGATATAATAATATATGTAACCTGTATTTCCTATCATAAAGGGTTTTCACCATATCACACATTCTGGCATAGAGACGCAATATAATAGCCTAATGTTTTCCAAAAACAACCAATGTCAACTACAAGAATATAGACAAGAATATATAGGCCTACCTTAAAGTAGGATACTCCATAATGTGTGAATAACGAAAGAGAGAGAGCTCGGCTGCAAGGTAACACAGCAAACAGCTGTTTCTACACACCTCACCCTGCTGATTCTGACAGAGAATCGCTCATAAGTTCAAAACAATATTTAGCGCTCTGCTAGTGCTACGTTCTTATATGAGTGCTCTGATTAGTGAATGTATTCTTTGATTTTGAAACTGTAGCCTTATGATGTTGTCATTTAGCCATTCTGGGGCTATTGCATAGTTAAATCAATTAATTTTATTTGAAGAAAAAAATTTCCCCTTCGCAATTCTTAACAACCCCCTCAGTCACTTCATCCTGGTGCCTGGCCTGAATGGTTGAAATAGTTAGCTAAAAGTATGGAACCCCTGTCGCAGGGCTGTGGTTCTCTGCCTCAGCGTCATGCTGATGCTCAGGTCCTCTTGGATGCTGGTCTGGTTCATGTCGAGGTGGGACAGCTGAACTAGTAGTGGCTGCTGGGTTAACATTACTGTCCTCCTCTTCGCTAACAATGTCACCATCGTCCTCGCCAGGCTCTTAGCTAGCGAGCCAACTTTTGAAAAAAGGTACGTTTTCCGATCCATGTTTGTTAGTTGTCAGCTAACTTTAATGTAGTCTATTCTGTCACTTTCACACCCGGCCTGGACAGCTATCCAAATTCCTACGGTCACCTCCTGACTCATCGTCATCATCATGATACAGACACAGCCCACAAACCAATCATAATGTTTGTCTTATTCGCAAATAAAGTAACTCTGCATTCATCGGTTCGTATTTCAACACACACACTCAATGAATTTATTTGATTTGATTGAAAAAAAACAAAAAACAAAGACAGGGTGATGAGGCCACAGTTGGGTTTTGGAGGCCCCTAGAGGTCAGAGGCCCCCCCGGGCACCGGCCTAATCATACTTGCTCATGTGACCACAACAGCAGTGTCAACAAACACTATCATGTATGGCTCCACACCTGATGGAATTTATTTGTAATTTTTTTAATAAAGGCGGAATGTCTAAAACACTATTTTAATTAGCACACCATGTCCAGTCATGATGCGCACATATTTTGTTTGTCAGCCACAAGCATTTCAGCAGGCCTCCTCATTGTAATCTTTTTTTTATATTTCATCATGCATGGCATTTACTTGTCATCAAATCCAATTTGAGCTGTGACAGAAACAGTGAATTTTGACCAGAATTTTCAGGTTAAAGGTATGACAGAACACCTGTGTGGTAGCTTAATGTTAGGCATCAAGCCCGCTAAGTTTGTTACTGCTTTTTCAGTCAAGTCAAGTCAGTTTATTTATTTTATATAATATCATAAATTTACTTCAAGGGGCTTTGCAATCTGTACAGGATATGACACCATCTGTCCTTAGACCCTCAATTCAAATACGGAAAAACTCCCCTTAAAAAATCCCTTTAACAGGAAGAAAATGGAAGCATGGAGTATCCCTCTCCCAGGATGGGCAGATATGCAATAGATGTCGTGAGTACAGAGTAGACCAACATAGTAAAATTACAGTCTAGATAATCAGGATGACAAAATTATAGACAGATTGTAAAATATATGAAGAATATGGAACTGGGAGGAGGTTGAGAAACATCAGGTGTTGCCAAACAGATAGGACCTGAGCCACACAGCCGCCTCTCCACCATGGAGACCTGGAAGAGGACAGACTACACAACAAGAGGCAAAACTCAAGCACACCATTCACACAGGTAGGAGAAAGGAACAGACATACACAGAGGGAGAGAGAGACAAGGACAACATGTACACAAGGGAGAGAGAGAGAGACCAGAGGAGAGGCTGAATCTCCAGGAGGACAAAGATCCAGATCCAAAACATCTGGAATGAGGCACCGACAGCCAGGGGAGAGAGAGATCCCAGGACGGCCGATGGTCATGGCCATCAAGGTTTTTGGAAAAGAAACAGACTCAGCTGTCATCATCAGCATATTCAGCCTCAAGAGCAAGATGGAGTCGTTTCAGGCTGGCATAGTTGTCTGTTGTCGTTTAATAACTTTAGCCTGATACCAGCTAGCTACCTCACTGCGGTTAGCTTGCCAGCTAGTGACATCAGTAATCAGAGGATCTGTTTTTAGTTAATATGTGGAAATGTGGAATTGATTTAGAAAATTGTTATTATTAATTGCAGTACGTGCTAATTACTACTGATATCTATTCAAAGATGGGCTTTTTTTATCAAGTCAATAATGTACTACCTAGCAACCGCCTGGAGCAATTGGGCTTGTTAGCCAAATTTGTTTGATTAACTGAAACTTCCAAAATGCCTATAAAGTTTGAAAATTGAACACATGTTGTATATTTGTGCTGAGAATAAAGCCCATTGTAAATAATAATCAAGCTTAGCTGACAACCAATATAAGTTTAAGGCAGGTTTTATTTTAACAACACTACAGAAAACATGAAAGTAATCACGTCCTGTGCACCAGACAACAACACTACAGGAATATTAAATCCATATTATTAATTAGCGAGTATTAAAACAATACTATTACTCACTTTATATTGGTAACATTAAAGTTTATTGTGATAATACACTGTTGTATCTGCAGATATTCAGCATAACGTGTGGATGATGCAGTCAAATTACTGAGCACGCATGAACTACAGCATGACCAAATCCAGTAACATCCTTAGAGTTTTACAACCATAAATACAACAGAAAGTGGTAGCAGTGGCTGCTACAAGAGTCCTCAGAATCTGCAGCACACTCCACAGACGCCGGGGGTGCAGCAGCCGCAGCAAAAGCGACACTGAAAGCCGCGCTTCTGTCTGTTGTTATACGGCATCTGTGTGAAAGACAAAAGACATGAGCAAGGTGTTCATCTCCAGCATCGTCACTCACTCTGAGAAAACACAACCACAGTCAGCTCAGTGTATTTGCCTCAGTTCCTTCAGTTAACTGAACATACCTTCCAGGATTCCACTGACATCTCTCCGTGTGCAGCAACTGGATTGTCATTGCTCATTGGCTCCTCCAGCTCTTGCACCTGTTAACGAAGTGTGCACATTCACAGTAGGAGCCACATTTTAGCATTTTGACCAAACATTTATAGTTAATAAGTGAATGAAATGAGTTTAAGTCAGGTTCTTACTTCAGTGACTGGGACAGCAGAGCTCTCCTGAAGGCAAATAAAGGTGAGCACGACGGCCACTGCAACTGCAACACTGAATGTCTTCATCTTAGGAGGGTTTGAGTGGTTTAAGTTGTTAATTCAACTAGATTTCTTCAGATCTTTCTGTACTTTCTTTTTTGGTGATTCCTGTCAGCTCTTCTCCTGTCTGATGGTTAAGTTTGTAAAATGTGCTGGTATTTATACTCACTTGGGCCACTCTTGCCTCACCACTGACAGCATGTAGCTGCCTCCAGGAATGGGCTTGCATCTCTCCCTGTGTGATGCTGGGAATAGGAGTGGGAAATTCCCACAGAACAGGAATGGGAAATTCATCATTTTTGAATACACGTCCCAGTGTCTGTTGCTAAATATCAAATCAGTCGTTAACTTTTTCTTTCCTCCTGGTTTAGAAGAATTTATCTGTCACACAGCATTATTCTTATACTTAATCTGTACTTCAGAGCATCTTTATGTAGCCTAACTTATAATGAAGAAATTAACATGTTTAACATACAAAGGTGTTCATCCACTTTAGAATGCCCTCATCATAACCGGCTTAATGTATTCAATCAACTGAACATACCTTCCAGGATTCCACTGACGTCTCCTCCTGTGTCGCGACTGGATTGTCATTGGTCAGTGGCTCCTCCAGCTCTTGCACCTGTTAATGCACATTTAGAAAACTTTTCTTTGCATTTTCACAAAACATTCATAGCTAATAAACAAATTAAATAATTTAAGTCAAGTTCTTACTCCAGTGAATGGCACGGCAGAGGTCTCAGTAATGCAAATAATACGCATGACGGCCACTGCAACTGCAACGCTGAATGTCTTCAAATCAAATCAACCCATAACTTTTAAATTAAATTATTTTCTGCACACAGAACACACAGTTGCTGCACAAGTTCTACAACATGCTGTATGAAAGCAAAATGTACTCTGTACTGATGCGCTGCTAATATTGCTGGCTGTATTTAAAGATATTAATTTAAAGATATGTGTCCAATATAACGTTTCCTGGGAGACACATGAAAGAACCCCCAAATTTCTACATTAAGGTGCAAAACTACATGAGTCTAGCTACTGCAGCTACTGAGCCACACTTTTAATCCTGGAACATTTAAAATTTCATTCCAAACTAAATTGTCAACAAAAGCATGAACACTAACATTTAATTACATTTGTTTTATTTTTTCCTTATCACTTCAATTGTGTCATTTGAGCTTCAGTACCTTACTGATCTCTGTGCTGGCCTGTTTGCTTCAGGGGGTTGTATTTGGGGGAAGCATTTCTAATCCTCTGACACACACTTTTGAGCCAGGCTGTGACACGGGTCATTTGAGCTACCTTGGGCAATAACAAAAATCCCTCACTGTACTTTCACTTTCTCTTGTTTACTGATATCTCTGCTG
Organism: Siniperca chuatsi; assembly: GCF_020085105.1. Lineage (NCBI taxonomy): Eukaryota > Metazoa > Chordata > Actinopteri > Centrarchiformes > Sinipercidae > Siniperca > Siniperca chuatsi. Next base: position 23,315,786 of record NC_058050.1, on the reverse strand, counting down.
GCCCATGACCATGTTCGCGTCAACAGACAGCACCATGAACGGCTCCGTATCTGTTGGAATCTACACAATCATTTTTTCAACGGCAGCACATCGTGTGCAGTCATGTTTTCCAATCATGAATGTTCTTAGCAAAAGCCCCAAACCCAAACATTTTGTGTTTATAATGCATGGGATTTATTTGGTATCAAGACCAAAACAATGGCTGAGATGGAAACATTATCTCTAATGGAATAGTTTGCGCTGGAATGAAAGCACCAATCCCACCCTACTCTTGTGTAATTGGTTGTTGTCTTTCATTAGCCATCCAGCCTGCTAAGTTTGTTGCTGCGCATTCGGTCATGCACATAAAGTTTTTCAAAAAGAAACTACCACAAGGATAGTTAAGCATAGTCAACAGCAAGAGCAAGGTGGAGTTGTTTCAGGTTGCAGGTGTAGCTAATTGCTGCTGCTACTTGCTACAGTACCTGCTTGCTATCTCTTAGCAGTTAGCTTGCACTGGCGTTAGCTTGCTAGTTATTGATGTCAGTAATCAGAAGTTTTGTGTTTGGATAATGTGTGGAAATGTGGAATTTACTTTGTAGAGCTTTTAATATGGCTGTTAACTAATCAGGAGTGCCTCTTTTATTAAGTCACTTAGTTACTGTACTACCTAGCCAACAGACTAGATCAGTAGGACCAGTTGGCTCATTTCAAGCTCAGTTAGCTTGAATGGTTTGATTAACGGTTCTACCAGTCAAGTTTTAAGATAGATAATTCAGCTTGCCTCCGAATCTAAGTTTAGGTTTTCTACATGCAAAAAATATTACATTTCAGTCATTTTCTGACACAGCTTCGTCTACAAATCTATGATAAAGACGGCAAAGAATGTTTTGTGAGTGTTCTGTGTGGAAGTGAGACACAATACATAATGCACAGTTTACAGTCGGTGTTTGACATTTAAGAAAGCAACAGGAGAGCAGAGAGGAAAAGTCGAGACAGACACAGCAAGTGGAGCAAGAGGAACAGGTGACATACTGTAACAAACCAAATGAATCCTCTTGAGAGCAGCAGAAAAGTAAGCAAGATTTAAAGCCCTTATTTTAGCTGCACCGTCTAAGGTGTTTTTGCTCTGCAGCAATATGTCCATTTTTGATGTCATGATTTTATAACCTCGGCATAAAATGCAACATTACAGTTCATACAAGCTATTTCACACTTAGTCTGTACTGCAGGCATCTTTCTGGTACACTCTATTTCGTTATTTGATAACCCCGCTGGCCCATGTGCTGGCTTCAGATGAACTCATCAGTGTCAACAACCAGAGCTCTTGGCATCAACCCATATTTTGTTAAATATTACCTTATCTTGCAACCACTATTTGATCTAGCACATTATGTCTAGTCAGGATGAACACATGTTATTTTGCTTGCTATTTTTCAGGGAGCATGCCTAGCTTGTTTTTCTTTTGGCCAGAAAACATTTGTGAAAACAAATCTCTACAAATTGTGGAAACTATTTATAACAATAAAGCACAACATATTTGATTACAGTAGTATTTCTTCCCTTCAGTATTGAGTAGAGGCATCTTTGGCAGCATTTACAGCCTTGGGGTTATGTAGATAGACCTGTAATAGCTTTGAATTTGTACACTGCAGTCCTCTACGTATTGTCTTGGACTTGGCCACATCAGGACAATCACATTTTAGTTTTGAAGCCATTTTTGTTTGGCCGTGGCTTAATGTTTGGGTTTTTTGCTGCTCAAGAATTAACTGGAGCTTTCCTCCAGGATGTCTTTGGGTTTTGTTCACTCATTTTAACCTTTACATTCATAAGCCTTCCCGGTCCTGCTGCAGAGAAGCATCCCCACAGCTTCATATTGCCACCACAATTGGACAGTGCATTTCTTTTAATGTGCTAATATTAATAACTTTAATACTGGTCTCATTGGGCCATGTTTCAGAGTCTACTGGAGAACAAGAGGCTCGATGTCATGTCTTTTTTTAACATCTATAAAACTGCCATTTGTGAATCACCATGCAGCAGTGGCGTATGTGCAGAGACACTGTATGTAAAGTGTCTTTGGAGCTCTTACAGAGCAGCCATATGCTTCTTGGTGGCCTCTGTCACTAGTGCCATCTTGTACAGATGCCGATTTACAGCAGTGCCATATTCTTTCAATTTATCATTGACCTTACTGTGCGCTGAGGGTCATTCAGTGCCCTGGAATTTTTCTAAATCACACTGTGGACGTATTTGAAATGTTCCATTGTCTTCATGATAACTAACAGCTTGTTACACCCTGATTACATATAGATGATCTCCAATAAACTTATATTGCAACTTCTGCCAGTGAAGCTTTAGGTGTCTCATTTTAAATATTCAGTGCAACCATTTATTTTGCGTTTGTACATAATTTCGAACAATTTGTAAAGATTTAAAAGTTTTAAATGTGAAAGTATTTTTTCTGTTGATCAATGTCAAAACTCCTGGTTACATCCACTATGTTTCAATGTTGTCAAAAAACAAAACTTGAAAGCATATTGGCAGTGTAGGCCTGGGTTTTCCAAGTTTCCTTGTTTTGGCCTTTGTGTTCCTGAATATATATTATGTATTTTTATCTCTTAACTTCTACCCAGGCTACCAATATTCTGACCAAATAAAGCTACTGTAGGCTCTTTCCCCTGGTCTAGGGCCCTATCTCAACATCATCCTGTTTTTGTGTCTGTCCAGTTCATTTCTGTTTCTACCAGCTTTATATTTAATGCATTAGCTCAACTTGTACGACAGCCCTAATAGCTACCAAACTATTGTAAAAGAGATTTTTGATCTCAATGGGACTTCATGGTAAAATAAAGTTAAAATAAATAAATATAAATAAAATTAAAACCCACAACATGGGGGTTAGGTGCCACAGGAAGATTGGTGCCCTGGGTCTTTACATCTTCCCTCAAAACCAGGTCATGACAGAAACAGTGTTGGTACTTCATCTGCATTTTGTGTGAAAATAAAGATGAGAACTGAGTATGGCCTCTGACCATCAATAGCTCACGACAGCCATCGTCATTTTTCTATGTATGTCATTTTATGTTTTTTAGTTCAGGTTAGCAAGTATCTGTGTTCTGAATTTTTTAAATGTTGTTAACACAACTTTCATCCGGCAGCAAAGACATTTTATGAGACTCAGAAAACATCAACACCATCAGAGAAAATGTGAAGGGTATAACAGTAGAGCAGTCCACCACTCCTAGTTTGCTTCCACTGTGCTTTTCTCTCCTTCCTTGCCTCTCCATGCATGGCAGTTAGTACCACAGTCATGAGTAGTGAGATGTTTTGACACAATACTGGGAACTTAGCCAAAGCATGTGTAACACAGGAAGAAAATCCAATGGGAGACCAATGTAATTAGTCCAATAAATGTTTTCACTTGGATGTATTCGAAACAAAGCCGGGGCTTATTACGGCGTGCATGGGTTTTATTGTGAGAGCTTGTAAGCGGATGATGTCTTCTGCACGGAGTCAAAGGCCACTGCTTTTCTGTGGCAATGAAACAATTTAACAGGAGCCCTTGCACTAACAAAACCTGGGTTCTGCTACTGTGGACGCAAAAAAGTTACTCTATTTCCTAACATGAGGATGTAATAAATGCACCAATGGAGTTTGTTTTAAGTTCTTTTTATCTTTTTCCACTAATCCTGATAAAAGATATAAATAGCAGATACCACTACACACTGGATTTAATGAAGTAAGATGCTTATGACTTTCATTAAAATGACGACATAGCACTGATGCTTGCTAGAAACATCTATGAAAACTAGGCAGTAAGGCTGTTTAAATAAGATTATAGAGCTTCTGAAACTGTTATATGTGTTTAATACAGTACAGAGAGTAGACTGCCATGCTCATTACCGGGACTAGTTAGGTCACATACATGCCCAGAACAACATTTTGTAACTTGTACTACCTCTAATCCGTGGACGCAGACAGCCCAGCTTTAATGGGCTGAGCCGCCAGTAAGGGCCCTGAAGGCTCCTGCGATAGATGTGGCTTTCCAGAGGGTGTCGGGGGCTAGAGGGGGCAGAAAGGGGGTCAGGCAAACTCACCGCTGGGTGTCGGTCAGCCCAAATTGCTGCCACATGAACTTGTGATAGAGGGATGGAGGTGTAGAAGATGGTTTCGAAGTAATCCGGATAGGTAGGAGCGCTAAGTAAAATGGTGAACAGAGAGTAAACATGGGTAAGTGAAGTGGGGTGACTGGGTGTACAATGTGGCATCGATAAGTGATATGAAAGGCCACTTGCATTGTGGTCGCCACGTGGTAAAGCCTACAAAGCATCCAGTCAAAGAGCTTCCATTGGCCTCTAATTTGCTATGACTGTGTCCTGCGTTAGTTAATTAAGCCACACGATAGCCAGTCAGACTCAACAGTTTCTTTTTTGTTTTGCTTCCTGGGAGGTGATATATTTAGCCGTCTCGTGTGGCCCTGCGCGGTGGTTGTTTTGAGGTGACAGAGCTGTCTGTTGCGGCCTGCCCGGTCGCAGCCTGTCACGCCTGTAAAAATGTTTGTCAAGTGAAGAACCCAGAAAACTGTGGTCTTGTGCCAAAAAAGGGTCTTCACTCACTCTCAGTGCGTAATGACAGGTTGCACTCAGTAAACAAACTTCTTTTTTATCAAGCATTACAGCAGAGAGTAAACATGTGTGGGGGAAGGAGCTTATTTGTGCAGTACCCATCTTTCTTTCTAGATCTCATTAAATGTATCTAGACTACAATTAGCATGGAATCTTAATTTGCCTGGAAAGTTAATTAATCCATATAACTTTCAAGGCAGGCTCGTAAAGACCTACACTCATATGGCTGTAATACGTTATTGGAGGCATTTGCAATGGAAATGCTTAGTCTTCCAGCCACCCAGGAGTATTTAGTAAGCAAAATGGCCTTTTCAACACCGCATCTTGTCCCCTTTTCAAATTCTTAACACCCACCACTTATTCCAAGCAGGCGGTCAAAATGAGGCACACTGGAAATCACTCCTGTTTTATCCATGTCGCTTTACACCCAGCTTTTATAACGTAACGTGGCAAGCATTACACGATGAGGGACTAATGATATATTTTCTCAGCTGGAACGTGAGAATTGTACCGCGGACCCAAAACAGTGTAGAGTCTCAGTAAATTAGTGCGTGCCGTTAAGTGAAAAGTGAACAGCTTGCCAGAGCTGTGCTGGCTTGGGACTCATAGGGAACCCGCTATACCACACAGTGGGAGGGAGAGCCACAGGAGATATTGAACCTATGGGGAAAGGAAGCCCACTGTCAGCGAGAAGTCAGCGAGAGTCTCAGAAAACCCAGACTTCACCCTCTGACAGCTCGGAAATATCCATTTTAATAAGGGGGAAAAGTGGATTTGGCCAGACATCTTCGTTCCTCCCATGGAAACTCATCTGTCCTGGTGTGAGGCGACACCCTCAGTGACTTTTAACTAAAGGGTTGAGCATAGCAGACTTCTGCAGACCAGTGGGCCCCACAGAATGTATCCGCAATTTCGTGCTCTGGTTTCTTTGAAAATTCACTTCAGATCCACTTTGTATGAGCTCTTCTGACTACTACAAGTTGTCTAAGTAAGTCAGCTGGTTTAATTGTCTTTTATGTTTTTCTCACGTTTACATCTTTTTTTTACCTTTTTTTACCATTATTCAAGAAGGTTCCAAATGTCAAAGGTCACCACTTCAACAGCTGATCTCATGTCAACAACAGTCTGTTATGTCAAAGTCTACATGCTGATTCACTTGGATAAGACCATCAGCCAACTGCCAACAATGTCAAACATTTTTTAGCAGGCAGTGGAGAGTGACAGGAAATATGTGGAGAATGGGTTTTGGGGGGTGATACTTGCAACAAAGTATGTCAGCCGCATTGAACCCAGGAATCCATTGCAAGACCACCAGGCCACCCCATAATTCAGATGATACCATTGTGCAGCTGCAGAGCCCATGTAGTTTGTTGGAAATGACAACCCACACATCTTCAGTGTGCTGCAGTTGACTGTATCAAACAATACGCTTTGTAAACTCTTCCTCGCAGTCTTGCACAACAGAGGCCTCTCCCTCCATGCATCATCTGGTTAAAAGGGCAAACACAAAGTGTTTACAGAAATAGAACTAGTAATTACATGTACTATTTCTTGAAATACATTCAATAGAGCAATATATTTGTTACAAATAATGGCTTCTTTGATGGCCGCTTAACCTGTTTCTTCCAAAGATTCATTCAATTAGGAACTCCAAAAATGTTCACAGAGGCTTGAACTCTACATTGGTTAACTTAAATTTAAATGCTTAAGAGAGCCACATTACCTTTTTATGATTTTGATTATAATGGGGTCTTATTTAAAACACATGGATGTAGTAATATTCAGCAGCTGCGCAGCTCTGCCTCTCGGGCATTCTTTGTTCAGCTAGGAGGAAGGGGGGGGAGGGAAAAGGAAAAGAAAAACTTCCACATGCTAACATTTACACAGTGATTTCTTTTAATTGCACTCTACTTTTTAATTTGCCCTGGACTAATGCGTTTAAAAGTAGGACTGGAGGTATTTTATTGAAGTCGTGCCTAGTGCCGGACCAAGTTTTCCTGATTACTGTGGCCTCGTAGCCTGGCTCTTTCCTACCTGACAACCTGCGTTATTCCTTTCATTCTCTATGTCAAACATGCCACACAGCATTTGGACTTGGAGAGGCGAAGGGAACACACTGGGTGAGCTTCCTCCAGGTCCCCTCTTCAAAGGATTACGAGAAATTACCGTTCCTTGTACAGGGTGAGCGGAAAAGTCGAAAAGAATCATGTTTAAAAGTGGGGTTGAACTGGAAACGCAGATGGCCTAATAGATATATGTTGCTTTTTAAAGGGAAAGAGAAGAATGTTAAGCAGATCCTAATCTAAGCAGCCAGAGGGCAGGCGTAATATTTAGTTAAACACTTCCAGTCATAATAAAGCATCTGTCAAACCAGTGAAAATACACCCAGAGTTGATGAGCTAAAAATGTTTGGACATGGTGACATCTGATATTTCAGAGGGAGGACACATCTCATTAAAACACGTATCAAAGCTGCCACCTGCCATTTGATCCAAACATCTCCCAATTTAATGTCCTAATAGATCAACCTGTGACTTTTTCTTCACTGATGAAAAACACACTTGCCCTGATGAGAAAAGCAACAGTGAATTTTCCCTCCTGATATTTATGATTAGAGCAGCCAGTTACTTTGACTTTATATCTCTTCTGTCTGACAGCAGCCACCGCCAGGGTGTGAGGAGAGCCTGGCAGAGCCCAGATCAGCAGTAAAACAAGCCTGTGTCTGGACTGCGTGACAGCTCTGTCCTCCAGTGTTATGTACCTTCATAAAGACACAACCAGAGGAGACCAAATGGAATCACATCTGCAAGGTTAATTGCAGAAAATAGATGAAAAATGACTGTTTAGCTGAGAATTAGGTCTGACCCTTTCGTGACCCTGAAGCTTAAGTTTGACTTTTCCCAATCTTAGCTGCTATAAAAAAACTCAGTTTTATGATTGCAGTTTCCCAAAGACTAAAGACACTCCATCTTCTTGCACTGCTGTGAGTGTGTTTTGTGTGTCTAAGGCTGAAACCAATATTTCAGTTTGCAGATATACTCTTTTTATTATGTTTAGATTCTATATTAGTACGTTTTTTGTCTTTCTGTTTTGTTTAACAGCTTCAGAGGTGGCAGTCTGTAAAACCTGCGATTAAAACTGACCTCAGCCTGCCAAAAAGTAATTATCCTTAATATTTTTTTTCCTGTTATTAAATGTCCATTTCTATTGCCAGTTTCTACAACAGTGATTCAGCCCTTACCAATTTTGTATTTGCTGTTCTACCTAGTGGCGTTCTACGCTGATAGGGCTCTCCTGAGAAATGTGTTATATGTTTCAAGTTTATGGGTAAGAAGAACTGGGTAAGCAGTTATTCTCATCATGGCTGAATGCAGCACCTCACCCAGAAACTCAACGGTAAAATCAAGAAAAAAATAGATCAGTGCTTGTCTGTAGCTCACTGAGGACAGTGACGTCATGTCCTCGGGAACCTAGAGGGAATTACACATTTTGTGTATTTCATGGGAAGATTCCAGTATTTAGATTTGATATTTTTAAATTTGACTACTTTCAGTCCAACAAATATAAATAAATAAACGAGACCTGCAAGCAGGTATACCAGGCTCCAAGCAGCTGACACATTTCGGAGCCAGAGGCACACCATTCCGGTGCGACCGGGAAGCTGAGAGCATGACTGAATAGGGCTTATTTTTTGGTTTGTGTGTGTGTGATGAGGGCTGAGACTCCCTCGTGCAGTGCACATTGTCACAATCTGTTCCAGCCTTGATCCACAAGGGCCGAGGATTCTGTGTCGCCGCCAAAACTCTTGTCACTAAATCATATTTCATCTTACTTTTAAACTTTATATTACACGTTCCATATTGAGAAAAGAAGGAAGCCCACATTTTTTAATTGAAAGCTTTTTCTCTGCGGCCATTAAGTGGGTTTCCATCCACCTGTTTTATGCACATTTTCAATTTACGTATAAAAAACCACAGTTCGAAAGAAATTTTAAATATCGCAGGTTTTTACGCTTGGTAAAGTTGGTGTATCAATAAAAGTAAAAAGCGACAAAGGGCAATGGAAACAGACTTAGCGAATTACTCAAGATGTACATGAAGTATGTGACGTACACCGTAGAGACAAAAAACAGCAGCAGATGAAAACATCGGCTCTGTGTGGAGCGATGAGGAGACGTAACCTTCCTCAAAAGAATACTTGAAACAAACAGAAATATTTCCATCATGTTTTCTACGTGGTTTTTGTTCATTTGGGGTTTGACTGGTGCCCTCTTCTTCTGCGATGGTTTAATGGCACCCAACTGGAGAATTGGAGCCACCAGCTGTGTATCTCAATGGGCTCAGCTCCTAACATATGCAGTAGCATTTCCTTTTTCTGATTTTCTGGATATTCGTTTAAAGTTTGCATTAAATTTGGATGAAAACTTGGCTCATATTACTGTTTCAATTGTTCTTTCTCTTAATCCTTGTATTTTTTTATATAAAATGTTCATACTTGCCCTTAATATCAGTTAGCAGCAGCCTCAGCACAATAATATTGGTACAGTATCAGCCCCCAAACACCAGTGTGTCTACTGTTAGCCTGTTTATGCTGCGTCTTGAACCCTCTGTATTTGTTGACATCCTTCATTATGCCTCCATAATATAAGCAGATCTGAAGGGTGCTAAACATTCAGATTAGCTCAGAGAGGATGCTGTTTTTCGGATGAATCGACTGCTCAGAATAAACAGGAACGCTTCATTAGAGGGGTAAATGGAAAAGTGAGTGTTTATGATCCCAATTACCACCTTTGCTTTAGTGCTTACTTTAATCATAGCCATATCCTTTTTTCTCACTCAACACTACAAAGCCTCCCACTGCAATACCACACACATGCACACGGTCACACACAAATAAAACTGAGCTAGACTTAAGCAGTTCATTTGTTTCCAACTGCCGTGCAATGTGGAAAGGAAAACAACTTTATTACACTTTTACAGATATTGTCATTGCCATTTTTGATTAAATAGATATAAGTTATGAAATAAGTGTGTTTGCTGACTGTAAATAATCTTTATCTTGTTTCATCAAGTAGAATGCGACTCTTTAGATCCTCGTGCAATATTCTTCAGAAACGGTAATAGTTTCGAAGGGCTTTCCTTTTTAGGCCCACTCTACGTAGACTGGCTCACACAGTCAAATAACCTGTGGCACAAAACCTTTCACCATGATGATCATCATTATAGTTAATCACCATTCATTTCCAGTTTCACAAGAGCCCACAAGATCAAACATGGAGTATTTTGAGCATTTTCCTATGGCATGGTCTTGAAAAACAGTTTGGAGTAATTGAAACAATATGCAGCATATCAACACACAGTTACTGAACCATCACCACAGTTTGCAGATATCATGATAATGATGTGAGCTTGTTTTCTCGTTGTTGCTGCCACAATAACTGGCACTGCAGCTCGGTCAGTTATTTGATACTCCAGCAACACCATCTTGTGGACGTAACAGGTAAACTCGCTCACCAGCAACTAGAAATCAAGCAGGGTCAGTCCCAGTACAGTGGGACCTGTGGTAAACAACAGTGTTTCCCTTAAACCCTCAGAAATAAATCAACAAGCAACTGCAGTCTTCACTGAAACATTGGCTGCAACCTGATTCTGAGGTTGCATCAAACCTGACATGAAGATGTTTGCGGCAGGGAACTAAAAAACACTTGCCTGGGCACAACAAGAACAGGGCTGCCCCAGTCACTTGAAACCTCTACAATATGTTACCCAAAGACATTCCCCTTTATTCTGGCCAAGGTTTGATTTGTGGTCTTTGTCTCGCAGACCGCATTTCCTGGATTTGATACATCCTTAGTTTTTAGCATGTTTCTTGTTTCACAGCGTCTTCCTTTTCATGTTGTGCACGCCAGCGATGAGGGCTGGACTGCTGTATGGTGAGATGCGACAGTTCAAACACACTGTGGTTCATTAAAGACATCCTGTTGGCTTCGAGAGGGAAAAAGATCCCAAACCAGCCTACTGTTGCTCCGGTCTGCCCTCTAAACCCACACTGGCCAGACCACATCAGCGCTGAAGCTGGAAATCACAGGACGACCGTGGTCAACCATACACACAATACCATTTCCATTTGTCATTTTTTTCCTGCACAGTGTTCAATAGCTGGTACAGTATCGAGTGTTGCTCCTGGTAAGCTGTGCAGATGGCGCTCTGTGATGTTTAATGTCACGTTTGTAGTGGCAGGACTGTCACAGAAGAATCGAGCACTGATGAATTAAACCCTAACTTTACAGTACTTCACACAATGCTGAATTTTTATTTAATGACACAGATTGTGTTCAAAGTGACTGTAATAAGAGGGAACAACCGCTGGCTGTAACTAATGGCATTCAGACAGAGGAAACGTGCATTTCAGGCATTAGAGAGAGAGTTTTGGTTTCAATAAGTCATGTTGTAATGAGCTGACGGAGTCACCACCTCAGTTGACTCATAGGAAGAAAGTTGATAGTTGAGGTTGGATCCGAACTTGCTGGGTTCAGGGAGGAAACACAAAGAAAGAAAGAGAATCCTGAATGATCAACAGCATCTACTGCCCTCATTGTGGACAGTTAACTTGAGGTCTAATTAGGGAACAGCGGTCACAGTTGTTGAGAAAACAAAGATAAATTCATTTCATGTCCTTATTTTGTATACTGTAACTCTCTACATGAACTGCTCCAAAGTCATACTATTTCAACATATGACACATGACATTGGTACTTTATACAGTCAAGTCTCTAAGTAGCAGTACAGTGATCAAACCCATTGGAAATGAAACAACGACTAAGAGAGTAACTGCCAACTTTCAGCCTAAATTTCACGTTGTCAAATTACTAATATGGAGAATTAGAGCCCTTTTTTTTTTACATATCCCCCCAATTTTAGTGGATCATTAGTAATTTTGATAAACAATTGAAATCATCTTATTTAAAGCTTTTTTTTTGCCATGTTTTTTATTTTGCATGGCCTTGTAAAGGTGATATGACGTGATAGTGAGCTGCTGTAGCAAAAGAGTTTCCCCTCGGAAAGTATTTCTGATTCTGATGACAAATATGTTAGCAAACAGTTGCCTACAGTATTATACAGTCTGTCTGTCTGTTTGTTTGTTTGAATCAACATTAACATTCATTTGGAGCTGTGTTTCCAATATTCACTCCCCTTTTAGCTCTATTTTGCTCTCAACTCCTGAGGGAAATATCTGGCTCTTCAGCAGCTAAATGCTCCACAGATCACAGTGTTCAGCAGGACAGGTAACGTACAGTGAGTTCATCAGAGCTTTTTGCTGAAAACAGCTGCTGCTGCTGGAACCTGTGCTACTGAATGCGGTGAGAGTGAACCAAAACATTTAAGTTGCGGCCGTAGAAAACCAAAACAATGAGCTGAAACTCTCCATACGGCTCAGGGGAAATGCAGAGTCAGGTGATGATTCTCTGTCAGAATGTCACTACCAGCGACCGCTTTCACCTCAGTCATGTGGCCAACTGTTAATATGAAAATATTGATTAGTGCAGCTTTAATATTTTATTGCAAATTCTTTGCAATCAATAACTGAGTGAAGTCTGTGAACCACAGGCATTAGCAGACACTTCCCTGGTGACGCTCTGCCAGTGTTGTAGTGCAGCAGTCTTTACTTTTTGCTTGTTCTGGGGGCTTTTCACAATCTGTCATTCCTTCAGCAAGTGAAACACAAGTTCAGTGGGGTGACTGGCTTGGCCAGTCAAGATCATTCCACATTTTGGCCTAAAAAACTCTTTGGTTGCCTTGTATCATTCCTACACTTTTTAATATGGATGTGAACACATTCAAATTCAGCACGTTAACCTCATTGTTATTCGTTCATTTCAAATCCAAAGTCTAAGAGAATCAGTGCACAAAAGCATCTTAAAACCCATTTGTTTTCTTTGTGGATTACATAGTTATTTCTGCTTGTTTTATATATTTTCGTCTCTATATCTTCTATCTCCCCTTTTTCTCTTTTCTAAAATAGAGTGTGCTTGCTTAGGTAGAGAGGTCAAACAATGCCACTGTCCAAACACTTACAGACTGCACTGTTTAAAGCTGTTCTGTGTGGCATTTTAACATCAGTAAATCAGTAGTCATTTCTAACAATTGCTTTTGAATTTCAAGTTGATGACCTCACATCTACACTTGTTTAACAGAGCACTAACAATACATGACCTGTAAATGCTGTGTGAGTAAATACTAGAAGCACTATAGGCAGGGGCGCAGCTAAACAACTTGAATGAATTCATGTTCATGCATGCATGTGTGTGTGTGTGTGTGTGTGTGTTGCAATACAGTAGCTGTGTACCCAAGGCTCTCATCCAAACAGCTGGTACCCATCTGTTTCTTCTTCTACTCCTGCGGCCTGCGGCTCAGGGAGCGAGGTGCACTGGCATGCGGTGTCTGGGTCTGGACCAATAGTGGGGAGGTATGCACTGCAGGAGTGTGCGTGTGTGTATGAATGTGGTTTATGGCGAGCGAGTGCTCCTGTGTGTATATGTGGTTTCGCACTCGACTCGTGTATGTGTGTATGGATTCATGACTGTACGGCCATGTGTGTGGATTGTGCATGTTTGTGTGTGCGTCTGGCCAGCGCAGTTTCCTGCATGCCTGTGTGGTGTGACTGTGTGTGTGCGAGTGTGTTTGGCGGTTAGTAATAATCACATTATATATCCACTTTAATATTATTGATACACAGTCATATGTTACAACAAGCATATCTCAAAGTGCTCTGCTGCCCTCTTATTGCCTGTACAAACTCTCCCATGATACAGTCTGCTCCAAAAGTGACTCATTGCAGAGAAGCGTTCAGTCTTTCCATTGATTGTTTATGTAAGTCATATAGACTGAACATAACGTTTGCCTTAGCGTTCCAAATTTCCGTCATTACTTTATGGCTTCATTGGCGTGATCGCTCTCTGAAAATATGTGCCTTCCATCGCACAAACAGATGAAAAAATAAGTCTTGTGATGTTTTAAACAGAAAAAGGCTCACGGTGGCTAAGGTGGTATTTCCGCTGGGTAAGGAAGTAGATGCCTGGAGAATGTTAAGTGCTTGAGGAATAGGATGATCTTTATAGATGTGGTGAATGTTATGTCTGAGGCTTTGTGGATAAAACAAAGTTTCTTCCAATGAGTTTAATAAGACTGTTCTCATGGGGAATTGGTCAAATAATCCATGACCTGCCCTGAACTCAATCCCACTTTTAATAAAATTTGAGGATTTTTTTTTTTATAATTCCACTGGAGGGCAGTGTTGGTCTTGTAATAATGCCTGGCTGCTGCAGGTAAATGTGTGTTTGGGTGTGTGTATGCCATTGGAAGCGCAGACAGTGTCAGCATGACTGAAGTCGACTGAAGCTGTCTCTTTTCTTCCCTCCGGCTCCAGCCTACTCAGTATGCACCCACATGACGCATAAATCTTCCACAGTGAGCAACAAAAAGTAGGTCTGGGCATTCATAAAACATGTTGTTTGAATGGGGTGGCGGGGGTCAGGTCAGCTCATTCTAAGGGGACTCAAACTCGCCTGGTCTGACTTCAGTTGGCACCTGTCCAGCATTCCTTGTTCAGAAGAGTAAGATGTGTATGTCCAGACTAGTGGTATAGATCAACATAAACAACAGTTATTTCTTGATCAATTCAACTGACAAATTTTTATTAGAGAAATTAACTCTAGAGAGGCAAAACTGTGGGTTTTTTCTTTTCCTGTAGATGTTGCCAAATCCGGAAAGGATGATGAATTGGTAGTCTGATTTTGTTCTAGAGTACAGAATTGTTTTTTCATCATGTTTTTTGTCCTTCATGATTTTGATTGTTATTGTTGGTTTGATTTTGTTTTTTTTTAAGGAATCTGCGTATTGCTCTAGTATTCAGAAACTTTGTGAAAATGTTGCCTGTGTTCAGGAACGGAAGTTTTGATTTATGTGATTTTGAGGATGAAATATGTTGTATCCATAAATGAGTGTGTGGCGAGGAAATTACCAAAACCAAACAAAACTAAACAAAAAAAAAAAAAACTGCCAGTGTAGTCCAGCCCAGAAATAATGCAGCTTGTTAGAAGTTAAAGATAATGGATTGCAAAAAAAAAGCTTTTGCCTCCGAACGTCAGCCTTAAATCCTATGCTGGCCAACTTTTGTCCACACAGGCAGAGCACAGTAAATACAGGGCTAATTAATGCAGAGACACAAACAGTAAACTAGTAGAAGGCAAAACTCCGTAGAGACATTTGGTTCTGTTGTTGATTTGGCAAGACCTGAAAGTTACAGACCAAATAAAGACAAAATGGGCAGAATGAGTGAGGAGATCTAAAAGGTAGCTAGGAGACACCAAATAGGAGAGTGAGAAATGTTAATGGAACACAGGGACACTGTCATGGTTTTGAGTTTTGTGTGTAATTGATTTCCTGTTTTATTTTGAAATTTAAAAAAAATCCCTCGCGTGTGGTAGTTTTGCTTCCTGTCGTTGATTACTTTGATTGTTTTCAGCAGTGTCAATTAGTTTCTCCTGTGTCTCATGTTCTGCCCTACCTGAGTGTATTTAGTCTGTGTTCTTACTTTGTTCTGTGTCTGGCAACCAGGCCTTTTCCCCCTCATGTTGTCTTGGATTTATTGTGTGTTTCTGGATTTTGCATTTTGTCTTCTCACTCCTTGGAATTATTTCCTTGTTTGGACTCCAATTTGGTTTGCTGATCTCTTTCTGCCTGATGACCCCTGTAAGCTTGTGAACATTATTAAACCATTTATCTGCACCTGCCCTGTCTCCTAGTCTGCATTTGGGTTCAGTTCCCAGTTTTTCCTGTTGGACACTAAATGTAACAGACACAGAGAGGTTCCTAACAGAGAAAATGATTAGTGTTTCTATTATATAATATAATGATTAGTGTTTATAATTTTTGAAAGTTAAAACTTTCAAAAATGTCCAAAATGTATCTTGTGTTAAAATATATAAAGTCCAGCAGTGTTGTCATTATAGCTCATTACAAATTATTACAAATACAAAATATTACAGCAAACTTTATGCAAAGACATACAAATATTTAACGTTTTGATTATGGCCCGCAATGTACTGTAAATTGGGTAATTCTTGCAGAGTGAACAAGTCAGAAAGTTAGAGAATAAGGGGGCAACAAAAGTAATTTATACTGTAGGTCTTTGTAGCAGAATCGTGCTACTGTGAGTCCCCTTGGCTCTGAGACACTCGCGGAGACCACGTTTTCAGGTAATATTCTTTATTCTTTTCTTTTTCTCCACACACAATCTTTCTAGATAGTGCCTGTGGTTTTGTCATTAGGTCTGCTCAGTTTCCTCAACAACATCATATACAGTAACATATAGGCTATAGGCCTACAGTATGTTCCTGACAATATTATTTTCCCTGGAACTGTTTGTTCCAAATTAAAAACACAAATGTACCCTGTATTTTTTTGGGAACTATGTAATTTGCCAGTCCTCATTTTGTTATCACCTGTACCCCTCCAGTGTAGGTAAGTCATTTTCATTTATATAGTAGTTAGAAGTTATCTCATTGCACTTTTCCGAGAGAGAATTCCATCTAGAATTTTAAAGTAATGTAGTGGTAATATTAATAAAGTAATAATAATAACAATAATGATAGGAATGATAGTGATAGGAATAATAACAGTAATAAGACTAATAATAACAATTGTAGTAGCAGTTGTCGAGCAGGAACATGGGAGCAGTAGGAGGCTCGCAATCACAGATCCAGACTCTGCAGCTCCGGAGGCAGAAACACCTGCAGAAAGTGACAGAAGGTGAGAGGAGAGAACGAGAAGGCGCAGAACTATTGGAGAGAGAAGATGTCGAGTTAGTAACATGCAGTAATGGGATAAAAATGCATACAGATGGAGAGGGAGAGGAGGAGAGAGGAGCTCACTGCATCATGGGAAGTCTCCCAGCAGGCTAGGCCTATAGAAGCATAACTAAGGGATGGTTCAGGGCTTACCTGAGCCAGCCCTAACTATAAGCTTTATCAAAGACGAAAGTCTTAAGCCTACTCTTAAATGTGGAGATGGTGTCTGCCTCCCGAACCCCAACTGGGACCTGATTCCACAGGAGAGGAGCTTCATTGTGAGTATGGTAATTTTGAAATAAATCACTCCAGATTTAGAAAGTGCTACCACATCGTCCCCCAAACTTCCAGCTTTGTTGCTCAGTAGGTCATACTGTACCCTGTAATAACAGAATAGGTACCCAGAAGTTAAATGAGTATAAGTTTCCAGATTATTGCCCTCTTATTCCCTGACTTCCCATCTTGTTCCCTTGTACCAACATGTCTGTATCAGTACGTAGTATAAAAAATTACGTTGTTGGCCGTAATCGGAAGTGTTACCAAATATTATATAGTGACAAATAATCCACACCATTATCATCATGATAATAAAAACACACCACACAAGTACAATAAGACACAATTTCCACTAAATTAGAATATAAATATATTAGTATAGTAGTTAATTTGCTATGGGGCACCTTGCTCTTAGTCCTTATTAATATTTCATACATAAGTGAGATTGTTATAAAAGCTTCTTTTTAATGCGGTTTGCTCTGTATCTGTAGACAGCAGACAATGTTGAGTGAGGGTACCGAAAGTAGGCCATTATTTCATTCATAACAACTGCTACACTGGCATCACACCAATTTCAGCTTGTTAAGCAAGGTTAGCCTCTTTGTATAACAATGGAAATGTCTCAGGTGCATTTAGCTCTTTAGTCTTTCAGATGAGAACTATAGCACAAGGTTTTTATTGAGCCTGTGTGCTATGAGCAAGTCCTGGTCACAAAATGACTGGAAACATGTTTTCATCAATCAAATGCACTTGTTTAGAGTTTAATGTCTGCCTTAATCTTCTCATTATTATCATAATCTATGTATTTGTATCACTTCTGTTTCTAGAATTATAACCTGTCCTTTATGCCCATAATGAAAAAAGCTGCTTCTGTGCCTCAATGAACCCGTGCTGTATGGCCACATTACAGTTTTTCATAATTACTAAGTCACATTTCTTTATAGGAGTTCACTTTTTCCAAACTCTTCACACAGTCAGCACAGCAGCAGTCAGTGTGGACTAAACTGGGGATCACTTTTCATTGCATTTACACAAAATGCATTCAATGACCACATTTTTCCTATTTAATTTACTGTTTTCTCACTCAAAATCAGCCACCACCAAAACTCTGTGTATTTACACTCCATTTTGCAAGTTAACCTACGATTGTCAAAACTGTAAACTTTACGTTCAAAAACAGAACTAAAAAGAAATACAAAAAATTTGTGCATATGCGCCTATCTTTATTCCTATGACCTCTATGAAAGATGCGTTCCAGGTGAGGAAAGAGGGCAAGTGAGGCGGAATCCAGGACGTTTTGTAATTGTATGCGACGATGTGGCGTTACACCATCTCTTCCAGTCGTTTACAGCCCTTCCCAGGATGGTGTCACTTTTCCTTCCACCTTATTCTCTATTCCTCACCCCCACAGAGGAAATCTTTTCCTCATGGAGGTGGAAAGTTTATGACCACCAGCCACATGATGAGGTGTCCCTCTTGGACACAATGAATGCTGGGTGTCTGCACATTCAGAAGATTGCCTCAGACGTGCAAAAAGATTCTTTCCCAGGTGGATTGCAAGAGAGGACATGTGAGAGGATGAACTTGTGGCCAAAAGCAGAAGGCAGGGTTGACTAGCACTATTGTATTTCTATATCTGTAGCTATCCTATACAAGTATGTATAGTGAATATGTATAGTTTTGTATTGCATTACTAGATTTACTTTACTTTCATGTTGTGCACTTGGAATTACTCAAAAATGCAAAAATGGCAAACAAATAAAGCCTATTGAAGCATAGTGCAGCCTTTCTGTGACTGTAAGGTAGCACAATACATGCAAAACAGAAGTGACCTTGTTTTGTTGTAACAGAATCATGGTTTATGCTAAATAAATAAAAGCTAATTTTACAATTAGACAATAGTGACACTAATTGTAATACTACCTGTTGTTAGTGATTTTTATGGTCATGAGTGACAAAGTGTTACTGTTGGCAGACAAATGTTGTCAGTGTTTGAGTACAAGAGTTGATCCTGAGATGTGTATGAAGTGTTTTGGTTGCATTAGTGCATTTTGGATGTGAGATTGAAAAATGTGAGAAATAGAGAATTAGCAAAAAAAATGTTATGGGTGAAATACTGGATAGTTTTATCTCGTTGGGCCTCAGACTGTTGGGCCCCAACCAGACACTGCTTTTTGTAAAGAGTCACAAGCCGAAAAGGTTTGGGATCACTGGTTTAATCTTCAACAATGCAATTTATAAACTTATCATATGTGTTTCTATGTAAAATCTTAATCTGAAAAGTAACTAGTAACTACAGCTATTGATAAAGAAAGAAAAACTGTTGTATAAAAGTACTGGAAGCCGTCTCCACACATCAAAAACAGTATAGTGTTATAAGGGAAGAGTGTTTGGCTGATTTGAAAAGATGTAACAGTTTATCTCAGATCTACTGTGATCTACTTTTCTGTCAGACACATTTTTTAAAGCAGACATTCATTGAAAGTATTGGTGATATCTGCAGTTAGGCTTTGTGTGAAAATATATAAAAAACAGTTTCACTGAGCAGATGTATTACCTGACCTTTGCACCTCTTTTTCCATTAGCCTGCACTAATGGGCCTTGTACTGCAGTGTGGTATTATTATATACATATGAGCTGAAGATGTCCAGTGGTTGCGACATTATAAGTGGCTAAATTCACAGTCCTTCACTTCTACAGTACAGATATCAATCAATGATATCCCTTTGTATGCAAAGAACCTGAATATATGTGTAATATTTTATCAGTGAATGTTAATTTCATATAGCTACCCACACCATCTGCTTAAGCATTCACATGAAAAAGCTGAAATTATCTTGGGAACCACTGATATCGGTAGCTAATTATTTTAATTTTTAAACCACCTTGAATTTGTTCAAAAGAGGTAGACCCTATTAATTAATTTCGATACAAAATATTTAATTAGGACTCTGACAGGGTGAGCTCTTGCATATAAACATTACACAGCACAGCATAAAGCAGGGATAAATGCTGACTCAGGGCTGTTCTGAGTGCATGCTGGCCTTGTGATGGCTCCCTTGGGAGCTCATCACTATATCATCTCACTTTGTGCATTTTCTACTGCTCTTTTGCTTCAAAGATTTACGCAGCGTGTCGCTATTGGTTGCACTTAACGAATGTTTGCCAATATACAGTGATGGTGAGCAGTGACAGTGACAGGACAGGACCAGCTTGCCTTTTATTTTTAAACACAGCACGTGTCACGTGATACCTGTTAACACGTGGATATTTATTTAGCCTAATCCAAACATCACCACCGCCGAAAACCTTCATTTTCTTAAACTCTTCCGCCTGATTGCTCTGCTGTCCGCAGTAGCCTGCAGACACAACACCGCACAGCCCGGGACAACCAGGCAAACTAATCGAACAGTGAGTCATGCAGCTTTTCATCGCAGCACGAGACCCTGCTGCTGGAGAAACGCCGTTAATTGCTCTCGATCGGTACAGTGGCTCCACGGCAGGTCCGCGGTGCGGAGTGAGCGTCCCAGCAAGGACGCCTGCGTCCTCCTTTCTCCGCAGTTGTGAAGATTAGAAGCAGCGTTTGGAAGCTTTGGGGTGCCAGTGAACGAATGCACGAATGATTGCCGACCTTTAAATTCAGAGGTGTCGCCAGGGAGGGATGCTGGATGGGAAAGAAGAGAGAGCAGGGCTAGAGGAACATCACAGATGACTGCGGATTCTGCGCGGCGGGTCGTCTCTCCAGCCTCCCGTACAAGGAGTGGCTATCTCACCATTACCGTGCGCACACATGCAGTGCGCCGTCACACGCACGGGCTTTCAGGGACTTTATTTGTTTTGGGTGACGATAACCTGCAGGACACAGACGGAAGCACCGGCACTACAGCATTCATGGCTGTTTGACAGGCTTTTTACGCACTGATCCGGCACAGCAGTAAGGTAAGACAGGACTACATGTTCTCACTGGTGCTGTGTGAACAGGACAAGCAAACTGGCAGATTATAATGACAGGAGAGAAGTCTGTCAACTTGCCTCACGGAGTCATCCCATTATTCATGTGTTGTAGTGTGCGTTGGGATCAGTTTGTTGCAGGTGCACCAGGTCAGTAACGTTAGTTAGGAATTGGAGGTTCCTGGAGTCCCAAAGGTGCCCAGCACAATAATGCATAGTTTAATTGCACCATAGCCCTGCACAAATGTTTCTAATGAGAGAATAACCTAATCTTACTGTAGCTGTCACTCCTATTACAATTTATAAATGTACATGCAATTCCACAGTTTAATACTGTCAACAACATCTTACATTTTGGACTGAATCTTATCACATGGGGGGTTAGGTGAGGGCCTACAGCACTGCTAATAATGAGATCTCAGACTCTGACATTACAAAATTGATGAGCCAGTTAGTAGTCTTTAGTGTAATCCAGCAGCACTGGCCATTCATTCTGTGTCATTACTGTGTGGTCTATAATGCAGTAGAACTAATAAGGCAAGCTGGTGGGACATTTTTTAAAGGCTGAGGTATATTTTCATCCCAAAAAACTAAGGACACACATTTTCAATTCAATTTTATTTATATAGCGCCAATTCATAACAGAAGTAATCTGACTGCACTTTTCCTATAGAGCAGGTCTAGACCGTACTCTTTATAATATTATCTACAGAGACCCAACAGTTCCCACCAAGAGCAAGCATTTGGCGACAGTGGCAAGGAACAACTTCCCTTTTAAGAGGCAGAAACCTCGAGCATATAACAGGTAAGCTTTGAAATAAACAGTGTCTGAGAACCTAATTACTGTATACTGTTGTGTGATGACATCATGGCCCAATGCTAGCTGGACTGCCAAATCATTTACATGTACAGTATGATAACTTCAGAAAGGAGTTAACTCTGAACAACATTAAGGCATGTTACAGTAGTGTCATCACTTACTGTAACAGTGCTGGCTGCAGGTCTTTGAACACACACTATCTTTTACAGTGGGTGTGTCACTGTCACAACATCGACTGCAGAAATATTTATTTACTCAAATTATTCAATCACACACATACTTTCCAAGTCATTGTTGTAGTTACTGTAAGTTAAAACATGCTTCTGGAGCTCTCTTGGAACATTTATGTTGACAGAGAGTTAAGTGACTGCATCATGAGTTGACAGAAAGTGACAGGAGGTGTCTCCTCAGAGAGCCTTTCAGGAAACACTGCTTCAGTTTATTTGGCAGATATACAGATGGTGTGTATGAGTGCTGATGACTCGTATAACTATGTGTTCACTAAGCTCACATTCATCAGTGTAGGTTGTACTTTCACTAAGCCAGCAACCATTGCCCAGGTGTGTTTATTAGCCTGGGCTGTTTCAATCCTGGTTTCCTCGCTTCTTTTCATGTACCTTTAACATTTCTTGGTCATATAAACTGTTAGCTGGTGTGTTGCTCTTGCGTTGATATCAGCCATTGTTGGGTTTTCACTGCAATAGTAAAACAGGATAATTTTATTGATGGTTTATTTCCTCCCAGGACTTACACAATTTATAAAGTATTCAAGGAATAGGATGGGTATGATGTCATGCGTAGTGAGTTGTGATATTTCACAGTGACACAGATGATTTCCATTCTGCTCTGTCACTATTCATAGCCTAACTGTTGCTGCACATTACTAGTAAATATTTAACCTAAAGGACTGAGCAAAGAGTCTAAACATAACCCATAGTGAGTGATTGTCAGCAATGTAAAGCAGTTTTACACGTGATTTTCCAAAAATGCCACATTTGTCATTACGATTGTCTTTGGATATAAATCTAAAGTTTAGTCTGTATGGCAGCTGTGACATGTACTGATTCAGTCTTCAGCATGTGCAGTGTTGACTTAATATTTTCATAAATGCTTTTTAGAAATGTTACTTTACGCACCTTTCCTCCCCTGACCAAACTCCACATAAGCAGAGCAACGTAAGCAATGGAGGAGCAATGTAACGTCTTCAATTTTGCATGTGAACAGGTGAAGGTCCACATATGCTGTTATCATGGCCATGAGGCCTCTGCCTGCAGGCATCTCCACACGCCACTGGTTATATTTGACAAAGTACATTGAGTGTCTAGCCCTTCCTTTTGCATTTTATGGCGCTCTAACGTTAAGTATTTTGAGTTTTATCTTATCATACATTTCGATGGCAGTTAAACATTAAAAGAGTGCGGTCACAGCACACAAGAGAAAGCCTAACACAGCGGTTGGCTTCGGCTGGTTTAGTAAAGCTTGGGTGTCTGTCTCTCTTTTACCTCTTGGTTCTTGGCTATTAGATTAAACAGTCAGTGGTTTAATGATTAGCCTGATACTTGTCAAGAGATTTTTGCTAGAAGTTGTTGAGTGTTTACCTAGTTTCAGAGGCCTTGGACACCTGATGATCTGCAGCGGCAGGGTTTAAACTACTGTACCTTTTTATATGATAACCAGGACATTAGCATTATAGCATTAAAAATTAAATCAAATGTAGCAAATCAGTCTGCTATCTGCAAGTAATCATTAAGTCAGTAATCATTACTAATATACATTTGTATCATATCACACTGTAGGTGTCAATTCTGAGGTGGTCTTGTGTTGAACTTGTGTTTGTCTACATAACCCGAAACAGCTCTATATGGTTTGTGGTTATTCATTCATGCAAACAATCTCAAACTCTTGTCTTTTAATTTCTCTGGAATGTAGGTGATGGCGACCCGTAAAGACAGACGCAAGGATCCAACCCCAGTGGAGGAAAGCTATGGAGAGAAGAGCAGTGTCCCCTGTCCTGGAGACACCCTGCCCTGGAACCTGTCCAAACACCAGAGGGTGAAACGCTCCAAGTCAGCCTCAGGGGAGGTCCTGGATCCGGCAGAGAGGGCTGTAATTCGCATCGCAGGTAGGATGATTATAACAACTGCAGTTACTCTCCCACACGTGATACAGTGCGTACATGTACTCGCTGCAACCAAACATTTCAACATCTTTCTATTTTCTTTGTACTGTGCTGTTTACTCCTGGCTGGCATGTTTTTCTCACAATTGTAGGCTTTCATTCAATGAAGAGTTATTGAAGAGGGAAAAGGAAAGCACTCAGCGCTAGCTAGCCTGCCTGCTGTCATTTAGCTAGCTCATTAGTCGCTAAAAGGATAAGTTCTCACATTTCATTCAAAAGATGTATTTGTACCATTGACTCCTGTCTCATGGAGCTGTTAAGATTCTGACGGAGGACAGTTAAGTAAAAGTGGATGGTGTGACACGGCTAATAAACTACAAAATTCCTCCATTTTAGACTCTCCTTCTCTTTGTTCCCTCAAAGGTTAGCACTGTCAAGATGGCTTGCTATGGGTCAATGGTGTGGATTTGTGTGTCAAAGTTCACCATCTATTATTGATTTATATCTACATAAAAACAAACGCATGCAAAAATCACATATAAATAAATAAAACAAATGGTTAATGCAATGAACTGTGTTCCAATGTTATGCTTTCTCTTCACATGAGTAAAACAAAACTTCAATAACTAATTTCATTAACTTTTAATTAAAATGTCCTAGCAATCGTTAATTTGGAGACCAGGATTTTGTAAAACAATGACACAATATGATCACATCATCATGACGTGATTCCACCAAAAGCTGATAATAATATTGAGAGAATTTTGCATGATGCATGAGTGCTGGGCAGTTTAAGATTAAGGTTTAAGTTGAACTCGACATGAAAGATTCGCGCAGCTTTACTTCACCCCTATAAATACATCTAGTGATTGTGGCAATCACTAGAATTTTGTACCGAAACGCTAGTGTGACCAGGCCTTTAGGAGTGGCTACAAGTTCAACAAAGTGTGGTAACGTGCAACAGACTTGAGATATCAGACGTCAGAAGATGTCAGTGAAACAATGCTTTTCAGCTTAGCTTTAAGTTCATCTGGGTGTTGTATAGTTAAACTGTAGTGGAAACCAGACTGTTCACCCCTTTGAAAAAACAACCAGAGAAGAAAGAACATTATTCATAAAGTTGACTCTTCTATTTATGAAAATCAATAGAAAATCCATTTATTAATTATGTCAGGGCCATTGTCCTCTGTGGGAATGTCCTTGTTTGCATTTTGGGTAGAACTTGTCAGACAACATGACATCAGTTGGTAGAGATGTTGACCACTGAATTTCCCAGGTTTGTACTAATGTGTGTATTTTTTGGTGTAGGGCTAAATTTTCTGTGTTTTGAAATAGCGGCGAGAAGTACCTGGATTTTGTTTACAACAATATCATGTAAAGGGACATTGATAAAGTAATAAGTCCTGAACTTCTTTGTTTTCGTGAACAGGATCACTTGCTGCTGGGTTAGCGGTGGTAGGATGCTCTTCTCTATTGTAGCCCTAATATGCATTTTAAGCTGCCTTGACCTGTTTAGTGCAACTTTAAAGGCCAGGTCACTAAGGAACAGTTAACCTTGTACAATAAGTGATACTGTATGTTTTGTGCATATATATGTACGGTATTTATTTCCCTGTAGAGTGTAAGGTGTGGTTCTTTTTGCTCAAACAATAGGCTGGGATCCTGTCCAATTCAACTGTAGGGATGCTGGAAACACATTATTTATTTACAGTGCGGGTTAGCAGTGCCAAGTGTGTGATACATTTACACAGTTCATGGTCAGTGAAGACCTCATGTAAAACTGACTGCAACAATTAATCCAAGTCATAGGTTTATTAGAAATGCCAAGTCATAATCATTCCTCGTTATATGTAATTGTCAGTATCATCTCTATAACATGGTGAGGCTTATGATATAATAATATACTAGTCATTTAATATCTGAATTCACTCCTGAGTGATATAACTTTTATGACCTAGTAAATTAAAATACTTCATCGCATTGCAATGTGTCTCTAACACAGTAGGCTTATATTATCAGCCAATATTGGCTTAGCACAGATATATTAGTATCAGTGTTGGCAGATATGCAAAAAGAAATTGCATTACATGAATTCTAAAAATGTGTTCAAGGTTATTTCCAAAATGTTATTTCCATTACTGACTCAACACAGTCAGTGTAGAAAGGCAGGACAGCCCCACATCTGCACTGAAATGATGAAGAGATGACTGGAAAATGATGATGGACATAATGGACATCACCAGTCATTAAGACAAACAGTAAAACACTGTTCAAAACATGTTTATTTGTATGACTTCTTTATCACTGTGGTACAGCAATGAGATGTATAGTACTCCCACTTTATGTTGTTACGTGCTAATTCTCAATGTGCCAATTTTAGCACAATAAGTCTTTGATCGAGTTTGTTTTGGAATGCTGTGCTCCTGCCGGGCTAAGAGGAAGTTTGCATAACTTTAGTACCTACAATAGGCTGGCGTCCACATCCTGTACTGCTCTTCCTCTATCCATCAGAAGGCCAGGTCAGGCTGTGTCAGCACCCATGGGTGAGGCTGAGCTTTTGTTGTGGGCTCTGCTGACTGACTAACTGGCTGCCACAGAATCCCTGACTGTATATAGATGAGCATGTGCTAGAGAGGTATCAGAAGTGGACTATGCACAGTTCTTGTTAGTGATAACCTGCTGTGTGGCTGAGGCAGCACTCTACTGTTTTACATCCTCCTCTATGGGTGGAGTAATCCTACAGTTCTGTGATTTATCAACCATTTTTAGAACAAACTTAATAAATGCTGAAATGCATTGACATCAAAGTAAAAACAAGGCTCTCTTTCTTTGTTGTAGCTGCCATAGTGGAAATGCAAGGACCACATTACATCAACAATGACATAAAACACTGATAGTTAGTTCATGTTTTTAAGTCCATGTATTAAGGAGTTTGAAATAACTGCTTGGCTAATGGCTCCAGATTTTAAGGTAACAGGTCAACATTGTGGGAAAAACGCTTATTCGCTCTCTTGCCGAGAGTTAGATGAGAAGACTGATATCACGCTCATATCTGTCCATTTAAATATGAAGCTAAAGCCTCCAGTTGGTTAGCTTAGCTTAGCATAAAGAAACAGACTAGAGACAGGGGAAAACACCCAGTCTAAGGTAATTAAATCCACCTAATAGCAGCACTAAAGATCAGTTATATCTTTGTGTTATATCTTGTTTCTTTTTTCTATACAAAAATGAAATGGAAAAATGGCAATTTGTGGTTTTACAGTTATGTGCTGGACTATTTCTTTTGGCTGGGCACTTCCTGGAGTCTTGTTGTCACTGGGGGGTTGCCAGGCAACCAGCGGAGACTCAAGGAAGACACTGTGCATTGCCAAGAAATAGTCCCCCGTAAATTGGTCTTTTTACACCTTGGTTTCTGTACTCTTGGCAAGAAAGCGAATAAGCGTATTTCCCACAATGTCAAACTATTTCTTTAAAGCACCAGTTCTTAACATTTAGGAGGAGCTATTGGCATGTTTTCATTAGTGTATAATCACCTGAAAATAAGTATTGTTGTGTTTTCATTACCTTTAGAATGAGCCGTTTTTATCTACAGAGGGAGCGGGTCTCCTTCCACAGAGGTCGCCATGTTGCACTGCCATGTTTCTACAGTAGCCCAGAACAGACAAACCAAACACTGGCTCTAGATAGGGCCATTCGCATTTTTCGCGGCCACCGTAGTTTCTCCTACACGCTTGGAAGGGGAGGGTGAGGCGAGTGGTATTCAAATGGTTGCAAACTGCTATTTCACCACTAGATGCCACTAAATCCTACACACTGGACCTTTTAACGCCCAGTGACTTTATATGTTTTGTGTTTTTAAAAATTCTGGTAGTAAAAACTCGAGATGTGCATTTGAAGTATTTTCCCAGGATGCACCTACAGAGTGTTTAGAATAGTAAATCTTTGCTTTGATGAAATCACAACAGCTTCAATCTCTTTTGTGTTACTGTAAGTCAAACAGCGGTTGAAAGTAGCAAAATGGGACATTTATTCATATAAAAAAATCGAAGTACTTCATGTAACTCTGTAACTCGAGCTCTGGCTATATGGGACAGGTGTTCTTTTTTGTGTCTTGTCAGCTGTGTCCGAAGTACATGACTACTCTTGCGGATCTCTAAATTAGTCTTTAAATTCCATTTATCTTTCTAATTACCTATTAGAGCAGCTTAGACACATTTCTAATCACCTGTGGGAATAGGCCTTGAAAAATTAGACTGAGAGCTTGTAAAAATCTGGTGTTAAGTGAGAGCTTCAATGAAATAAATTGGATCTTATTACCTAGCAGTGACATTAGGAAGTTGTAAATAGGAATGAGGAGACTCCATTGGGATGGTCCTATCAAGAGTTATAACCATTATCTCTTTAGGCAGTATAGCTGATGCAAAGTTGGTCAATTTTTTATTATGCTTTAACACCCTGATTTCCATATTATTAATACATATTGTAGTTTCTATTTGTCTCTGCTCTCTCCTAGTACTATTTGCTGACTCACAGTGTACACTCATTCACAAACCAGTAAATGATTGAGTTGAAAGTTCTCCAGTCAGTGAGCTGTCAGACTTGTCACAGGGAGGATTTACTGTTCACAGTATGGCTTTGGGGTCAGTACAGGAGGACAGAGAGAGGTCAGAGGTCATCTCCGATGCTGGTCAGGAGAATCTTTAGTGGATGCATGAGACAGGTACTCAAGGACTGGCTCCATGCTCTGCAACATGACTCATTATGAGGTCAGCCACTCTAACCTGCCACCTTGTGGTTGACTGTTGATGTCTCTGTTCGACCTTCACTTGAGGGGTATGATACAAGGAATGAGAAAATCTTTAAAGGGGCTATTCACCCATTTTACAAAAAAACATTTTCCCATGTAACTGTAGTGGCATAGTCATCTAAGTAATTTAGATTGTGGGAAGAGAACTGTCGGCTTCCAGTATCATGTGACCCATTGACTAATCTCCATAACAGATATCTGCATAAGAATGCAGAATCTGTAGGCAAAGGACAATATTTTGGTATCGGAAGCTTTCATAGTCTGAGTAGTATTGACCAATAACGTTTGAGCGGGCTTTGGTTTGCATGCAGGTAAACAGTCCGCGTGGAGAGCAAAAAAGGCGGAATGCATTAGCCTAAATGCAGTCTCGGAACCCATCAGCTATCCTCTAAATCGTCGTTGGACGATTGCTGATGGGTTCTGAGATTGCTCATTGACCGATGCTTGTGTGTATTTTGCTAAGATTATTTAAATTTGCATGAGCTCATTGAAAGGGGCACCTCTGAAGTTATATAATTATGTCTTTAGTGGATGCTCTGTAGATATTAAATAAAAAAAGAACATTCACATCAGCCTCCTAGTGATAATCATGTTGTGCAGTATATGGGAATTTATGGTAGGTTCTGTTATCAGGGAATCACAATTTGTCAAGTAATACAAGTACCAAACAGCAGCATATCAATCAATGTATTAAAATCTCAATTATCAGTTATATTGATACTAATACAAATAGCTTCACTTGTGAAATGTGACAAAGGAATCTGTTGTACTGTTGGATTTTAAAGTCATAGACACAAATGATTTTAGATGTTAGCGTAAATGAAAAAGGCTGTCGTTCTATTACACAGTGTAGTGATTTTGAAAGCATACAGTAATATATAGCTACTGCAGGCCCAGAAAAATGTAGTTTATGACTTGAGTCTTATACTCATTAAACCTGATACTAACTGTTTAAATAATTGAATGTCTGTCTTGTCTTGAATGTTGTGCTACTGTTCAAATAGAGATAAAGAAGAAAAATCATTGATGTTAAAAAAATTAATGTCATTAATGTTAAATGCAGAGTGTGTTGTTAAATTTAAAACGTGTGTGATTGCTTCATTAGGCAACTGTATAGTTAATTTAATTAAATTGAAAAAAGAGTACTCCACAGATTTATGGTGGACAGTTAGAATATAGAATCTTTTTAGAACATATTTTTTCACATATGCAGTAAACAGACTTTTGAAATGCGTGGAGTTCCCCTTTAATTTAGTTCTAATGGACTTATGGTCTGCATAATGCACAATGTATCACAATCCATGACATGTAGGTGTTGTAGGTGATTGTTTTGTCATCGTCATGGTCATCATCAGGCAATTTTAAAGGCAGTTGTGAAAAATGGTAAAATTTCATATGGCTTTTGGGTTAATTTCTGTAATAATTTAAATAGAACAAGTTTATTGACACTAACTGAATTTTATTTGCTAAATGTCTACTACTCTTACAGTCAGTGTGTGTGTGTGTGTGTGTTCTAGTGTTGGGATTGAGAGTCCAAGCTGTGCTTAAACGGCAAACATCCCTGCAGACTACTCGTCAATTATTCATTATGGGGGAGGCTATGATCTGATACTGAGATGACGCCACACAGAGACTCTCTCACACACAATGGCCTAAGCGCTAGAGATTTACTGTGGAAATGATCAGCGTTAATGAACAGAGCCCCAAGTATCTCAGCAGCACTATGTAGCTCGTATATTACAGGCTGAATGGGGAATTATGGGAGTCATCCGCTGTCCGTTCCTCATGTTATCAGTGTGCACTGTGACAGGACCAGAGAAAAGATGCCTCTTCAAAGCTGTAAATCTTCATCTGCACCACTGCAGTGATAGTACCACTGACAGTTACTTCATTACACATACTATTCAATTCAATTTTATTTATATAGCGCCAGTTCATAACAGAAGTTATCTCATTGCACTTTCCAAATAGAGCAAGTCTAGACCGTACTCTTTATAATATTATTAATAATAATAATACCAAGACTCTTGCCCTTAGTCAGCTTTCATAATAGTGCAATAAAACAAATGTAATGGAAGCACTGGAGCTGAACGCACTGGCGTTTTATCATATTAGGTCTTGCAGTTTTGGTCTGTTGATCTGATTCACTTATGAAAGCTGCTTTGTATTTCTAATCATATTCCTCAGGTTTAAGAAATGTCTTGTGTAAGCTAAATGCTGGGATTGTGATATTGGTTTTCTTTACGAATGCTGACCTCTACTTTTTCTTGGATCTCAGCTGCAGTTTAAGAAGCACTACAGTAGCTCATCTTATCATAGACCAAGGTCTATGCTGATAAGTGAACAGCTATTGGTCCTCCTTCAGACAGCAATAACCCATTTACCCACTAGGTGGCACTTTCTATTAAAGGTGCTGGTAGCCAGAAAGTGTTCATCCTGGAGAGTCATCACAGCTTCTGGAAAATGTGTCTCATTTCCCACACCAGTCTCAAATAGCATTGACCACATGTGTTCCTTGTGCCCCTGGCATTACAGAGCTCTGACTTGTTTCAGCAGACAGTATGCTTTATGCTCATTGAAGGCATTTATCAGACAGAACAGCTTTATTTCTGTCTCTTTTTTTTTTCTTCTTTACAGATTTGACCTTTTTAAGCCTTTCTATTACATGCTGCATCAGGGAAGGAATGCTGAACCTCACCATCAGTTTGAAATTCTGTAAATGAGCCGTAACGAAATGGACAGATCCAGGCAAGAAAGAGGAAAAACATACAATAACTTCTCACTACTGTGCATCAGTGTGTTTCAGCAGACACTGTTGTGGATATCCAGAAGAGGGAGCCAGGCTTGTTTCTATGTCTGCTTGTCCCTCTGTTATTTTACTGTTATTACAGCAACATTGCAACATTATTGCAGGATAATAGAACAGTATCCAGTCAGCCACAGCTAATTGACAGAAAAAATGTTTCAAGCCTGACAAAGGTGGTGTTAGGCAGAAGACAGAAGGAGGTGATGAGATGTCTTTAATTAGGTCCCTTTAGTGCTGAAACACTGAACATCACAAGCAGCGATCATATGTCAAATGTTTGAGAGGAGGAGTTTCTGGACTGTTAATCATAGTCTAATAATATTTTGGTCAAAATAAATCTCATTTATAGCAAGGAGAGCATAAGTTGAAAAAACAAGGAAGGAAAGAATCTCAGAGAGATATCCTTGACTTTCAAACCATGTCTCCACTGACAAAATAATTTCCATTCAATCAAAATCCAGCAGAGGATAATTCCTGTTTTAGTCAGAGCCGGCCATAAATTCTCCCATAATAACAGCCGTCATGCTATTGTTGAGAGGTTTGTCATCTTCCAAAGCCAGACTATCAGTCTAGCTGTTGGCCAGTATTAAACTCCTGCCTGTGTGTGTGTGTGTGTGTGTGTGTACACAAGGTTTTGTTTGTTTCCCACATGGCTTTTTCCATCAGCGGTGAGCTGTGCTTCAGTAATCCCCCTGACGCTTGAGTATAAAAGATGTGCTGTGATTTGTTCAAATTGGCATCTCATTCTCAGAACACAAAGGTGTGAAAAAAACAGTATGAATGTTAATGATGTAGCTTCACTTGTCGTGCAAGTCGGCCCCCCTAGAATATCAAACAGAAGGAAACATACCTGGAAAAGGAGGGAGGGGCAGACTGTTTACTGGCCAGCTGTATACTGAAGCTTCCTTACCCACTGGGGAATGCAATTAATGGTCTGAATGTTACAAAATGTACCTGTTTATAGATTGATAATGTCAAAATATCTTTTAATAGTAGTCTATTATCCAGAAAAATTGTAGATTCATATTTTACGACCTTAAAGTTATGTACTATATTACAGTTATAAGGAAAACAGTTATGTAGTATACAGCATGACAGGTACAAGGAAAGAAATATTACAAAATCCATGTAAAATGACATTATCCCACTTAATTGCATGATCCTTATAGGTATACTAGACAAGGTTAAGATAATGTTAACCTGTATTCAGATCTTTTACTGAAGTAAAAGTAGCAATACTTCACTCTATTCCACTACAAGTAACGTATGTTAAATGTACTTAAAGTAAGTAAAAGTACTCATTATGCAGTAAAATGGTCTGTGTCAGTGTTTTATATTATCTATGATGTTTCTGGATTAATATTACTGCTGCATTAATGTGTATGTTGCATTTTACTGCTGTAGGTGTTTAAGGTTGAGCTAATTTTAACTACTGTATATACTGTTGGGTAGTTTAATCTATAGCAATGCATCATATTCTATAAGATCTTCATATGTTTGTGGCATTGCTGTCCTGTGAGAACTCTAAAAAGTCAACTTTTCATGAGAAAAGCCCTGTTTTCAGCTTTGAGACTGAACATTGAATATTTCATCCTTCAGTTTATCAGAAAAATTCAAAATTACCACATTTGGAGATACATGGTTTTCACTGGACAGGAAGGGTATGCAAATGTGTCATCTGAAAAGTAACTCGTAACTAAAGCTGTCAAATGTAGTGGAGTTAAAAACTACAATATTTGCCTCTGAGATGTGGTGGAGTAGAAGTCTAAAGTTGCATATTTAGTTATACTTCTTAGTTACTCTCCACCACTGCCTGTTACATACAGGATGCAGAGGAAATCTTTAATTCCACAGCTTTGTTTGTTGTGTTCTATTCATCCCCTGGGACCATTCACAGGCACAAGTGTCAAATGCACACATACTTGTTTACACGAGACACAGTTCACATACGCACATGTTAAGCGGTTCATACATTGGAACATGCACCCACACATTCAGATCTATGTGGAAAGCTTGCGTGAGTAAGCTAAAGAGTACATGCAAGTGTCCCGAGCCCCCCCTGCATGCACCTGTTGAGTATTGTTGAATGAGATGTGGGAAACAAACCCTCAGCTCCACACACACCCACACACGCACACATTTTCACATACTCATTCAGATCACGAGATCACGAGCCTTTTAAAGTAGCAGCTTAACTAAGATAACAGATGTCCTGAAGCCAGGTTTGGTTATCCAACTATTTGGGAGTGGACACCAAGCTAGAATTATCCAGTAAGTACCCTGTAAGAAATTACGTATCTCTTAAGTGTGTGTCTAGGAAAATTACCTTATGAGATCCAGTGTCAGTGAGTGTTAATAGTGTTTGAGGTGCTAAATGTTTAGTTTTAGATATCTCCACTTAGCTTCCACTTAGTTCCCATTATGTGAGCCAGCAGTTTAATGCTGATGTCACCATAATATTTAACTTGGACACTAAGAAATATGCATATGGCCTGACGAGCACATCTCACTAATGACTACTGTCACCACACTAGTACAGCACATTAACCTAGACGTTGCACTTAATCATGTTATTGTTACAGTATATGACTGACTACTACTGGCTACTCTTTATAGTTCTTTGCAGTTTTATCTGTCAGAAGCCAGAGTCAACATGCTGATGTCATTCTTCTGTCGTGCCTGTTTCTAGGGATACGTAAGCATTTAGCTGTTTAATGTTGCCTCAGGAGGAGGTTATGTTGACTGCATATGAATCCATCTATGCACTCTGGGCTTTTAAAGCACGCTTATTTGTGCATATTTCTTAATAGTTTCGACTATTACACTACAGTGTTGCATGGTTGACATGTCTTTATACAGAATAATGTGAAAAAATAGTGATGCACAATTGCACATATGCTCACTAAATTGCACATATGATATAATATGCCCTGAAATGCTTCCACTGTATTTGTCCACATTTCACAATTCATATTGTAATGGAGACTGAATGCTGTTCCTTAGCTCTCAGTTCTTACCTCAAGAATCTACAATAAAATGGATATGGGCAAGATAGCTATCTTAATAACTGCCATACAGTCAAATAAAGATAGTAAGTTCTGGTGAAAATTGTGGAAAAAAAATAAAATGAAATTGAACTTTGCCATTATGAAAACATGCTGGACATGTGTGGCTAACTCTGTGTCTGCTAGTAAAACTTCCTGTTGGAGTGAGTGTAAAGATATAGTAACACACACACACACACACACACACACACACACACACACACACACACACACTCACTTCTGGAGCTGCAGCAGGGAGTTTGGAGTGGACTTATCGTGTTTCCTCTCAGGAAAGTGTCCTGGCTGATGTCAGTTCGGCCTTGGCAAAAGAAATGATAGTCAGGCTGAGCTGCAGGGATTTTCCTTTTCCTACATCAGATCTCCACTATTGTGCTACAACAGACTCCTACGCAAACCAGCATGGAGATAGTGCAGGGTGATATCGTCTTTACTGTCATTTTTATGAGGCGTGTTTTTAGATTCCAAAACTGTCTAGTTTGCTTCAGCCATTAACTATGCACAGTATGTCTCTGTTAGTTGACATGATCCTATCTCTGTTTGCCAACATCACTGTTATTAATCATTATTAATGCCACAACTTGCACTGATGTTAATCAAAGCACCTTGTGAATTTATTATATATTGGCACAACAATCAAGCAGCTAAATTTAATTAAAATGACCAGTGAAGTCTTGACATGTGTAGCTGACTGTTTTTTTTACCCATAATTTATTTTGGTGTGGACTGTCTTCAGCTTGACTGGTCAGGTCGTCTGTTGAATATTCAGTGGCTGCCCCAACAGTTGCTGTTCCTGGTGGATGTCAAGGGCATATCTGCACTGCAAGTGCCTTTGAATGTATTCACCGCGCTGCAGGCATCAACTTTCTCACTGACTGGCCGAAACACAGCAGCTACCAGCTGGAGTGTGTTACTGTGGCACAAACAGGGTGGACATGTCCTTTTGTTATGAGATTATGTCCTGTAGCGACTGGCTGCTTCCTTTTCAAATGTGGTTAGATTAACAATAGAACAATAATTTTATAAAGCCTTAGCATCTTTTAAATATAAATGAATGACTGAGTATTCACCCTGATTTCATTTTAGGAGACTTATGAAGGTTCTGCATCTGGATATCTTGGATATATAATTTTTGATCAATGCTGATGAAGTCATAAACAGGTTTCACATTTACAAACAATCGAGGAGGAACGTTTTAAGCTTATATATGGAACTTTTCAATGTTCTTGCTCGAAACTATTAAAATTACTGTTCAGATGTAAATTTGTATGTGGCACACCTAAAATTCCAAAACATTTTTGCCACATGCCACATTTTGATAGGCATCTGTCTGCTATAGCCAGCTAACATGACACATGGAATTCCAGTGAGAAATGGCAGCTAGTAGCGGGTGATAACGCTAACCCAGACTACACAAAGTTAGCACGACAGGAGGTGAGAAATCAACTGTGACTGTTAAACTCTCTCAGAACTCTCTTAAAGTCTCTCAGAAACCCGTATAATGGCTACTTCCATTTGTGGATATTGAACTGCTGTCATTGTACCTGACTTACATGTTTTTTTATATAGGTTTTTGCTCAGAGGTTGATATAACAAACACAATGTGCAACACATTTAAGTCTTGAATATTTGATGGGCTTACACACAAGAGAATTTAATTTGTAGCATTCGTCTGACAGTAAGAGAAGTTTATCTGTGCTTTGGTGGTCTTCTACAGTCTGCTTGCCATCCATCACAGTGTAATTCAGTTGAGAGAGCCTTATGCTGCTGCTCTGCTGTCCTTGCTGCTGTGCTTGTAGCAGCAGGCTGTGTGTGTGTGTGTGCCTGCTGGTCCAGTCTGTGTATCTTTAAGAGGAGGGGCCTGACATTTATATTAGTATTTCTGAGCAAGGATATGGGAGGGTATGGTGGACAGGAGGAGGAGGAGGAGGAGGTGGGTTGGTGGGTGGGTGGGTGGGGGGGGGGTCGTGTGGAATGAAGTTGGGAGCTGTGGAGGGTTCACACACAGCTGAGAGAGCAGACAGAGGACAGCACAGGCTGCCTCGCATGCATCCAAAACACACAGAGACAGAGAGGAAGAAGCTGACCTAAGAGGAAGAAACAGAGAGAGGAGGAGGAGGAGAAGAAGAAGAAGAGGGTGAGAGCGTCGGCATGGCCATGTACGAACCCGCCTACCTGCCTCCGAACGCAGAGGAGCAGGACTTCATCCAGGCTTATGAAAACGTCAGAGAGAAGTATAAAGGTGGGAGCCTGCACTCACATTACAGCGCTGACAGCCACCGCACGACTGCATGAGATGATGGAAGAGGTGTCTTTGCATGTGTGTTTGTAAGGGAAGGGACTTATTCATTTGTCTATAGTTGGTATTAGTGACTCCGCACAGGTGCAAACACGTGACTGTTTGCATACGCACCTTGCCGTGCCTTTGATCACACCGGCTGTTGTGTGTGTGTGTGTCTGTGTGTGTGTCTGTAGAATGGAGCGGCAGCCGTGCCCGCTGCATCCCTCCCCTGCTGAGTGTTTTATTGATTGGCGCACATGTTTGCTGTCACTCTTCCACATTGCCACTCTTAGTGGGTGCTGCGAGAGTCCGGTGGTGTTACAGGAGTGCTTCACATTGATATGTGACCGTAGCAACAAACGCGCTCTGCTGACCTCTGACCTCGATGAGACTAAGAGAGGGGTTTAGTTTAAGTCTGGGTGCTCTGCTGATTGTTAGCCTCTATCCAGTCACAACAGGGGACATTAACAGGTGCCGCTGAGCAACAGTGAAATTCATTAATACACCGAAGGCAGCTCATGCCTTTCTCCTCAAATCTTCATCTCATTTTATCCCTTTATCTCCTCAAGTGTGCCGCTCAACATGCCTTCGCTGGATTATCTTGCATAGTTTACTTTTTTTTTTTTTTGGAAGTCATGTGGTGCAGAAATGAATCAGAGGAAGATGGCGACGTGAAGGATGAAGAGTAGTCTGACAGGTCTGACACATCTCTGTACCGACTTTCTCTTTTCTTTTTTCTTCATGTCAGAGGATGTGAGCAGCATCCTCCAGGTGCTTTCATTTCAAAGTTTTGTTTAGGTTTCATTCCTGTCCATACCTCATATGTTTCACTTTTCCTTCCGCTAGATACTTTTTTTCTCTGTTCCGTTCCACCAGATCATCAGGAGAGCTCCTCTATAAATATTGCCCCAGTTTTAAAACATTTCTTCTTCTCTCTCTGAGAATCTGGCGACTGGGCTTGTGCTGAATCATCGGTGCTTATTTTCTGTGTATCAGCATGTTTGCATGTTTTTCTTTGTCAGTGGGTCTATTTGTGTGGACATCTCATATCTTTTTTTAAATGCTGCTCTGCGTTGCATTTTTAACATCTGTAAACCATTAGTACATAGATTTTTAGATGTCAGTTTAATTACTGTAAACAAACAGCACCATTGCCAAGTAGGCAGCCTCTACTGGCCTCTGCGTCATTGAGTTGGATTTGGTTCACAGGACAAAGGGTAGTTTACTTTGTGACACAAAGCAAGAGGAAGGTGCTGTAATCAAGTGCAAATAGAGCTAAAGTTTTTGCTAACAGCACTGTGGAAAGACTGATAGGAAAGTGACTTCTAACATGTATTCAAAAGTATAGTGAACATGGCAGAAAATGGAGAAGGACAGCAACTGGTCATACTCAACAATGGTATCATATTTGATTTGAAAACAACAGCAACGTCAGAATGCATTTGCTAGAAGTATGCATGGTTCTGTTTGTGAGTGTCTGTGTTTCAGATCTCTGTGTTTGTGGTGCTGTTTCGGTACCAGGAGGTAATGGGAAGCAGAAGCTGGCTCTGTGGCAGGTGTTTATGTTCCAGACGTTCCTCTGTGTTCCTTCCTCGATGGTGTCTGTGCTCCACTGAGGTCCTGCTCTCCTTATTAAGGCACACTGATGACACAGCCAATGAGAGTTTGTTACAGCCAATGAGAGTTTGTTACATTCCCTCTCTCATTTTTAAAAATATGTTTCTCATCTATCTATCTATCTATCTAAATCCTGACACATAACATCAGCTACATTTCTGTAGAACATGGAACATTGTATGAATACTTGTAAACCTATGAACCGTGTTCTGATTGTTGGTACTCTGAAGGACTCAGTATACAAAATAGGCTGCACACAAATTGGCTGTATAGATTGTGTGTGTGTAGATGAACCTACTGATGCTTGATAATGGAAAGTATTTGGTTCGTAAACATTCTCAAGGTACCCAGCTTTATAAGTTTTTCTGTGTCACTCAGATACTCATCTTTATCCAGAATATAACCACACTGTCCTATATACAGTACCTGTCCTTGTCCATAATCTCCACACACTGCCCTGGTTTTGTTTTGAAACAAAGACGGACTGAGGACAGTCACTCCACTATTTTGTCCAGCTAACAGATTTGTTTGTACGTTTCAAAAAATATATCTTCCAAGACCTACATGCTGGATCAAGACATATTAAGATGGGTATTTCTTGCAGTGTGAGGACTGGAGTGATCCATTTTAAAAATGAACACTCTGTTAGCTGGTGCCAAAACATTTGGATGGCTACAGCCTCTAGACAGGCTACAACTACAAGTTGATATTATGTAAAACATTTACTGGACTTTAGAAAGCTGTCTGATGGTATCTTCAAAATGCTGCCATGCAAAGAAATCATTTTCATATGTAATCACCTTCTAGATACAGCACACAACTTTCAGGTGTGGATGTTTGCCTATCAGGGCGCTGTCAACCTATTCTAACTTGTAGGGAAAGTGACTCTCCCCTCTTTGGCATAATTAGTGTTTCTATAGTTCATTTAAATGCCATTGCTGAACTGTAGCAAAGAGGATGTTACTTTTTTTTTCCCACCATTCCTCTGTGGTGGTACTGTGTGTGCACTTATCTCTATTTATGTACTGAAATGATCAATGTTTAAAGTCAATGTTCTTTTTTTGGTAGTTTTTTGCCACTCTAACAGCGTGGCTCTAGGGATGTTGGTCTGTCAGTTGGTTGGTCCACCACATTGGTCCAGACTTTAATATCTCGGCAAATATTGAATGGATTGCCATGAAATTTGTTACACACATCCGCTTAGGATGAATCGTAATAGTTTTGGTTATCCCTTGACTTTTCATCTAGTGCCATCATCAGAATTTAGATTTGTCCAATACTTCTATTTGTGACCAAAAACTAATGACTTAGTGACTGCTAATTAGCAAATGTTGGCATGCTAATGTGCTAAACTAAAATGGTGAATGTGGTCAACATGCTTGCCAAACATCAGCATGTTAGCATTGTCAATGTGAGCATGTTAGCATGCTGACATTAGCAATTAGGTCAAAGTGCAACTGTGCCTAAGTACAGCCTCACTTAACCTGCTAGCGTAGCTTAGCCTAGCACACTGTAGATTCTTAGTCCTGTTCAGCTCTGAAAGCTTTAGCTAGGTTTGTGGTAGATTGATGTTTGGCAGATTTTCTGCCAAGTGTCATCTGATAGCAGACATTGTAAAGGCTAGAAGCTATCAGTCTCAAATGTTGATCAATTTCCTAATCGTACAACAAAAACATAAATATCATGTTGGTTTTGATATCAAGAATATTTTCCAAATGGGTTAAAATACAGTTATTGTTAATCAGTCAGTCTGCTCTTTCTACTATTACTCACTGCTGTCTCATTGCTTACTCCAAATTGTAGCCGGCTGGACGGTACAGGCCTGGCTGTCTTCCCACTGTCCTCTAATGCAATTTGTGCTAGCAGCTGATGCCGATGTTACTGGGCGCCGCCTGAGCCGGGAATTGCCTTGTTCATGTCGGGTGGACTACTGAGGGTGCACAGACATGGCTGGCATCCATATTTCGCCCCAGTGTGTGTCCTGCAAGGCCCTGTCCTATGCCCCACAGGGCTTAAAATAACCCCTAAATATAGATGTGGCCATATTCAGACGGCCAATTAAACAGTTATTTTTGGCAAGCTTGATTATCTGCTAAGGGTAATTTAAATTCCAGTTTCTTCTTGGCTGAAAAACATCAAACATTTGTGAATAATTAAGCCAAGTCTGGCTTTGATGTGCATAAAATAAACTGCAGTGTCTGACAATAATAGAAACCATGATGATCAATCTTTATTTTTGCCATATAAGTGATAACTGTATTAATGATTTTGAAGGCTTCTATCATCACCATACCTTTTAGCCCATTACAGACATACAGCATAGCTATCTTTATGAATGACTGCAGTGGGTTGTATTTATGTGTCATCGTGTGAGGTGAGAAGTGGTTTGTCACACAGTTGTGAATGAATTGAATGAACTGACATTTCCTGTCCTGCTGCTATGACAAATTATATCAGTTAGAAAAGTTATGTTAGCTTCCTGAGCGGTGACAGATATCTAAGAATTGTACATGATGTCTTTTCTCCTGCCATCTTTTCCCATGTATTTCAGAGTCTTGTGTTGTCTGCCTGCCACTGGTTGAGAAGTATTAATAAAGAGGTCAGAGAGAACAATTGGTGAGAGCCAGCTGAGAAAAGCACTTAACCTGTATCAACTAGATGTGGATGTACTCACTCCATGTTGTTGTGTAAGGCCAAGAAATGTTACTTATTATTACAGAAAGAAAGAAATGGTTCAAATGGATTTTCTTATCTAGTTTCAGTGTAAGGTCAAACACACAATGCCCGTCCTTTCTTGCTACATAGAATAATGTGGCTCTTACCAGTCATGTAAGATGATGCACATTTACACATGTCATTATCTACATTACCTGTGTTATGGTTTTTCAGTAGAAATCACAAAAAGTCACATCAACTTCTAGGAGGCCTATAGTTACTGATTTCCTACATTTGGCAGAATTCCTTTCATTACATGGCAGAGAGACTTATATGCAACAACAGTAGGAC
The DNA here is from genome assembly GCF_020085105.1 of Siniperca chuatsi. NCBI lineage: Eukaryota > Metazoa > Chordata > Actinopteri > Centrarchiformes > Sinipercidae > Siniperca > Siniperca chuatsi. Next base: position 23,274,587 of record NC_058050.1, on the reverse strand, counting down.
TTTAACAACAAGAAAGAGAAGGTGAGAGTTATCTCTTACGTGCAATCTGCCTTGTGACTGCATTTGGGTCTGTGCCCTCCATCTGGAGAGTAGAGAGAGTTATCTCTGCCTCTTCTCTGCTGGATTTGCATCTCCACTAACTGTCAGGTAATGTCTATGCTAGCAATTTTTTCTAGCCACAAGAAGCTAAATGAGACTGAGAGCATACAGCCATGCTAGCAGCTCTGTGAGGCTGTATCTAAACAGCTAGCTAAACAAATAGCTTTGAGCTAACACCATCATGCTAACTCACTTGTTACAATGACAATGCTAATATGCTCAAGTTTAGTAGGTTTAATGTTAACATGTTCACCATCTTAGTTTAGTGTGAAAGCATGCTAACATTTGCTAATTAGCACTAAACACAAAGCACAATTGAGGCTAATGCGAATGCCATTAGTTTTGCAGGTATTTGGTCATACACCAATGTACCGTTAAACTTCAATTAAAAGCTGAGTCCCGATTAGACGCCGACACCATTTACTGACTGGGTGTGGCTACATGTTTTGACAAATAAACTCAGGTCTCAATTAGACGCCGGGTCTAGTTTTTATAGAAGTTCTTTGGATTTATAAAACCTTTTAGTCGGACTGACCGATGGGTCAACATTGCCATTGAGAGCCTTGCTGCTAGCGTAGCTAAAATTTAACGCCTATGAACAAAATGTGTCACCTAATACACGACACAACTTTAAGAAACTGAAATAAATATGATGACGGTTAGACATGGTCTACATTACTGCCAGTAAAATCAATTAAATGTTTGCAGTTTATTTTCCTTCTCCCACTGCAGTAAGCTGTTCTTTTGCTGGAGCCCACTCTGGCCACTGCAGCTACAAACACAAAGTGCTGAATTCACATTGAGGTCAGCCATACACAGACGTCAGTGCCAGGTGAAACGCTCATGGAAAATAGGCCGTTGGTAGAAAATGTGTGGATTTGGCGTGTGTGTATGTCTATATACGGTTGCATGACATTTTAGGACATTTCCCTTAACTACAGTGCAGCCAAATGGTGTCCTTTTAGAGCCCAAGCTGCCCAACATGCAAACCAAACAGGAAAATCTCTGTAATGGAACTTTTCTGTTACTGTATTTCCGTTAAATACACAAACTGAAATGAAGCTCAACATTAAACTCATGCAGGGCGTGTCTCTGTTTAGCACGTGTGCGCGGGTCAGAAAGTGCTTAGCTTTGTCCCTTTAGCCATGCTACTTTGCTGTGAGAGTTGTCAGATTTGTGTAGCCAAAAAGTGGGTTGTTCCTTTTTTTTTCTTTCTTTTTTTTTTTTTAGGTCATTTTATTTTTTTCACATGTGTCAGCATCCTGCTGCCTGAGATAGATCAGCAGTGACACACAGCTCAGGTCAAAGGTTACTCTGGGACAGGGCTTGATAAGCGCGACTATGCTGGGATTCCTTTAGAGCCTTTTATAGGAGAGAGAGAGAAGCTCTGGAGGGATGCTCCCCCAATCTGTCGGCCTTCCTGTCAAACAATCAGCAATTTGCAGAACAGAAGCTGCTGTTCTTTTATGCCTGAATCTCTGGTGTTTTATGACTGTTAGTGTGTGAGTGGGGGAATGTGAGAGAGAGACAGAGAGAGCAAGAGAAAGAGAGCCAGAAAGGAGATGAATAGAGAATGTTTACAAGAGACAGGGAGTGAGGTTGATGCTGAGGTGAGATACATGAAAGAATATAGCCTATGCAGAGATGCCATGTCACTTAACCTGATTTTTATTCAATTTGAATTCAAGTGGAAATTTGGAATTTTGGGGAGCTGGGAACTTTGTGTTTCTGCTGATAGGAAGTGAATAATCAATTTAAGGGTAATCCCCTTTTCATACACCTTTTGGCAATATTTTCGAAGTCACCCCTGTGGGTAATATCAACATTCCACAAACCAAGTTAATTTCTGAGATCTTGTTTTCAACCTGTCTGACCATTTGGCCACTTTTTCTTGAAAAAGGACAAAGGAAGGCCTGACAAAGCATGACGGATACCGAAACGTTTTCGTCTGTGTGCTGCTTTTTGTCCTGCACCTGTATCCAACTGGGGTTAAATGTGCACACCATCTACTGTCTTTGCTTTTGTTTCTTGCTCCGTACAATGTTTTTAGAACATTAGAAACTGATGCCAAAACTAAAAAAATGGCCCAAATTGTAATAAACTGGAATCTTTACTTTAAGGATTAAATCCATCCTTCTTGCTAAACAGCATTTTCCTGATATCACAGCAAGTTACAGGATTTCTTGGCATTGAAGTTCAAACTGTTTGCAGACTGTTTTTAGACAGTTGTCTTTCACTCATATTTGGAAACACTGATGGGCCTCAAGGATGTGTCTTTACCTCTCTGCGTTTAATGACAAAACATACAAACTAAAATTCTGACCCATTTCATTCAGACCTCGCACACATACGGTTAAACCCATTTAAACTCAGACTCCATCTGTCAAAGTCGTGCTCCTGCCGGAGTGTATGACATTGCTGAGTCAGACAGATGTGTATCTGCTGTCTCACTGCGTAATGCTGCGCAGCAGTCCTGTAGATGATGATGTCCGCTACCGACTGTACTGATGATCCTATTTAATCTGACATCTTGTTTGCTTTTAAGCTGGAAAAGAACTGCTTAACTAGCAGATTGACTGGCAGCTGTCAGCTCATTATACCTCCATGCGTCACACTGGACTTGTGCCTTGAGCCTCGCTGCTGCTCTTTTCACACAAACCAGGAGCCCTGTGGTGTTTAAGCGTTGCGAGTTTCTCCCTGATTTTTACAAGCAAGAAACACATGGCTTTGTGGCTTGAGAGGAAAAAAGAGTGTGGAAAACACATTGTGTGGAAAATACTGAGGTTCTAACACCTGGGTTGTGTCTGACACAAAGGCTCTGTGTCTCCACTGCTTTATACTGCAGGGCAGGGCTTTGATGCTTTATTAAGTCGAGTATTAGTCTGGGATTGTAGCTTCAAGGCTCCAATGAGCTATGAAAAAGTTAATGGGGAAAACAAAAACATCAAGTACACAAGTACTACAGCTTAACACACACACACGCACACTAACGTGCATACCATTCCCACAACATATTACTGTAGATGGAAAGGTCTTTTAAAAAGTAGAGGAGTCACCACCTCGAAAGCTCGGAGAACATTCCCTCCCCCTCATTTCCCAACCCTCCCATCTCAAATGATCATTAAAACTGGACTGAAGTGCCTGAATGTGTGTGCATGAGCACAGAGATAGATAAAGGGATGAAGCAAGATGTATATGTGTCAACCAATAAGGCAAAGAAATGCCTGTGTATTTCCCAAAATGTGGAACTATTCCTTTAAATAGGAAGTCCATACATACAGTTGTTTTTCTTTGTTGAGTCCTGGTTATGATGTATACAGAAAGAATTAATCTTCACATTTTATTTTTTACATTTAGCTGATGGTGAGTTAACATGTCGTTTTCGCATCTAAAACCTTTTATTTCTAAATTTAAACATTGGAATGTCTTAAACCTAGTCACTGCAGGTGTTATTTTCACTGCACAATGACAGGTGTTTGGCCTTTTCCTGAGACTGCCCCTGTAGAATTTTGGGGATTAGGGATTGAAAATGCGTGTTTGATCTTAAACAAAAGCTGTTTTGCCCACTTTTTGTGTTCAAATTGACCTTGAATTTGTTCTGTTCCATGTCCTTATTTGGGAAATGGTGACGCAGAGTACAGCATGCCAGTTACATTTTTTTAACGGAAGACCCTGAATCCACCTTGCCACTGTAAACACAGACCAATTTTAGTAGACAGTTTGAAAGAAAGCAGACAAATACGGACAATATTCAGTAAAAGCTGAGCTCCCACAGTAACTGAAGTACCATCTGCTCCACTGTGGCTTGAATTAATAGAAATCTCTGTGTCCACTGTGAAGGAGCACTCTGTTGAGGGAAGACAAGAATGTTTTGAAAGCGGGAGTAATTTTATTCACATTGAATACTGTCCAGATTCTGAAAGCCAGAGCAAGTGGAAACATTTCTGCTTGATTGCCAACGGGACTTAAATAGACTTTAGGGTTATTAAATTCAAAGTGAGTAATAATGGAAGTACCCCTTTGCACATGATCTGACGCATGATAATGTGCATTACCAGCTAATGATGTGTGCGAGCGTGCGTGTATGACAGTGTCGGTCTTTTTCTTAGTCAGCCCTGTCATTTCCTGACGCTGAAAGGCAATGAGTTTATTGCTGGTCAGTGGTATTCAGGGCAACTGGTGCCGGCCGGTGTGAGAGTCACCACACGGGCTAGGAATGTCACAGCAGGTCACCCCACACAGCTGACAACGGGGGGAATGTGCCCCACGTGCACACACACACGCGCAAACATTGACATTCTACATGAGGTTTCTCACTACTCTTTCCGCATACACACACACACACACACACACACACACACACACACACACACACACACACACCCTTGGGGACTACAAATATGCCACAAGGAATAACTTATTACATTCTACTCTGTTAGCAGATCACTTAATCTCTTTTGGTCTGAGGTACCGAAGACAGAGGAGTAAAGCTTGTTAGCAGCTCCGAATACCTTTCACAGACATATTCTCTTCGGCTTTGACAGAAGATGCGATTAGTTAAAAACAACCCTAAATGGTGTGGCTGGCTACACGGTTTCACCAAAAAGGGTTACACAAACTGGCGTTACATAAAAGGCATGATTTGTTTCATAGATAAAGCAGCTTCTGAGATGATAGGCTGCTGTTAAACTAAGCAGGGCCTCTCATGTGTCCGTTGACCGCCGGGTCTCTGAGGGGTGTGCCCGTTCTTCCTCCAGCCACAGGTCAAAACGACAGCCCTGGAAAAAAACTGCCTGTTGTTTGTTTCCTTATCTCAGTGTTCAAATCACTGCTAATTCTGGCCTTCCTATAGCACTGTAGCTGCACTTTGACACAGTCGAACTCTCTTGTGCCGGGCTCCAGTTTCTCTCCAGCAACCTTTCATCTGGTCAAGGTTGTGTTTGAAATGTTTGAAAAGTGCTTTTGCGTGGAATGAAATCAGTGTGCAATACTTTACCTTTCCCTAACAAAGTTGTTAAAGCTGTTCTCACAGCAGGACACACACACTTGATGTGTGTAGCAGAACCGTGGAAGACCTGGTATACATCATTCATCTTTGGCCTTTACATTCATTCCATGAATTCACAGCTTTACTCACTCAGTTGACGTGTATACTGTACTTAAAGTTGTGCCAAGGGCAATGTTGGACCGCATAACTACTACTACAATCATTTCCAACTGTACAGTTTATCACATTTAGCAAATGGGAGTGTTTTACAGGAAGACACAAGAATATACACTAAGAATTTCTAATTGATACAGATGATTACTGACCAAGTATTACATTGTTTCTGTGTCTGAACAGTAGTTTAAATTTTGAATATAAGGTGATAGCGCTACTACAGAGTCTAGGCCAAGAGACAATGGGAAGTGTCATGACTATAGTCATGAGTCTAGACTAAGAGACAGAAAGCCCTGAGGTCTACTGAAGTGTACTTTAGCCACTAAAGGGATCTGAAATGTAGTTAGTGGTCTAACTATTTTGTGTGACTTTCAGTAGGAGGCAGTGGACTGCAAGAGTCCGTTTTGGAATAGAGACAGACACATTGGTGTCAATTTTGGGAAAGCTGAAAGGTCTCCTGAAGAACTGATGTAAATCTGTCAGACATGTGGGACAAGTCCCACCACCCATCCTGGGAGCTGAGCATAGCAGCCAGTAGCCAGAGTGGCGCCTCCAGCAGAAACTCCCTGCCGTGCATAGCGGAGACAGAAAAAGATGATGAGGCACTCAGAGAGTGTGGGAGAGAAGGAAGACAGGAAATAGAGAGCTGAAATGAAACTGAGATTATAAGTAGATATTAAGAGGAAGAAAAAGCAGAGCATGAAGGAGAGGTTTGATCCGGTATGTGGTTGATTTCACGCTCAGCAGCAGTTTGTTTAGGTGGAGGCACGTGTGTAAGGTGAGATGGGAGGCCTGTTGTCACGGTGGGCCTCAGGACTCCTGTTTGGCTTCCAACTGTCTCGCCAATTCAGTGAGACACAATACCTTGACACAGTATGAATCGTACTCATAATACAAATAGGTTACAAAATGTGTGTACTAGAGCTGAAACAATTTGTCAATTAATCGATTAGTGCATCGGCAGAAAATTTATCTCCAACTATTTTGATGATCAATTAATCATTCATCATCAAAAATTCAGTGTTTGCAGCTTCTCAAATGGGGATATTTTCTGGTTTTCTTATTCCTTTATGGTAGTCAACTGAATTGAAGCTGCAACTAAGTTATTTTCATTACCTGCCAATTATTTTCTCGATTAATCAATTGTTTGGTCAGCGAAATGCCAAAAAGTAGTGAAAAATGCCCGTCACAATCTTCCAGAGTCCCAAGTGACGCCTTCAAATTGGTTGTTTTCTGAAGTCCAAAACCCAAAAATCTTCTGGTAATTGTGAGGGCATTTTTCACTGACATTCTGTAGATCAAACTATAAATTGAGAAAATGATGTGGGAGTATTTGGTAATATTGCTTTTCTGTTAAAGTTCAAAGATTTAAATAAGTAAAAGATTTGATAAAAATATATTGATGTAAGAATATGTAATTGATTAAAAAGTTCCCCTTTATATGTCATTTGACTCACTTTCACTTTTAACAAAGGTAAAAATTCAGATGGAAGATTAAATGGGGAATGGAACACAATCACACACTGCAGTATTTATCCTCTCATCTCTTCCCAGAAACAGTATGACAAGTTTCAATGTCTGCCTCTTAACTAATTGTGACATCTTCACTGTTATGCCTACAACAGTAAACAAAGCATCGGTGGCGTGCTCCACCGGTAACATCTGACCGGTTTGAAGGTGATGAGAGCCCACAGCAGTGTCACACTTTTCCATCCAGCTGTTGGGTTTGTTTAACACACACACACACACACACACACACACACACACACACACACACACACACTGCCAGCTCCGTGTACTTTCCCTTAAGGCCCATGGGAGGCATTACTTGGCAGAGACAGTGTTTCCAGCCTTATGTGAGCATCCAACTTACAGGTCCCTGGAGGTTTCTGCCTCTCTCTGCAGAAGTACAGCAGGCTTACTGAGTATCTGATGAAAGGTAGTGTGTTCCATTTATTAAGGATGCATAATACTAAGTGTACTATCCATAATTGATTAATATTCCTCTGTCAGTCTTTATCTACTCTACAGAACATTTATCAGTGCTTTCGAGAGTGCAGCGATTTGAATAAGACATTAAGCATTTAGTTTTTATATATTGTTTGATCTTTTTTAACTGTACGTTCTACAGTACTACTGCAAGGATTATAATATTATGTTTGCTGTCAACTCTTCATACTTCTCTGTATGTTGGTTGAGCATATTTGGACCTTACTGGGTAAGCACAGCCTCTAGTGGATCATTGACCTCATAGCAACAGACCTGACAATCAAAAAAGCAGAGGAATGGACTTTTAAGGAAAACCTTAGGGGATAAAAAGCTTTGAACTGATTTCCAGGGCATTAAGAATAGTAGCTGAAATAGATTATTATTATATTCCATTTCATAGCAGGTGCCTTTGAGGTCAGTTTTATTGCAATTTGGGGATTCTAAGATCCTCTTTTAATCAAAGTGTGGATTAGCCTCCTCTCTCTCAGTAGCTGATGGTTGAGTCTAAATAAAGCTGAAATGACAGCATCTCTCCAGTGATGGTCTTGGCCCAGCTCCAACCAACTGATTCTGAGTTAAGGCCGATGAGTCAGAGCGTGGGTGGGGGACCTCTGGGGCTTGCTCCCTGTCCACTGCAGAAAACTCTAACTCACACCCTCTTCTTCTCCCTTCTTCAAATAGGATGTGACTTGGAGCAGAACCTTCCAGTGTCCGCCTCTCTGTTGTAATTGATCTAAATCTCAAAACGGAAGGCTCTTTATAGGGAGCGACCTCACACAACTTGAAGGCCCCCATGGGACCTGGTCTTAGGTCTTCAAGGGTGGAGCATGGGAGAAAACCTGCAGGGGTAATTTGCTCCATGCCGTCTCAGTTCCCAGAATTCTTCACCAGTCTTGCGTATATCGGTATGGCTCCCTGTCGAGGTTTTAACAGCTGCATGATATTTGCCTTTCAACATGGACGCATTCCTTTTCAGCAAAGAAAAACTGTAAAATCCAACAGAAAAGTGATCATTTAATAAATTATGAGATGGTTTTAAGTAAATTCAATGTGAGCCGAAACAACCATCAACATGACAATATAGTACTCGAGCTGTGGATTCCCTGACTTGTGTTGAAAACCTTCCAAAATCAGATATGACTTCTCTGCCTCTCACATCCGATCTGATTGAGAGGCCTTGATCTGTTGTATTCAGTCCATTGGCTTAAGTATTTTATCACTGGCTAACACAGAGACTGTCTCTCTTGGTGGCAAGGCTGGTCTGCTGCTGACTGCTGCCCATGGCTCTAAGCCGGTACATTGGGCCAGAGATTTGAGTGGCTGGGTGACCTCAGACAGAAGGAATGTTTTGTCTGGATGTTCACAGCAGGGCTACCAGTCTGATGTAGACAGAGCAGAGAGGCTGAGAGCCAGCGGGACTATGAAACACTCCTAGGTGAAGAGTATCAAAAAGAAGGGTTAGTATAGTAGTTTTGTGCAGAGCAATAATAACTTACAGAGAAAGAAACAGACAAAATGGTACCATTGGAAATGTTGCATTGCTAGTTCCAAACCTTTCAGCAAGACATCTTTTTTCCAGTTTGTATCTCTTCACTCAGTTTCTCCAGCTTTTGTTTCCAAGAAACACCAGGCATGCAAGCAGTTGTTTACACAGATCAGCTGTGAATTTTCAACAGGGTAGCAAACAAGGCTAGTTAGCTCGATACTATGGTAGCTACTAGTATTTATGTTTCAGCCATATATATCACTTATACCTGTACTTGAAAAAAAAACTCTTTGAAGCTTGTTTCATAAAGGAAAAATCCAGCTGCTATCGCTAACTCTTTAACACAGAAACAGCCAGCTCCATTTATCTGGGTGAAATGGAGGAGTGAGGCGAAGATTAAAGAAGAGGAGAAAAAATGAGTATAAACCAGAGAAGTGCGGATGTTATTGCTACATGGCACAGAATGGCCGGTCTACGTGATAGGGTTTGATTTGGTTTTTGATAATTCTCAATGACCAATGTATGAGATTTCTGACTATTGCCAGTGGCTGTCTGGCCTTTACTCTGCGACTAGATCAAAGAGTCATCCCCGATTAGATTTTCTACACAACGCCGCGAGGCCCCACACTGAAGGTTTCAGCTGCTCAGTGACAAGGAACAGCCATGATTTTTAAAAGAAGTAATATCTTTTTCTGGTGCATTCAACTGCATCTCATGGTCTTCATCAACAGTTGGAGTTTGCTCAGACAACTACATTCGCTGTTTCTCAACAAAAGGCATTGCAGAGCTGATATTTTTTTTGAAAGAATATGAAGCCTTCATCCATGTTTGTTTGCTAGCGGTCTTCTTCTTCTTCATTGCCTTTGTTGGCACATTACATTACTTGGCACGTTACCGCCACCAACTGTGGATCAGTGATAGCGTGAAACCATCAGCAGGACTATTGTATACATCACATCACCAGCCTCCAGGCGCACGTGTGTGTGTGCACGAGATACTAACAAAACGGGCGCACGCCACAGTGTACCTTTTTAAGTATGGAACCTCGGCCAAATGATAACAGGTGGTCGTGTAGCTGCTTTTTTCTTTCCTGTTAGTTTTCACGTTACGGTAAATTGTTGATTGTGTGCCTGGTATTTGTCTTTAAACATTTTTTTTTTTTGAAAAAATAGCACATACTGTCAAATAACCACACGCACACACACACACACACACTTAGCTCTATTTCTCGAACACTCCTGAAAACGGTAAGAAAGTGAAGGACAGGCAGGATTCTAACAGGATAAGTAATCTAGCCGGCTTTGACTGTTAGTAAAAGGTTGAAGGAAGATTCCCATAGCAAATAGACCTCAGCAATTTACAGGCTGCCCGGCTGCTAATAAACTCTTGTTTAGATTGGCAGGATCCTGCTATAAGTTTGCACTGGACTTGCAAACTGCACAGAAGCAAATAACTCCAGCTCAGCCTGGGCTAGCGTAACAAAAACCCTGCTCCTCATAACTCTCATTCCTCCCAAGACCCACTTGTGAAACGCTGCTTGCGGCTGAAAGATTCCCTGTATCCCTGAGCAGCTGAAGAGTTAGTGTTTGACGTTGTAAGGTGTGTTTGTTGCAGTATGTAACCAAATGACCATCTGCAGGCCTGAGGTTGCACAAGCCAAATGTCAAGCACTTGGTAAGCGTGAAATAGGGATTTAAGAAAGATATGTTATATAGCAAACCATATGTCGCCATGTTAGAATTAGGTAGTTTAGTGTTAGCTGCAACCAGATGTTCCTTTAGACAATGACAATATTTCTCAAAATCTTCTTCAGGCCTTTGAAACATTATGTAATAAATCTGCAACACACACAGGCAATCTGGAGAAACATGACTAAAATCTGCAACCAAACCTCCCTCTGGCTCTACATCAGACACAGCTTACTTACAGGTTTTTATTGCATCCAGCAATTAAGTCCCACTATTAGATTTCCATTCTTCCCTCTAACCAAGGAATTTACTCCTGCGTTTAAGAGGCATTATCTGTGATTGATTATCCAGCTGCAGGCAATGTATTAATGCGTATGGTGATGTAAAATCTGCTACGGCACAACAGAATCAGTTAATTACTTAACAAATAAACATGAGTCATGTCGGCAAATAAAGCACACAAACGCATCTTTCTTGTTTCCTTAGAGTAATTTTCCCCTTTCAGGTGACTCAGTGCTTCCTGGGATTTGTATTCTGACTAAAGCACACACAGCTTTTGAATGTGGGAGCATCACATGGAGGTGTAGATGTTTGTCACACACCTGTGTTCACTGATTATCAGAAATAACTGCTGTTTTTGATATATTTAAAAAAATATATATTTCTATGCAGTGTCAATTGGGAATAGTTTTAGTGTTTTGACAAAAATCATATGATGTATGATCACTTTTCGTCACATTTAGGCATTTAATTAATGTTAACACATAGCTAAAATGTAAAGCTGTTCCTTTAGCGAACGTCTGGGTGAAGATTTAAGTGGTTTACAGCCCACTCATGCTTACTGATAGCAACATGAAAGATAGCTGTCTGAAAGTAATGTTAGCTTTCCATCCACATTCCTCGATAATGTTACAATAACTTTAGCTTAAATCAGCTAAATGTCAGTGTGTTGTCCTGCCTGTTTTTGTGGTTTGTCTCAGCTGTTTTGTTGCATTTCTTGTCTAATTTTCAGTGGGATTGTGGATGAATTTAGTTCCTAACTCTGTTACTTCTTTCTTCTAAGCACCAGTAAAGTCAGCTATACACTACTGGCAGACGTAGGTTATGTTAGGTCCAGCTGGTAAGCAGCTAAATCAATTTCTGAGGAAGTAATAATTATGGGTGGCTTTTTTAGCAGTCAGGAGCATACAATGTGTGATTCTGCAGACACATGCAGGTAGTTGAGTAAGACTGCATTAAAACACTAATTAGTTCATGTGTCCATTTGTCTGTCACATGATCATTTAGTTTTTATTCATTGATCATAATTGTAAGAATTTCATCATAGTTGTAGTTTTCATAGGTTTTACTTACTCTTAGTATTGTATTTGTTGTTGAAAAAGTGTCGCCAATTAATATTCTTTGCATAGTTTTTGTTGATGGAATTAACAGTGTTTCTACATAATGCATGATTGTTTGTTGCGTCGTCTGGCCGTCCTTAATGGAACACGTCACAGTGACAAGAGTCAGGCGTGGAAAGAGAGAGACGGGCAAAGGTCCAGAGGGCTACTGAGGTCGGCCAAAGCAAGAAGTAAAACACTTAAACACACACAAAACACACAGCTGGGTCCATCTGTAAGTCTGCAGGCTTGTGTGTGTGTGTGTGTCATTCTGTTGTATAAGTCTGATATAAAAACAAATTCTCAAAAAGTACTCAGAGACGGCTGCCACAACCACTTCCACAAGCCGTGCACTTCAAAACACACTCTAAAACAAACACACACACACACACACACACACACACACACACACACACGATTGAATTCTCCTTGACTGTGCAGAACAGCTAGACTTCCATTTTCCTTGCTGCCAAAAATGTGTCAGTCATTTCCTCCAGACGTCCTTTATTATGTACAAGAGGCCGTGCGAGAGCTGAATCAAATAATAGCTCTGCAAGAAGGCCGCCTGCTGTCTGAGCCGAGACGGAGGCTAACCGATTATTGGAGCATGGACTGGTTTGCCATCGTTTATTTTGTTAGATTTTGATTTGGTACATACTAATCCACTTCCTGCGGCTTTGACCACAGTCTGTGCTGCTGGGTACAAGCAGGGCTTCCTTGGTGATGATGGGGCTTGATCAGTGGTGCTCAGTGTCGATGCTTACAATGTAAGTCAGCCAGCCAGTCAGTACAACATTGACTGAGGTTAGTTTTGGATTTGTCAGGCACAGATTGTTTGTTGACAGAGCCAAGTTTGTCTCTAATTGGAGTTCCATGCTCACATTAAAAAGCTTTTCAGCAGATTTTAGGAAATAATTAATGCTTTCAGTACATTTGGGGTCTAGTAACCGCAGCAGATTTGTGATTTGGCCAACAAGCCAGAGATAAAATGATTTTGTCCCAGGGATTCTCATGAGGAGATTTCTTCTGATGTGGTTCTACATTTTTTTTTTTTAATTGAGCACAACAAATTGGCAGACTACTACAAAAAATAACAGCAGGTATGAACAACATCACTTTTTGTTGTGACTATATTCCCTATGACTGATTCAAGTAGTGTTAGGGGTTCCTTAAGTTAAGGAAGCACTGCATTCTATAATACATTGTTAGTATACCTGCAGATATGAAATTGTACAGCCAGTTGTCATTCCCCTTCCTGCGGTCCAGGATTGTATCACAATAGACAAACAACAGCAGTGTTTACATGGTTAAGGTACTTTAGGATTTTTATTAGCTCTTTATTGAACGAGCATGTCTGAAATGCCTGCGGAGGTAACCGTTATATTGAAGCTGCTGCTCCTGCTGATGCTTGTTTCCACAGTTGTATTTGAAGATTTGTTTTCCCATTTCCCATTTTTCTACAAATCCCATGGCTTCAATAGCTAGTAAAAAAATGGTTTGAGGTCCCCTGCTGAGGTGGGTGTGCACTTTGGGACACAATGAAAAGTATAACTCTTACCCTGATGTTACCCAAGACTTGTAAGCTTTTACTTTGCAACGGATTTCTCATGCAAACCACTGTTGAATATCTGTTTTACTGTGCTTATATCAGTTGCTGTCACAGAAAAACCCTTGTTGCTAATAGTAATGTGGTAAGATGCTCACAACTGGCAAATGTGTAATTAGCGCTAAGCTAGTTTGATTAGGAATTAGAGAGAGAGAGTTGTTATATCTCCCCATATGTTTGTGGTCGGTCTGTGTAAGCAGCAGGCTCATCCTGGGAATTACTGCAGGGATCTGGGTGTGGCGCTGGGATTCTGTTTCCCTGCATGAACACACACACAGACACACTTTTTTTTTTCTACGTCTTTTGCTCAACAAATTAACAGAACTTGCTTCCACCCTCTGCTTCCTATTTATCTGTATCCTCTACAGTCTCCTTCCTAATGAGTGGAGTGATTGATAGGTAATCTACTCTATATCCCGATTGGTTTGTGGCAAAGCAGGTAGCTGTTTGACTTAGTGATTTGCTGGGTTTGCGGTGCAGTGACTGACTGAAAAGCCAGTTTTAGGAGAATGAGGACATGGAGGACGAAGGGGGAGGAAGAAGGGGGGGAGGTCAAGGGAGGAGCTTCGCACTGTGCAGATGCCTGTACACACAACATGTTTGTGTGTGTGTGTGTGTGTGTGTGTGTGTGTGTGTGTGAGAGAGAGAATGTAAGTGAGTGTGTGTGCACATGGTGTATCACAGGAACCAAAACAGAGTGGCGTCCCGGTCAGCAGACAGGAGGAAAGTGACCAAAGAGAGGCAGAAAAGGCTAAAACATCAGACACAGGATTTCACTTAGACAAGGCATCAATTCTGTCATCACTACAGCTAAACAGGGAGGAGGCTAAACAATTGAAGCTTCAGCATCAACATTTACATCATTCATTATCATCGTTCTTCACAAGGAGGCCAAAAAGTGACCATGGACAAACCCAGGTCTATCCAAAATGAGATCACTTCTCTTAAAGGTATTTCCATATTCTGAGTTTGATTTTCAGAATCAATGATTTGGGTGCTTGACTGTGCGTAGTGTGGGAATGACACGGACAGCAAAGAATGAAGGGGACATTTTATTGTGTTGTTGTGTCTCTATAGAAAGGCAGACAGGGAGGGGTGTCCGACACAGGCATTGTTTGAAAACCAGCGGAAGCTCAGAACATCCCCCAGCTCAGACGCTTTTAACTCAGCTTTCACAATTTATATTTCAAACTTAAAAACAAAATTTCGGTGGATAGCAACTGAGGATAAAAGTAGAGAATGAGCTCCTCTTGCCTGTGTTAGACTGGTGTGCTTGATTTCATTCTAGTACCGTTTGTGCTGAAAAGTGCGACTGTAACCCAGCCCATGTAAACAGACAAATACTGAAGGAGTAAAGCATGCTGGCATTTGAGTGACGTGCCATACACTCAGACCTCACAACGAGCAAATTTGAACATCATCTCACCTGAAATTAGGAGTGAAATGGTGCATGCACTGAATGGCCATCACTCATCTGTATCTCTGTACCCCCGTGTGTGTTAAAGGCAAGGAGGGATGTAGCACATTTGTTTTGATTATCACACATAACAGCGAATGGAAGGAATGACTGACAAAGATGTTTGCACTTTTTGTCAGCTAACATGTTTTTTTTGTTTGTTTTTGCATCATTTGTCCACATTTGTATTTTATTCTTTTTTTCATCACTCTGCACGTTCCTATAGTTACGTCTTTTCAACATGTGACCTGTCAGGTTTTACCTCTCAGAACAAGTTATGCGCACGTGTTGCACAACAGGAGAATGCTGAGAAATAGATATCTACTATAACTGTGAATGGCCTTTGCTTTGTTACACTGATGATGATGAGGTCGGTGATGACCAAAAAGATAAGATAGAGTTGATAACTAAGGCAGTTGAGGTGTGAGTTGAGGTTCATAGGTGTAATCTGTATGAGCTGATAGTCTTATTGCTTGGCAGCCTTTAAACAAGCAGTCGTATGTGCATACATACCGTGATTACATAAGCAGGCAAACAGCAGACAAATAGGCAAAGCAATTCAAGTCATGTTTATTTGTGCAGAACAGTATACAATGTATCGAAGCGCTTTACCAACTTTGCGGCAACAGTTCGCAAGTCAGTCCAAGTTCCCTATGAAGACATGAAAACATTTCTCAAAACCCCTTAGCATCTAAGGCAAAAGATCCAGAATCGAACCTCAGGAGAGGCAGTGTAAACTGAAATGTTGCCTTCTTGGATAGCCGGTTGTGCAGTAGGAGCTGTGGGTGGAAAAAGGCAAATGACAAAAGATGCACAACAATGTGTAGCGTTCAGAAGAAATACAAGATGCAACAATCCATCAATAGGATTATGACCTAAGCCCAAAATTAGAGTAATAAATTCATGACAAGACTTCCAAATTGAGTCTTAAAATAGGTTCAGCACAAGATGAAATGTGATCTGATGATGCCGTCATGCCACTCCCCAGCTCCAAGGGGCGGGGTGGTGGTGATGGTGGTGGCTGTCAGGGTGAAATAATGGTGGAGGATGAAGGTGGTCATATTGAGCTCCTGTTGTTAAAGGAATGCCCTGCTGACTTAACACACATACCCCAGCCATCACCCACCCACTTGTTTTTCTTAGGAAGTGTGCTCAAGCATGATTTTGATATGAATTAATTCATTACCCGACACTAGAAGAAGCCAGACAGTATTCATGATGAACACGTCAGAGATGATTGCATTAAGCAAGCTTCTCGGGTCTCCGGTTCATCAGCATCCCAGAATAAATCTTTATGTAATTACAGCTGTGTCAGTGTCTGACACTTTGGTTCTTTCTATTGACGGTGTGTGTGAGTCTTCACACAGTCACACTAATAGGAAACTATTTATTGGATCTAGCCACGGTGCAAAAGTTGGTCCTATGAGTGACTTATGTAGAGAGCACCTCAGTGTTTGATGCTTATACATCAGATCTTTTAATCTGCAGCGTCAAGATACTGGGACCATAGTGTGCCATCGCAGGCCTCTTCATGTGTAGTATCATTAGATAATGCACAGAGGCGAGTGCAGACAGAGGGTATGATTCCAGGAAGCTGCCAAATGCAGTGTGTGTTATTAATGTGATCTCTCTCTCTCTGTGTGTCTCTGCCTCTCTGTGTGTCGTCCTCGGATCGATTTCAGTCTCAGTTGCACTTCCTGAATGGAGATCTGCAGCCATATAAAATCCCTGTGGCCTTTTCCCTGTTTAACCTCATGAGAGATATCCACAGACGGCTACATTATGCATTAGGATGGGAGCTACAGCATCCTGCGGTCACCCTGCACCCAGTCTATGGCAGATATAGTTTAACAGCAGGCTTAAGAAGAGGGGAGGAAAAATTCATCTGTATTAATTTCCGTTCAGTGTCATGGTTGTGGAGTTGATGTATTATTTGTTTCTGAAAGGGTCTGATCTTGTAAGCATAGGTGATGAATTGAATTCCATAAAGGTCAAGGTGAACTGAGATCACTGAGTATTTAGATCACAGTGGCCAGAAGAAGAACTGTGATGATCTTCCCTCTTTTCCTTCTTTTAGTTTATTATGTAGGTGGCACTCTTTACTACACTTACTATACTTTACTACACTGCTTTCTATTCAGTAATGAGACACCTACACCTGCTACATCACATAGTGAGGTGAAACAGTTACTGTGGGGAATATATTTAAAGCACGATACGGCCAGATCAGGTACGATACATCCGTTGCAGTGGCGATATCAATAGGCAAAATCTGATAAATCATAACCAACGCTGTAAGTATCCATGGCAACACTGCTGTTGCCCCAAGGCTTCAAGTAGAAATCCACCATTAGTGATAACAAATCACTAATGCTGCTGCAAGAGGTTTGCAATGGAACACCTTATGTTTTCCAGAGTACCAAACACCATGCATTAAATAAGCAAATGTTAAAACTATTAACAAATCAGTATAATAATAATAATAATAATAATAATAATAATAATAATAATAATAATATCTATTGATGATAATAAAACTTTATTTATACAGCACATTTCATACAAAAAGATGCGATCACTGTTTTACTTAGCAGTTGGAGACAGAAAATGCAAACACAGACATTTATTTAAATGAAACTGTTACAGAATATTTAATTATTTTAATAAACAAGAAACAAAAATTATACCCACTATGCTCAATGTGTGACAAACAGCAACATATAGTTCAATGATGAATAACAGCCATTGTTACCGAGCAGGAGTAAAGTCATGGTTAAAAACCTAAATTCAGCATATTTACAGCCCATTAGTCCTTTGAGAAGTGAGGAACAGGGTGAGGCCCTTACATGCGTGCAGCCTCCTCTCCACTATCGTCTGAAGGAAGTAACTTTTATTATGCAGGAAATGTTCTTAGGATTAGAAATGTGTTTGCATTGCATTCCAGCATGTTTGGGGGAAAAAAATGTGGATATTAAGTCAGACTTCTATTTGAATATTTGTATATCAGCCTGCTGAAACACTGCAAAGTAAGCTCATGGCATTTGTTCTGAGATAAAATATTTACTTTACTATGCTCCTGCCTTAAGTGACTGACAAAAAATTATATTATACTGAAAATAGTATTATCTTTACACTATCCGTCATCAAGTTTGCTCTTTGAGTCCCTACGCTCAGTCACGTACACAGCACACACACGCATGCACATGTCATTCAGCATACTTCATAGCGTTCACACACTAATCAGAGTCAGAGGGAATTCCCTGACCTGTTTGTAGGTATTCTGGGAGTTACTACGCACACAGACCCCTGCCTCCCTTCCTGTCTCCTTTCCCCTGTTTTTGTGCCACAGCCAAAGAATTTCAGCCACTGACCCTCCTGACAGACTGTATCCCCATTTCCGACATATAGAGCACACTTTCGTAGACTTTGTTTCCTTCTGTCATACTTTACAATACCTCTGTTTCCTGACCAGAACAATTTGTGGCAAAGGTGGTATTCTGTACTGTTTGTCATGTCTGATCTGAGGTAAGGTAAACAGAGGCTAGGTACAGTAGGTAGCCCAGGACTTTGGGCAAGTAGGCTCCCATAGTGTCATAGTGTGATGAGTAAGAATCATTGGGAAGTTTTCCAGCCTTCCTCTGGTTGTTTACCTCAGACCTCTGAGAGATAACTTTGTTCTTCTGGATTTGTCATATCATCCTGACATTGCTACATATGTTTCTCTGGATTTCATGCCCCCCTTTTAAACCACACAAGAAAAGATGTATGAAATTTGGTTGGGAACGCAGTACACAAGGTGGTCTTTTAGGATAGGATTCTCCCATAATCACATGTTGTGGTGTCAGCGTTTACAGGTCTGTGTGAACTCCCTTTGAAGTTTCTGTCTGTGCTGCCGTCATGGTGCATTCATGTGAACGATGAGCAGGTTCAGTAACAAACTGGCTGCTCACATTATCGCCAGTTTGCTGATTACAGAGAACACTGTTTGCATTCAGGACAGTTTCAGGCCTGTGTTTGTTGTCAGACATGAGGAGGCGCCACAGCATGGGGTAATGATGAATGCATACTCATTTGACAACAGAGTGAGAGGTAGTACGTCCTCTGTGCACTGTGGCACTTTACAGTGGTGTGACCTGTGTGTGTGTGTGTGTGTGTGTGTGTGTGTGTAAGGGAGGCAGGCAGGCAGAGAGAGAGATGTGTGCAATGTTTGTGTCAATGTCTGATGTGCACACAACTTCCTGTGTATCTGTGTGTTTGTGTGCATGTTTGTCTTGTGAATGTTGAGAATTATGCCCTTAGAATTTCTAACCCTGTAGTGTTATTTTCCATCTAGTCCTCACTAGGCCCTGGTCCTGATTCTTGCATCATGAGACACTAAGTAACACCTTTAGGTTGAGATCCCATAGGCTAGGATTGCAGCTGATAATGTTTTTACCATCTTTCACGTTATTTTTTTACATGATCGAATAATTTTTAGTCTGTCAAATGTGAGACATATTGACAATGTCTCTCTGTAGGTACTAAAGCTCAAAGTGATGTCTTCAAATTCAGCTGACTTTGTCTGATCAACAGTCAAAGTGTCTACAACCATGCTAGCAGCTCTGTGAGGCTGTACGTAGGCACAGTGGTGCTTTGAGCTAAATGTAAACATCAGCATGCTAACATGTTGATGTAAAGAAGGTATTATGTTTACTATGTTCACTACCTTAGTTCAGCGTGTTAGCATTCCAGCATTTGCTAATTAGCACTACACACAAAGTACAGCTGAGGCTGATGGGAGTGTCATTGTCATGTCAAGTATTTCATCCTAAACCCAAGCATTGGACAAATTAAAAGTTGGACCTGATGATGGCACAAAAGAAGAAGTTAAGGGTCACCAATCACCAAAGTTATTACTCTTTGTCCTGAGGGGGACATGAATGTCTGAACCAAATTTCATGGCAATCCACTAAATAGTTGTTGAGATCTTTCAGTCTGGACCAAAGTGGTGGATGGACAGACCGACCGACTGACCGACATTGCCATCCTTAGAGCCATGCCACAAGCATGGCTAAAAATTATTATTAATTTATAAGATTAAATTATTTTCTATCCAACAACTAATAGATTTAGTAATATATCAGACTACATGCAAAGGTATTGCTAAGCTTTCAAAACTGAGGCCGCATTTTGGGGAAGAATTTTCCTCTTTAAAGTCTTTTACTCTTACACCTTATTGTGTGTCTCATATAGTTATACAGTTAGATTTGGTGGGAAAGGCTCTGCTCTTAGAGGGAGCTCTCAGAACATCTGAGGAGCAACAAGGATCCTGCAGGTGGAACTAATCTAAATGGCCATGCTGTACACCTGTATGAATAGGATTTGGACATTACTAGTCAGCTGGTAGTCAAGCAGCTATTGAAACAATAATAAGGCAGCTGATGCTAATCAGTTAATGCATGCATGACTTCAGTGTTCTGCCTGGACTAAAACAGAGCAGTGCCGTCCTCCCGTTTTGTGCTGTACAGCAATCTACTAAATCTGAACGGTAACACATCGGTAACACAGGGTAGACGACTAGATGTAGATGCTATTATTGGATCCATGTCTCACGTCTTGGATCTTGCTGTTAGAACTGAAGAAACAGAGAGCACAAAGAAAGGAAGGAAACGTTGCAAGAGGCTTTTGCAGCTGCTTTAATGGAGACTGTTGATATGACATCAAATGTGTTACTTACCCAGTCACTGATGTGCTGTTGTGAAGTCATGCTCCTTTGCAGTGGTGAAGAAAGACTCAGAACTTTTACTACAATACCACTTTGTAGAAATACTCTATTGCAAGGAAAAGTTCTGCATTCAAAATTTTACTTGAGTAAAAGTGCCAAATTGTTAGCATCGAAAGATACTTAAAGTACCAAAAGTAAAAGTATTGTTGCAGCTGGAAAAAGTGGGGCTGATTTGAAGTACTTATATACTGCCGGGTAGTTTAATCTATAATACAGAAAAATGTATTTGTTGATTATATTTTGTATTAATAATCTGAATCTGCAAAGTAACTAGGAGCTTTAAAATAAATGTAGTGGAGTAAAAAGTAAAAAGTTTCCATCCGAATTGTAGACGAGTTGAAATACAAAGTAGCATAAAATGGAAATACTCAAGTAAAGTGCATGTACTTCAAAGTACAGTACTTGAATAAATACACTTAGTTCCTTTCCCCTTTTATTAAGACTCTGATGCCACACAGTAATTTATTTGTTTAAACACTTTCACCACTGCTCATTTGTGTTGAAATGGATATATTTGCTTGTTCAGTATTACAGTAGCCTGGATAAAATCAGTGTAATCCAACTTGGCTGCAGTTCTAAAGGAAGACATGATGTTTCTCTGGCCACAAACATTTAGTCTTTGATCAGAGACAGCCAGCTGCCAAAATGCCAAAAAAGGCAACAAACTGACAAAAGCTGTGTGTCAGAGGAATGGAACGAGACTAAATTAAAGCTTGGATGAGAATAAGATACGAATTTGGGATGACTGTTCAATATTTTCTACAGTTTGGCCAAGATATACTGCTTTTGGATGTTGAACTTAAAGGAATGATCGGCAGCAGGCCCCTTAAACCTGCAGCGTGAAGGCAAGTCATGATACAGGTCGGGTGTGTGTTTTCCTCCGATATGCATCCATGCCAGTGTTTGATTTTCCCACGGTTGGCTGTTAGCAGAGACTGAGGACTAAACAGCAGCTTCTTAAACTACATGTTAGTTCATACAGGAAGTGACTCAACTCTGTTTATTCATTTGAATTTCTTTATCAAAAACCGCAGGATCAACAAATGACTCAAAGTATGATCGGCACCATTTCTGACCACAAGCAAGTGACTCATACTGCACACTGATTGGCAGCTCCCTACAATTTAATTCACTGATTATCAAATCTAAGAATGCACAGTTGAATGTCCTCGTGAGTACTCATCGAGCAGTTAAGACAGCTTGCGAGTGAACTAATGTTACATATTTTGTCAAACCGGTAATGGAGGCCAGAATAACATCAGAGACTAACACCAACTGGGAAAGACCATAGACATTTGTTGTGTGTTCTGTCACATTCAGATGAAGCAGTTTCCATGCCTTCTTTCATTTACAACAAAGCTGCTGAGCTGCTGGCATACCTCAGCATCTTAAAGAAAAATTCCACCAGTACATTTTCTTTTCCTGCATTGCTGTAATAGCAACAATGCAGAGTTACTTTGACAACAGTCTGACTGAGAAGGAAAAAAATGGAGTGCTCGCTTTATATGTAAATTTTGAGGACTTGTGCTCCTGGCTGGGACCACCCTCAATGATTTCAAGAGGCTAAATATGAAGGCAACAAATAGAGTCCGTTCCTCCTTTTTGTGTTGCAATGATTCAAAAAGGCATCCATTCATCATCAGAGTATGATGTAGTTATAGGAGTTAGGAGGAGGAATAACTGTGTAAAAGTATCCAGCAGTGAATGTATAATAGGCAGGGTACATTTCTAACTATTCTAGCTTGCTTTAGCTCTTGAGTGTTCCACAGAAGTGTTATTACCTTTTAAGCTGATTTGGCAAACAGTTGTCTCTTTACACATCCAACAGACATAGAACAACATTAGCATTCATTTGAAGCTGTATTTCTGGCCACCTGATAAATGTTAGCCCAATATTCACTCTGAGCCCACCAAACACTAAAAACAAGTTACAGTAATGCACATGAGCAGAAGGACTGAGGTTTTAACCCCCCTGTTCTGCTGCCAAAGAGAAGGAATTCATCTCTGTTCTCTTTTGCTCTTAGAGTTTAACAGAGAGTTTGACCTAGTAGATATTTACAAATCTTCAAACATTCAGAACATGCACAGGAGTGAAGTCTGATTATTATCATACTGTGGAGGTCAGTTGGCTTCTGTGAGGTCTGTTCTGTGTGGTCTATTTTAGAAGATAGGGCAGGATAATGGATTGTGCGACTTGTTATTGTTGACTTGTGGAATAGCTCTTCCATCCTTTCCTCCTATTTTCCCTTTTAATCAACCACATGGGATTTATATCAAATTCCTCGGCTGTTTATTATGTGTCAGACTTTCTCTAGCATGTTACAGCTGTGGTACAACAGCACTGTGTCCTGAATCTCTTCTACCAAGCAGTATACAGTAGACTCTGACTGATTTGTATTGCATGCAAAACTTACACATTGTTATTCTCACTGCTGTAACGTGGCACATCAGCACTGTTTGCCACAAGCTCTCACATCTGGTTTCACACCGTTGTCCACAATCCCTTAAGCAATTTGTACACAATTCAGGACATTCCTGTGACAGTTATCCCTGCACCCCTGCTAGGAAATGCATCATGGGTAGTTTCCCCTCTCTGTTGTTGAGCTATATTTGGTGATAGTGAGACCCAGGGGAAAGACCTTAAAGTATTCGGCTGATCCACAGCTCCACTTCTGTGATTTCACTTAGTGTCTCCCTCCTCATCGTCAACAGTCGTGCCTGCACTGTTCACTTCCTCATATTGACTGCTTTTGCTCAAGAGGTGAAAGCTGTGCGTGTGTCTGTGTGTCGAGCTTGCAGCTTTGGGTCCTGAGTGGGTGATGCCATTAGAGTAGGTGGTGTGGATAATTGTTTTTATGAATTATGGTTACAAGCACAGAATACAGATACAATTAAATAAAAAATAAAAAAACACTATATATACATGATTGGCTGTTAAAGCATCAGAGATGATGGCTTTTTATGCTGCAGCTGTGCTGCACTGTTGGTTTCCCTCAAGGAACACGACTCAGCGCTCAACAAATGAACTTTTGGCTTTCAGAGGAGGATTAGTGGGCTGATCAGACTCAGAAGCCTTACGAACAAAGAAAGGCTTCATCCTTTTAGGACTAAACTTTGAAGTCTAATTAATGTAGAACTATTGCTTAAATAGCTATTATTTGAATAGAGAGGGAAAATTAGATACCTCACCTCATTGATATCCACAAAAACCTGCCATTCATCATCTTTAATAAAGTGAGCAAAAAGCCATGGAAGTCACTTGTGACTGAAGCTCTATCCTTGGGCTTCCTTCACAGTTCTCTCCCTTGGGTCCACTTGATATCTCCAGGTTTGGTTAATGTGTGTGGTGCTATGCTGCAATTTAAGAATAAGTGTTAATCATTAACCCTGTGCACAGAACACATTCAGTTAAATACGTTCACGTACACTGTAACTACAGCTGCTATTTACACTACATGCAGGATATAATTCATTGTGCATGTTGGGCTTTTAGTGGCTGTAAGGCATGCATATATGCTCGTTCCTCTTTGGCTTCAGAAGTGTTGGCACGAAGCCATGTCACTGAGACAACATTATGTGGCACTGGTCCAGTGAATTGAAATTCTGCAGCCCCCTGTCTCTGTGTAATCTGTAAAGAGACAACACACTGTTGTCTCTTTGATGAGAAAAGACTTCTGTCTCTATCTGATGTTTTTTATCTGCATGTCTGCAGAGCAAGAGACTTTTGACACGCTATCACGAAACATTAGATGTTGAAAATGTCTTTTGTTCCACACAAAGCTGTATGGAAATCTTACATTTAGCCTCATGAATACCCTAATGTGTAATAACTGTAATTATTGAAATAAACATGCCATCTGTTATTCCAGCAGGAGCCCGGAGTGCTTGTGCCAGATTTTATCCTTTCACTAATGTTCTTTGTTCCCTTTCAACTTTACACCCTTGTTTGCCCTCGTTGCTGCTCTGAAATTTTAGCTCTTTTTCAAACACTTCAGCGCTGTACACACACACACACACATACACAAACAGAGGTATTACTATGGAGGGCGGCTCTGACCTGTGAAGGAGTGGGGGGGGGGGACTCCCATTCTGTTGATCTTCACAGCGTGACGTGTTTGAAAGAGAGAGCAGAGAAAGAACATAGATAGTGAGAGAAAGTCAAAGATCCGGCGTGACACACCTTGATCAAAAAGGAGAAAGGGAGTTAGTTTGAAGAAAAGCTGTTTAGGGAAAGTCGCTGCAGTAACTCTTGAAGTTTTGCTTTACTGTAAATGTTCAGCATGGAGTCCTTCTACTCGAGCAAAGGTAAGCCACGCTGCTGTATGTACTGTTAGTGAACAGAACTGCAGCTGAAAGGAGAGAAAGCAGGCAGGTAAAGAAGCCAGGAGGTAAAGCGATACAGGTGGAGAGCAGACGGAGAAAGAATTTCTGGGCTGTGGGTGGGACTGCACATGGGTCAGACTATAAAGCAGCAGCAAACACAAATCAGGTGTCTGTCTGAATCTATGTTTACCTGTAGGGTTGGACTATATGACGATATACAGTGCACTGTGAGATGATGGAAATTTGTCAATTGTCAGATTTTGCTATACCAGTGAAGGGACACTATCCCTGAAGTGTTTCTGGTTGTATTGAAGCAGGTAGTGTTGCAAATCAATGAGCTGGACTGCTTTAGTTGAATTTCAACATAAAATGACACAAACTGGGATAGATTTTATACAGATACAGGAATTAAAATACATTGCATATTTGCATGTGCATTGTGCATGTGATAGAGAATATCTGGGAAGACCATTTCATCATTTGTAGTCACTTTTAATGTGCATTAACTGGTGTTTATTCTATCAGATGGGGATTTATATGGTTGCAAATGTAACTTTGTTGGAATACAAGGAGTATGATAAGTTAGCATACATTATAAGTTGAGAGTATATTGGAATTTTATACTGTTACAGTAGATCATCCAGCAGCTATGTTCTACCTAGTGTAACAGTTAAACAGTGAAAAATGAGAATTATTTTGAAATTTTAGTATAGTTAGTGCTGAAACAGTTAATTCATTATCATCAATACTATTCCAAAATATGTGCTGGTTCAAGCTTCTGATTTGCTGCTTTTCTCTGTTTTATATCATTTAGAAATGGAATACCTTGGGGTTTTAGACTGTTGGTCAGACAAAACAAGAAATTTGACAAAATTATCTTGGGCTCTGAGAGCTAGTTATGGGCATTTTTCACTATTTCCTTGACATTTTGTAGACTAGAGAATGCATCGATTAATAAAACAATAATCTATAGATTTTTGATAATGAAAATAATTGTTGGTTGCAGCCCTAAATATAACTGAATTCACCAAAAACTGTGACCAGTAAATGACGTGTATATGTAGCTTAGCACCATGTTTGGTAGTAACATGGGTACCAGTCAATCAAAAACAATGAAGAAAGCCCTGATATAAAGAATCACATCAGAAGCGGCTAATGCAGTTCTGCTAAACTGCACTGAAACATAGACATGCATTTAAAGTACTGTAGAGTAGAATGGCTCAGGGTCACTAGGTAATGAAATAAGAGATGCATGGAAATACACAATTGTACAGGGGAATAGCAGTAATCTTGCTTCCAAGTGTCTTCTATAATGAAGGCTGTGAGGCTGAAACCAGTTGGCATTTTGAACCAGTATACCTTTTGTCCACAGTTTTTCTGTGTTTGTCACTGGATCAGTATTTCATCCATATTTTGTAGCCTATTTGCTTTTCTTGTCTGTGCTTGCAGGGAACACAGGACAACATGCTGTAATGGTTGTGTATACCATAGTATAGGGGACTACAGGTTTCATGTCCTCATACCAATCCTCAAAACATGATATTTTCCTAGAATTGTCAGGGGTTTGTTTGTTTTATTCTTCTCGAGAAGAGGTGACATTTTACAGGAACCAAACAGTAATGAACAAAACTCACAGCAATAATCTCCTTTTATGTTTATACATATTTTATCATTCTGCCACAGACTGAAAGCAGAAATTGTAACTGCCATTTAATGAAAGCTTTTACATGTATAGTTGTAACCACCAGTTGTCCACAAAGGTCCCTTTTTAAGGTGTATGAACACTCAACACACTTTTTCACACATGAATGCATTGTTATTTTCACATACCGAGTTTCTGAAACTTTAGCCAGCATATATAGTTATCTGTTGAAATGTTGAGGCTAATTTGCACAGCTTACAGCTTTGATAAAAACAATCACATACAGTATGATGCACAATTCTAGGCTTTATGCAAAGGCTATGAATACATACGTTCAGCACTTGTCAGGTATTGTTAGACACTGATGATACTGATGTGCTTGCATGGGGAACACTAGACAGACTGATTGTACTGGGGCCATGTAGGTTTAGGGGTGCCACTGCCTCACATGGGGTGTTGGGGTATTACAGCAGTGTAAAGTGTATAGTATTGCTTGGCTGAGAAAAATCCTTTGTTGGACATTATGTGATGTGCTTTTAGTTTTTTGCGGTTGGTAGTATGAGCCACCCTGGCTGAACAGACAAAAATAAGAGCACCAACAAGTACAGAAAATATCTGTAAAAATCATCCACAAAATGTCATAGTACTTTACTCATTGTTTGACTGATTACTGGTCTTCTTTAAGTACAGTGCCGAAACAGCACAGACATAACCACTTGTAAATGTTGCACTAACACTTGTTATTTCTGTGTACTGGCAGAGAAGGTTCAGCATTAACCTCTGATCTCATAATGTTGCATCAAAGATGGATTAAACCTTTTGAGGTGTAACTCTGTAGTGAATGGATGCTGACTGTGGCCGTTTAGTCCTACAGAGATTACTGTCTTGTCTAGTGGCTCTCTAATTTGCCAGTTTATGTCCCTGTTTCAGCAGCCTGGGCAGTATATCACCCTCTGTGTGCTCTGCTGAATGTGATGTGTCCGTGCTGCTGACTCTCAGCCCAGGGCCCACAGAGAAGGGATTTTTCTCTCACTCAACCGAGGGAAAAGTTTGCAGCACGATTCAAAGACCTCCCACAGAGTGAGAAGAAGTGGAGTACTGTGTGTTTCTGAGTGTTTGGCTCGGGGAGGTGTGTCTGTCTGGCAGTGACCAGTGTTCCCAACACTACAGCAGAACGGAGAGAAAAAGCCAAGGGCAGATTTCTGAGGCTGTATTCACTGGTGGAAATGTGTGTTAGGTTGTTGTTGGACAGGGAGTGCAGTCTCCACCCTTAGTGGGGGACCAGAGTCTATTGCAGTGGTACCAAAACAGGAGCTATGGACCCCCAAGGGTCCCCATTGCTGCATCGTCTCACTATAATTGAGTAAAAATGACAAACTGATTAATCTGTTCATTTCTTTCACTCTGGCCTCTAATATAAGAGAAAAAGAAATGATACTTTAAGTGTCCACTTAAAGTATCATTTCTTTTTCTTTTTTTTATACAGCTTGGGTCATCAGGGTTATTTTTTCCTGATTATGTCATCAGGATTATCTTGAGTTAGGCTTGGAACTTCAAACAAATATTTATGTGAGTTATGAATTTAGGGCATTGAGTTTGAAGGGAAGAATTAACACTCAAGGGAAGATCTATTGACAGAAACCCCATTCACACATGCCGTCTTTCCCTGATGTGTTCAGGAACATTTGCTCCATTCACACATGACCCGTGTGAATGGGAACAGAGATCGATATTCAGGGAAATCTGTACCTCCGATTTCCCTCCTCAAGATGTAGTAACATTTCAGGGAAAATGCCTGTATGGCTGTGTTGTGAATGAAAGCAGTAACATTGCAGGGACAAGCACGCAAAGGGCTACGTCCGTCTGACGAAAGATGCTGTCATGTGGAGCGAGCGAACCAATCACGAGACTCTGCTGATGACGTATTTGAATCCGCGACTTGTTTGTGGTTGCCTTCCTTGCCAATGCTTTCGTGGGTGATTTGATAAACAAGCACTACAAGTTCTTTTGTTTGCAACGAAGCTCCGTTTTTCAAGAATGTCTGGAAACCGGACAGATTCAGAAATAAGGGAGCTCCTGTCAGTCACAAGTCATAGAGGGTGAAATTAACGAGACGTCTTCCAGTTTCGCCGCCTCCGTGTACACGTACATCCGGCCTTCCCGCATCTTCTTCTTCTGTTGAGTTTTATGGCGGTTGGCATCCATAAGTGTTGCATTATCGCCATCTGCTGGACTGTCCCTGTTTTACCGACGTTGCAGTTGCATTTACTTTTGGTTTTACCTCTAAATAAAGTGCTTTGGATAATCTGGCTAAACTGTTGGTTTGTTCACAACCTCTATGATCATCTGACTGCTCATTTTTGGCCTTGTCAGATTTTGTAGTAGAGATACCCCCATAATGAAAATAAGACCCACGATGTACAATTATTCTATAAATTCAGCAACACAAAAATGTACGTGTTTTAATCACTGGGATGGAAGTTTGCTACTTTGGGTCCATGGGTTGATGTAGACTGATTTGGGGAGAAGTAGTCAGTCTTTGAATTTCTAAATGTACTGCTTAGTGCAAGCGTCCTTCAGCAGTTCCAGGTTTACTCTTCTTTCACAGAAAAGTGGCCTCAGAATAAAATATGTTCATTTCTATGAATGATAGTCATTTTCCCTTTGACGCTAGCTTCCATTCCATGAAAAATATATGACTATGAGACAGTCTTTCTCTTACTAAAATAGTGCTTTCCTGGGCCATGATGTTGTCCTTGATACACATATTTTTAATATGTCACTATCCGGCAGCAGACTGTCCATCCAGGAAATGTGACCATGGGATGTTCCAGAGAGAGTCTGACTGCTCTTTCAGGATGCTCCCTCTCACATCCTGTTGTTCTGTGTTTGAGTTCACAAGCTGAAAACATGTGATTCTGTCAGCAGTTCTTATCACATGTCAGTTATCATTAGAGCGACACAAGGCAACTTTGTACTTTGCTGCAACAAATGGCAGACAAGCATTCATTTGGAGATGATAAAAGGCATTGTTAGTGTCCAGCTTTCTCCTGGTTGACGCCTTCCTCACTGCTGTTTGTTTCTCTTCACTTTGATTTGTCACTTCCTGCGCACCAGTTTCAACACTGCTTGACAGAATTGAATGTCATCATATACCATGCATCTATAATTGCCATATTAATAGGAATGGGACTAGATGATAAGTCAATTAATGGATTAGTTGATCGACAGAAAATTTATTCACAGCTATTCTGACTATTAATTGTTTAAGTCAGTTTTTTTTTAAATCAGAAATGCCAAAAATAAGTTGTTCCAGCTTCTCCAATGTGAATATCTGGTGGTTTCCTAGTCTTCTGTGATGATAAATTGAATATTTTTTGGATTTGTTGGTTGAACAAGTAATCTGAAGATATCACCTTGGGCTCTGGCAGATTTTCACCATCTTCTGACATTCTTTAGACCAAATGAATCGATAAATCGAGACAATAATTGGCTGTTTGACTGATAATGAAAATAAATGTTAGTTGCAGCCCTACACTTCATCATCTTCAACTGAAAAATATGTTGTATTTTCACAAAAAATGGGTCTATTGTAGTTTTAAATATCTATATTCATCCCCTATCCTATTCCTTTTGTTGTTGTTTTTTCTCCTATTGATCATATAGTATGTCTGCAATAAAGCAGCAAGGTAGTTGGATTCTGTTTATCTGGTTTATAGTGTTCAATGTGGGACAAAAGTAATGCAAATCCATAAAAGCTTAAAAATCTGCCCACTAAAAGGTTATTATCCTTACCATAACCTAATAATTCATATTATGTAAAATATTTACCATAAATATTCACCATAAACACTTAAGCAGTGACAGTCAGCTGTTGAAAACCATACCAAAAGTTAGACAGGTCCCTTTTTAGAGTGGGATATTTCCCGGATCACCAATGTCATAAGGTGATGATTTAACACAGTATGGGTTACACATAAGAAACATAAGCAGGCCTGATGGTTGGGAGCCAGTATTCATGTGTAAGTCACATACAGAGGAAACTGGTGCTTGTGTGGTATGTCCCGCACAGTAGCGATGTGGGTGGTAAGTGTTGGGGGCAGAGTGGAATGACCCCGGTGTAATGGACAGCTGTAAAGTTTGAGCCTTTTCATCTGAAATAGTCGCCTCAGTGAGGAGGTTTGGAACATTTTTAAGCTAACAGTTTTAGTCTATTTTTCTGGAACTTTAACATCAAACCTTGTTTACTGTGTTGAACTTGTTATTTTCTTATTGAGCATTGTTAAAAATGTGTATCTTGTTGATGTTATAATGAAAAGCAAAGATAGCAACTTCTAATAGATTTTTTTTAGATACCATATACCAGATCAGGTGGTGAATATTCAGGACCAATGCTCCCTTTACAAATGTAGATAGCCTGTGTTTGATAAATTATTACACTGACCAAATAATTATGATGTCTTACAAGTTATCAGTCACTGTTTCAGTTAGTTTACATTTTATATGAATCATTTTATAATACCATAAATGGACGACTTGGTGGCAAGGAATTTGAAACAGTTTAGAATATGGTGAGTGATACCCCTCCCAGTAGCAATTCTTAGTAATTTGTTATTATGCTTAGCAACACCAAACCTGCTTTTGTTCTTTTTGTCCAGTAGATGGTGATATTAGCCAGTTAACTTGAGTTTACCTGCTGGACATGTTATTCATGTCCAGTGATATTTCTTGCTAAATCCTCCATGCAGCAGGATTTACAAGGTCAAGGTCTCCTCTTTCTTTTGTGCAAAAAATCCCTTTAGCGGAGATAAACTTAACCTGAAGGTTCAGGCGTGATAATGTATTTGTAGCTCAACTCTTTGTCGGACAGCTATTAAAACCCGAGTGTTCCAGCATGTGGAGAAAAATGCACCCATTTGACTGAAGTGTCAGAGGCCATAGTCGTCCTTGCCATGCTCTGCTAGTGCAACACAAGACCAGTTTCTGCTGATTACAGTTTAACTGATGTGTCTATAAGAGATGTAGTGGAGCGTATTCATTAACTTTATATTTTACCCACTGTTATGAGTGTTATATAATGTAGCTTATATTTGTATTTACCACAGCTCTGACTATACTAATAATTTGTCTCTGTCTGTTTTTCAGGTGAGTGCCACTTCTCCTGTCGTCTCACTGTTGTCGGAGGATGATCCCGAACATCTGAACCAATAAGTACTCTGGTTAATGGTTTTGTTTATAAAGCCTTTTATGTCTTACGGGGTTAGTAGAGAAATAGATGGATGGTCCTTGATTGTCACAACTGTGCTGATTAACTCGCAGTAAATGTTTGAGCTTGAAAGCAAATCTGTCACAGAGCTCAAGTGTCGCATTTGTCTTAATGACATGGTTACATTACTAGTTCAGCGATAGATATTCTGTATTACGCACTCAACACGCTTAAAGCCTTCCTTGAAGTGAGTGTATATCTTGAAAGAGTCACTGTTCTCAGGAGTCGGAAGGGTTGGGTTAAGGCCTGCCCTTACAGGCCATCATTTTCCTGAATTTTTCTGGAATGTTTTACTCCCAGTATGATAGACCAGAGGAGGGGCTGTACCGCCTGGGTTTAGCCTGGGCCCCTTAACAGAGCAGGTCACTTCACTGTTTTGCTTTAAGTGTAGTACCAACTCAAAGTGTGTCATGGAAAGGATGACCAGTGGCTGGCCCATTTAGTGAATGTATGAAAGTATCACTATGCTTTCTTACAGTGTTTAAGGAGTCATTGGGGCTCCTTACCCACTGTAAGGGTGGGGTCATAAAACACACTGCTAGTTCAGTTACTGTGGATTTTACTCATAAAACAAAAATGCCAAGAACTTGTGTGTGTGGTCGGCCAGTGTCAATACAGTAACAAACTTGTCTTCCCACACATCTGAACTTCTTACTGGAGGTGTTTTATACAAGGGGTGACCGTGTGATAGTACAGATATCTCTCTGCGTGAGCTCCAGTGCACACTGGTTCACATTTCATCACCTGAGGGTGAGTAATACGCTTGCTGGAACCTGGTCACACCCCACATGGGTGCTCTGGCGGCGTTACAAAGAGAGGTAGATCATTAAAGGCGATCCAACTGGTTTGCTTTTCCCTTCAAAGGACATGCCGCTATTAAACTCATTTGATACTCCATTATGTCTAATCCCCCTGCAGTACTCGTGCTTCAGGGAAACATTCACTGGCAAGCTTCAGTTTTACCACAAGAGTGTACTGTTCATACAATATTCAGTATATATGTGCAAGCAACTCAACTTTTATCAGCACATTCATTCATGGATTCATTACAGTAAACTCTCAAGGCTCATTGTGTGGTTTTGTTTCTAAGAGTGTACCATGAGAGGTTGCAAAAACACAAGGCAATTCTCAGAGTCGTCAGGGGAGTAACCTGATAGGTAGCTGGCTGTACTTACTCTGCAGTATTGTCCCCACATGGGCCACATGCTCTCAAGAACATACTCTGGCTGTTACTTCTGTGGGCTTTCACATAGGAGTTCTTTTTGGCCTTTTTTTGTGCCAGTAGTGGTAAATGACTCCACTGTATTGTTCAGTATTGGAGCGGCTGCTGTTCACTGGTTTTTATTAAAGTTTGGAAAGGGACGCTGCCCATTGTTTGGACTGTTATTCTCTCTTTAAGATGGAAGTTTTAGTTGTAAAAGTCACAGTAGAGAACAGGATGTGGAGCCAATCCAGCCATGTTGATAAGAACAAAGAAAGAGGAAGGCAAAATGCCATCTCCTGCACCAGTGAGGACACTTGAATTGTGGGTGGGGTTGTGTCCTGGCCCATGAATAGCCTGTATTAAATAATATTCGCTGATTATTATAGATTTATAACAAGCTAAGTTAAATAGAAACTGGTGGTGTGGCTTAGTGTGGGTGTTTATTATTGCTTCCAGTGTATTGTACTTTCAATGTGCACCTTAACAGTTAACACATGATATATTATTAATCCAGCAGCAGTGTAGCTCTGGGTGTGGTGTATTATTTCTCTTCATCTCTTTCCAGTCGCACAGACAATGCTGTGTGAAAAAAACAATAACCCTATGGGCATAATTAGAACTAAATATAAGGGAATAATGCAAAGTAATGAATTCTCGTATCTCACTCCACCCACTGAGTGAAGCTCTGTACCTGCATAATAAATGATCTCTTGTTGTTATTGTGATTGAGTCACAAGCACAGACTCGGTATAATGCCGTCTAAGTTATTTTTGTGACATGGGTGCCAGGCTGTGAGTTGTATTTTTTTCATCACATCGTTGCCTGAAACGACACGTTGGGTACATTTTGTAGTGTTTTTTTTCTTCCTCAGTAATTATACTCTACTGCTGAGGGGCTGTGATTCAGACAACCAGAGCATTCCTGAAGTTTGAGTACACAACTATAAGAAAGAGCAAAGAAAAAAACTTGTACAGGGAATGTGTTCATCACTTATCAAATGCTATTTCTGCAGATGGATTGTTGGTCACATTCATTTCTCTCTCCAAACCCTCTGTGGAGGCTGTCTGGATCTGACTGACTTCATACCTGTCTGTTATGCTGCTGGGGCGGTTCGCTGTTCTCGCCTCCCAGCGCTGGAATGACAGGATTTCAGGAAGTGAAAGCTTGCATTTCTGCATTAGATAAAAAACACTTCAAACTCCATAAGGGTGCTTTGATGCAGAGTCTTGATATTTTCTTGCAGATAAAATCCCTTATCTTTCAGAGCCACATTAAAACGAGCCGCAGCATGAATTTAAAATGTCCCATTGCACCTTACCATCCTTTCTTTCCTACATGATGGAGTTAGAAAGTAGGTAGTTCTCGTAGGTGGTTCAGCTCAGTGAAAGTCAGTTAATAAAAGTTAGAGATAATAATGATGGTGAGTCACCACTGTCTGTCTGAAACTGGACTGAAAGCTGTGGTAGAAAAGGCCTTTTCTTTCCTCAGCCACAAACACACTAAGTACGTTTACTGCTGCAAGTCTTTCTTTTGTGAACAGAGCAGCTCCTGCAGTCATTTATTTTCTCTCTGCTCTGAGGAAAGGAAGAATGTAACTGATTCATTCTCTCCAGATGGAGGGGTTTATGGGAGTTGAGGATAATAAATCACCTTTCTGTGTGTCTGTGCGTATTTGTGGGAGCACATGTGTGTGTGTGTGTATATGTGTGTGTGTGTGTGAGGAGGCACCTGTATTGTGTTTGTCTGTATTTTATTAGAGGCTGATTGTCAGGATGCCTGATCTAAAAATACAGCTCAGCCTCTTCAGGTTACAATGCAAATCCACAGCCACACAGGAAGGCCAGAGTCCAGATCCTGTGTCAAGTTTTGTTGTTTGATAGCTGGTTGCCTATGGCAGCAGCAGCAAGCCCCCGTTCCCCAGGACTTCAACTGTGGACAGCACATGGTATTTGCCTAACCTGTGGGCTGGGTTGCTACAGCAACAAAGCCCTGCATGGCCACACCCATGTGTGGTTTGCGGACGGTGACTCATCGTGCAAATATGCAAATCTTTTTTTTGTTTTTGTTCTAAAATGTTTCATATTCACTCAGATGTTTTCCTCTATTTCTTGTTTTTCATACAAACCCAATTTAAAGGAGGAATGAATGAGCCTGCCCACTCATAGCATTAGTCCGTGTCTCTGTGTGGTGCAAACAGGCTTGTCCCTGTTGGCACTGCCAGACCTGGTGCTCCCTACAGCCATTTTATACCCTCCTCACCAACCAGACTGGAGCTCCATTTTGTGAGGGTCAACTCCCATTCAAGCATGATTTAAACTAATGCTTAAAGGATAGGTTCACAATTTTTCAAGTTTGTCTTCATACAGTATTCACACGTCCGTATGTACATTGAAAGAGTTTTTTGGTCTCTGTAATAATTCCTGGCCATGAAAAAAATCCTTTCAAGTGCAATTCTAATGTAAGAGGTGTTGGACAAAATCCACAGTCATCATTCTGTGCAAAGCTGTCTAACAGAAGCTTGTATGAGTTTGAGTTAACCAAATAAAATTGGTATCCCATGTTATAATCGTTTGTTCAGGAAACTGAAAGAGAAATGTTGTAATAGTGTTTCCTTGCTAGTAGTAAAACAAAGAGGGAGTTTAGAACTAAAAAGACTCATTTTGGGAGATACCCACTTGATTTGTCTAACTCAGACTGCCCCTTATAAGCTTCCGCTGAACTCGCTACTTGCTGCATGCATTTTTGCACAGAATGAGGACTGTGGATTTTTTTACCAGCAACTCTTTCAATGTACATATAGTCATGCAAGTATAGTGTTAAGAAAGACTTGTTGTTGACATGTTAACCTATATTTTAAGACATCTGTGTGTGAACTAATGATTCTATGTTAAAAACCTCACTTGATTATCTTGTTATGTATGTCAAGACTCCTTTAGTCAAAGATCAAGAAAGGGGCCACAGTGTAAATTTGACATAAGGATCATTTTTTTGTCAGGTTCAGTGCCCCACAAATTAGTCTGAACAAATTACTGCAGTGTATGCCTGTTCAGTTCAGTCTTAACCATATCTCTTTGAAGTTCCCTTCAGGGTCAACTGCACTCATTGGGAACAAGCCAGAACTGATAAGAACTCAACCATGTTAGCTGTTACCTGTGATCTCACAGCCCTTGAAAAATGGTTACACCAGTTGCACATTGACAGGAAATTTGCATTGGAGCTCTACATGGTGGGACTGTTCTCTTTTGGTGCGCTAATACTTGTCTCCAGTTCTAAGATTAACTCACTAGTCTTGAACGATTTACAAAAACTTAATTGCTCCCCATAAACCAAGGAATAAGTATGCAAGAGACAAAGCCAGAGTTGTTGTTGGGTTTCTTTTGGATGCCTTGGTGGTGCCTTTTGCAGACTGGCTCTTAGTTCTTTTTCTGTCTTTCTCTTTCTAGTTTTTTTGTCCTCCCTTTTTTCCTGTGTCCACCCTTCATCTTAATCTCTTGGCCTATAATTGGTGAGGTTTCTCGAACAAGGCATCCAGTGTGCATCTCCCAGTTAGCTGTAGCTGGAATAAAGCGTGGGCGCCTTCAGATGTATGGAACATGGTGCAGGGTATCCGGGGCAGCAGAGAGGATATGTCCAGCCTGGCAAGGCCCTCAGATTTATGGTGTAGATGTTCCTCTGCATTTATGGGCCAGAGATGAAAAGATTCCCTTGTTCTTTTCTCACAAACACCCTCCCTACCCTGAATGTACCCCTCCACTCCCATTTCTTCTCTCTTTTAGACCCATCTTGCATGCCATGTTGTTCCGCTGGACTTGCAGTGGGTCTCACAGGGGTGAAAAGAAGGACTAGCAGTGTGGTTTTGACTGGGTGTTGAAAACAGAAAAAGGGGTTTTGTTGTGTTTTGTTGAAGCCACCGAGGCCTTTGTATGATATGTCAGATCAAAGCAGCAGGGACAGGGGAGATCCCCTTGGAGATCGGTTCTGGCTCAGTCCGAAGAAAGGTAAGTGGCAATACAGTACTGGAAAAGGAGGAAGGATGCAGTGAGTGCATCGTCAGCATTGGTCGGATAAGAGTTTATGTCATGAAGAGGTGTGGCCACATACAGTCATTTTTCACGCTATGGAATCTGGAGAGTTAAATAGGGAGTTGTGCAAATCATGGATCCATCTTGTGCAACAATAGTTAAGCCTTTTCTAGCTCTTAAATGGTGTAATACATTTCTTGCATGCTGATTCTGATCCCTGGCTGCAGTTTAGCTGAGCTGGCATACAGCTCTCACAGGAGAAAGAACAAGAGAGTCAAGGGCTGATTCAAATTTTCTGCCTATCTCACTGCTGGAACACAAAGCATTTTTGTAGTCACTGGCTGTTTGCAGAAATTACCACCAACGGCTGATTTCTATTACTTGAGTCAGAATGGCAAGAGACATTTTCAGCTTTTTGATTGCAGGAGGAATATATATACTGCTTTCCCTAAGTGCTGGATAATAGATATAAAATGTTGGAGTGAGGAATACTTTGGCATCCACTGCATCAATCATCGGGAACATTATCCATTATTATCCACGGTCGTCGGCTGTTCCCAGTGTCAGACATGGCGAATCTGTCACATTACTGCTGCTCCTGCTTTCAGTCCGCCCACATTTATCCCCTTATAGGTGGGCTGCTGTCCAAGTCTGAGAGGCTGTAGGGAGCGTTGTAAGGTTGGACACACAGAGATCCCACCACTAACACGTGACAGACAGCTTGTTGGAGAGAGAGTAAGTAAAAATGAAAGGGACTTGGCAGTCTTTTTGGGTGCTCCTGCTTTTTTTTGGTGGGTAAGGAGGAAGAAGGGAGGCATGATCTGTGACTTCATATCTTTCCACTCTGGAAAAGGAGAAGTCAGTGTGATCCGTGACTTGTGGAGTTGAGAACACAAGCAAGGCCTGTCATTTTTACCTCAAACACACATCAGTTTATAGATTTTCCATGTGCATTTATGTGTATATTGGTGAGACAAAAGCCAAGAGTTGGCTTTTCCCCCCCTGCTCACACAGTAGGCTATTCTACTTATAAGGTCAGTACAGTTTTATATTTCTTAGCTTAAGCTTTCGCCGCAAAATTACTCTGCTGAATTTTTCTTTCTCTTTTAAACAGTTACACATACTTACTTAAAACTGTCTTACTCCACAGTTGCATTTAACATGCCTCATGTAACTATGTAACCAAGGTAAAGCAACAAGAACAGTTCCTATAGTGTCTTTATTGATTTCAGAACACTACTTTGTCTATTGTTCTTGCCCCTCAGCTCTGATCAGAGCAAAGAATTTCTCTCCTACCACAATTTCCCCCTTGTTTTTATCTCAGTTATCCAAGAACAGTTGATTATTTATTTTTGTGAGAAATACCAAAGACACCTCTCAGTTTCCTTCCATGCTCACCAGCTCTTAAAACAGAGCTTCTTTGTCTGAAGCCATTCTGTGGTTGAAGCCATTCTGTGGTTAAACACACTTCTGTGGCTTTGTGATTAGTGGGATAATACATAGTTTTTTTCTACTTGCCATGCCTCAAACTATCTCTAGTCCCTTTGGCTATGCACACACACAGTTCCCTTCAAGTCGTCAATCTTTAACCCCACTAGATCATCCCAATTACACCCAGAGTGGCCAGGGACCAGTCAGAGCCAGAAATTAATCCTTGCAGCTTCATCCTTCTTGCATTTCAAAGGCTACTTTCTCTGCCTTTACAAGCACTAATTGACACTGTTGTTCATGCTGTCACATACACATATCAGTCAAGGATGTTTAAGGGGGTTGTATGAGGGTGGGATTAAGACCTCACATGCAGTCAGTCAGCATGTTAGAATTGTCAAGTCAACAAGTCAAGTTTATACTCAGCCCAAAATCACAAACTTGTCCCAGAGGGATCAATCTTTACAATATATGACAACCCATATCTTTAGGCCCTAGACAACTGTAGGTATGAAATTATTATGTGAAGATAATATGAAAATATGAAAGAAATATGACAAATCTTGTGGATTTTAGACTGCACCCACATTTAAGAGTCTATGGTGTCACACTATTCCACTGATCAACAGGTGGCGGTAACACATCAAGGTATGCTGCAATGCCCAACAAAGGCAGAGAAGAAGACTGCAAGCTCGCAAACATTTATTGCACCAGTTAAATTTAATTCATCACTTCATAATTTGTTAAAGCATAATTTCATTAATCAATTAAAATTGACTACTGGGAAAGCCTATAATCACTGTGGTGACAACCCCCTGCCTCCATAAAAAGCTGCTAACAACAATCTCTAACTTTAGCAGATTCCTAGGTCGGGGGTGTTTCTGCTCTACCATATGTCAGCTCTGTCAGGAGGCACAGCTGTCCCCGACTGAGGGGTCACTCACCTAACTATACCTAGCCAGGAGACAAGCTCCTCAAATGAAAATAGGCTTATCATCCAGATAAAAAGGGAGCTCTCGTGCATTGCAGAATGATTCGTCATAACTACAAACTGCAAAACTGTGTCCCCAGGTTTTTTCTACCTCATATACTGTCACAATAGGTGCCTTACTTTTAAAAAGAAATTCAGGGCAGCATATTTACATGTAGCGCTTCAAAATATTGCGGGAGAATTAGTTCCAGTTACCACTGCTCGGCTAGAAAGCTTCAGTGCTTTCTCGTAGGTAGCTGACAGAATGCAGAGACTTCTTGAGTTTGTCCCTGCTTTAAAACCTGCTGCTAAATTCAACCCTACTGTAAATCTTAATAGCTTCATAGTAAAGTATCAAGCTAACTTGTACATTAGAATTACATGTCATTCATTAGGAGGACCCATCATTCTAACATATTAAGACGTTTGTTCTTTAGTTTCAACATCATACTAACTTCTTGTAGTGTAAGCACATGCATTAGTGGGTAAGAAAGGCTCTGCTGACCTTTGCTTGGATCTGATATCAGAATGGAGGGCACGTGTGCAAGGCCAATAGACCCTGGAGCAGCAGGCCTTTACAGTGGGCCAGTTGCCAGCCACCATGAGTTGGTGGTGACAAGTCTATTTTGGGACTTGTGGAGGTCTGAAACAAGCAGAAATGGACTCCTAACCAGATAACTATTCAGATACACTTCCCCACTTTCCTCTTATTACTCCTTTATCTGCTTCAATCAATCACATCATGCTTCCATTTGCGGCTGTCTGCTGCTACAGTATCTGTTTATATACTGAATAAAATTAGATGCCATTAGTGAGCTTATGTCCCATTCCCTCATGAGATTCTGTTTCAGATCATTTATTAAGTTGCTAATGCCACCTACAAACCTGCACACAGCTATTGTAACCACCAGGTCACTGTGAAAACCAGCAGCAGCACACGTTCATAGCCAGGGTTTGTCAGGCCCGGTGATAAAGCATTTCTCTTGAAGCGGGCATATTTAATATTTGGATGGCCCAAGGGACTGGGCCTCAAGCCAGAATAAGGGCCATTGTGGGAAGTTTGAAGTTCACTGAACACTTTGTGCATAAACAGTGCATGAAATCACACTGATATGCTGCCCGGAGGGCAAGGCACCATGCATGGTGATGAAGATTACCCCAAATGAGATAGCTCTAGGCTTGAATTTTAACACAATGCTGACTGAAAACAACACAAATCAGCCCCAATGATATGCCAATGTATTTGTTCGATTCTGTTTGAATAAGTTCCTTATATGTGTTTTTACATGATCTCTTTGCTGCATGTCTAGTTGGCAGTTGTGTACCACAAAATACCAAGTGGGTTGAGTAATAAAATTCTTCAGAACAACTTCATGTGACTTAAATACCCTTACTTAAGCCCAAGCTTGCAGATTCGCACATACACAGCCAGCTTTTAACAGTTGCCACCACCACCGCCTCTGCTTCAATGTCAGGCAAACTGCAGCATGTCAATGATAAGCCTTGTTTCGTAATACAGAGAAATGCCTTTCTTGTACAATGAACCTAAGAATTTCTTTGTTCCTCCACTGAAAACTCCTCCCAGCCTTAAGACTGAATCAGTAACCTTACATGCACCTCTAAAGATAATAGAAGACCATGAGGGTTGTAGAGCATATCTGCTATAGGTGGAGTACATACATGGCCTGGGGCATCACCTCCTAGTCTGAATAGATAGATGTCAAAGAACTGTCATGTGACAGGAATTGTTTTCATGGCAGCATTAGTAAAGACATTAAGGAGGTTCACTACTATACTGCCAAAAACTGTCTGCTGTCACTGAATAACTTATTTACGTAATATTACTGCGCTATTTTTTTGTGTGTTCATATTTAACATTTTTCTGTGGTTTTTTAGCACATATGGCATGTAAGACTGTAATTTTGCCCTATTTTTTTTCTTGATTGCTGATGAAAGCTTGATAATGTGCTAATGGTTTGTTTCAGATCACTGTGTCTTTGCAAATAGTGGTCTGATAAATGACAGTGTAGTCCAGCTGTCCAGAACAACAGATTCATAGCCTGCAGCCCCGAAAGCAGATATGTGGCTTACTCAGACTTCTCTCACTTCATTTGGTTGTTGCCATGGCAAATAAAATGAAAACAGTTTTCCGCAAGTGTTTGGATGTGTAATAGTGTTTGTGGTTTCAAACAGCAGGGGGGAATACATCATTTCATCGTCACTGTAATTTCACAA
Organism: Siniperca chuatsi; assembly: GCF_020085105.1. NCBI lineage: Eukaryota > Metazoa > Chordata > Actinopteri > Centrarchiformes > Sinipercidae > Siniperca > Siniperca chuatsi. The sequence goes on along the minus strand of NC_058050.1, from coordinate 23,232,869 downwards.
CTAGATCACTCGATCACTGTGTTCCAGCACACTGTGTTCCACTTTACTCTTCAGTATATCCTTTTCTTTTCAATGGGATAAGTGAACATGTACTCCTCTGCTCTATCCAACAATTTTCCTTCCAGTTTGGTTTTCACTAGACACTGGCCATGAGAGGACACTCACTGACACAGAGAGACGAACGGGAGACAGATGTACAGAGGAGAGAAGTGATCTAGGGAAAGAAATCTGATATCATGTTTGTGGGAGTGCGGAAAAGGTTAGCTATAATGCGCAGTTCTTTATATAGTTGTGCAAGACAGATTCTTGGTTCCAAGCTAAATCGAGGCATGAAGCCCTAATATTAACAGTCTGAAGCAGCAACACAACTTTAGGGTGCTTTACAGGCTGTTACATCACTTTAATGAGCTGCGATGGGAAACACTGATTAGTCTATGTAGTTTCCTTCACTTGGTGACTTGGTGACCCTCCAAACAAACACAGATGTGAATAGAACTGAACTTAAAATTAGTTGTGTTAGACTAAATTGGCATGGGTCGTATCAAACTACCAGTCTGTGAGTTAAAGTTTTGACTTTTCATATCCTGTTTATAAAGTTTTGGTAAAATGTCACTAGCCTTTACTTTATACATTCAGACATGAGATCCAAAAACCACACCTTGTGTGTGGAGTAAAAGCTCCTCAGTGATACCTGATCAGGAAACGTGTAAACTAGACACCTTGTACTCGATAACCTACATGGATGCTCAGCAAGTTGCTCCAGGACAGGATAAATGTATTCCAATTGGTCAACTCTCTTTCTTTTAAACAAATCTCTGTTTAGAACAGCCCATTTATTGGGCCGGTGTGTATGACACGCCAAAGGGTGTGTGTCAGCCAGTCGTAGTGTGTGTTTAGAGGTGTGTGTATGTGTGTGTACATTATATTGGAGGCGTGTGCTTTCATGTGAGGGTGGGCATCTCCTTTAAAGTCACAGAGCTACAGAACATGTGCTCGGACACACTTCATAGGTGTGTTGCACCATTCATCTTTCCATTTTATACTTTATTTCATATCAATTTATCGCAGACACTCTTTGTCTTTGCTTCTTACTCTCTTTGTCTTTGCTTCCTGCTGTACTATTTACTTTAGTGAGGATTTTTTTCCATGCCAGTTTTTCCCTAAGAAATAGCGAGAGAAGGTAGGAGGAGCCAGACTGAAAAGTGTGCCTCTCTCTCTCACACTCTTTCACACACGCTCCCTCTCTTCCATTCTGTCATCTCGGCAGAACAGAGACTGTTCATTACCAGCCACGCTGAATGTAGGGGGGGCAGTACACTTTTGACTTTAAGTCAGATTTCACAGAGGAATATTCTTTTTCTTCACGATATCCAAAGGATCAGCAAGAACAAGAGGAAAAGAAAGTAAGACAAAAGATAACAAGTATTTCTTCTTTCATTTTTGTCTATATGAATTATGAAGCATGTGACAACTGGTTTTGCCACTGGATTCTTTCACACAGCAAAACGTGAGATTGTCATATTTATCTTCCTTTCATGTTGTTATTTTCAGTTTCACTTTGAGAGAATATACAGACATAAAGCAGAATGGTTGCTGGTATGCTGATGCCCCTGCGGGACCTGAGGGCCATCTATGAGGTTCTGTTTCGAGATGGTGTCATGGTGGCCAAGAAGGACAAGAGGCCTCAGACCAAGCACCCTGAGATAGAAGGTGTGTGCAACCTACAAGTAATCCGTGCCATGGGGTCTCTTAAGTCTAGGGGCTGTGTGAAGGAGACATTTGCCTGGAGACATTTCTACTGGTACCTGACCAATGAGGGCATTGTTTACCTGCGTGACTACCTCCGCCTGCCCCCTGAAATTGTTCCTGCCTCCCTGCAGAGGGTTAGGAAGCCAGCCTCCTCCCTGGCCATTACCCACCAGGCTGCACGGGTCCAATCTGTGGAAGGTCCTACATCTTATGTTCCCAAGCCAGGACGCAGGGGTGAAGCAGAGAGCCAAGAGGCTCTGGCCGAGCGTCATGGCTACCGCCATAAGATGATGGGTTCTGGAGAAAGAGAGAGCTACCCTGATAGGACCCCCAGGTTTAGGGGTCGTCCGCTGGCTGCAGAACCAGTCAGGCCAAAAGCATCTTGGGAAGTACAAGACCAGCCTCAGCCTCTGTTTAGGAAGGGGAACAACTTCAGAAGTGAAGCAGTGGAGGAGAGCAGGGTAAAAAGAGTATCTTGTCAGCAGCCCGATGTGAGCAGTAAGAAGCCAGTAACAACATCACAGGAGAGAGGAGTGTCTGAAGTCCAAAAGGAGAAGGTCCAGGTTCAGAGAGCAGCTTTGAAACAGGATGTGTCACAGACCACTCTGACATCAGCGTCCTCCAAAACAGCCCTACCATTAACTGTGGCTGCTGTTGCTGAGGCTACAGGTGCTGCAACATCAAAGATTCCAACTGAACCCTCTACTCCCAAAACAAATAAGGATAAGCCTAAGATTGCTAATGAAAAAGCTTCCATGAAGCTTTGTGAAAAGGTAACAAGGAATTCAGCTATCACAGTACCTGATACAAAGGTCAAAGAGGAGAAGACAAAAAAGGTAATTGTGGATCCAATTAAATCTGCAGAGGTCAAGGCTACATCTGAAACGGCAACTGCTAAAATGAAGGCCCAGGCAGTTATTACAATGGCTACCGCTCAGGAAACCAAAGAAGAGAAGCTTAAGAGAGCAAAGGTTAATGAGGAATCAAGTAAACCTGCAGAAGTGAAGACCCCATTTGAATCTAAAATAGATCATGAGAAGGCAAAGAAAACTTCCAAAGTAACTGCCACTCAGGCAACCACCAAACCCCCAACTGACAGTAGCACCAGTGAGCCAGTGTTGTCCACTGATGCAGTAAAGGAAATCTCTAAAGTGAAAGTGACTCAGGAGCCCATTGATGCTAAAGTGAACTCAATGAATCTCTCAGCAAAGCCCAAAACTGATGAAGTGCCCCAGAAAACTACTATGGTGGCTGAGTCCTCAATACCTGAAGTTAAAACCACCATTAGAACAACAACTCTCTCAGCACCTATGGCCAGTACTGAAGATACTAAACCTGTCAAGGGGAAAGCTACAGTAACAGAGATGATTACAAAACAGGAGAAAACTGATGTAAAGGTGATTCCTCATGTCAAGAAAGATGAAAAAATAGTGCCAGATGAGGCCCTTAAAGTCTCATTACAGGGCCCTGCATTAACGCGAAAAAGCTCCTCTTCACCTCAGCTCAGTCAAAATGCTGCCACCATGGAGGTGGTTATGGAAACCAAACAAGTGGTTGAGGGAAGCTCTAAATCAAAAAGGAAGAAAAAGAAATCCCCAGGTGAGATATCCAAGAGTATCAATGCCGAGGAACTACCTGACTCAAAGCTGGGGAAGAAAAAAACCTCTATAGACAAGCCCTCTGAGGAAGTTGTTGAAAACACCCTTCAACTCACACCAGTGATTACCTCAGAGCCATTGGCCGTGTCTACCAGCATAAAGACTAAGGGGACATCACCTGTAGAGGAAACTAAGACTCAGGCTGAAATAGATATTGATGGGGGGAAAATAGAGGAAGTCCCTCAACAAATTGATGGGAAGCCAATAATGGAAGTCCCTAAACAAACTGTGGACCAGAGTATTTCTCAAGTAGCATCACTACCATTAGATCAGATCCCAGCAGTGCCCCCAGTGGAGCTTCCAGAATATGCACAAGTCAAAGAGAAGGTTGAGGGAAGTAGCGTCAGCAAAACATCACAGGGACCATTATGCTCCAAGGACAGGTTTAACGCTAAGTTGCCCCAGATGGAGCCAGTGAAATCTGAGGAAATGACTGTCACTAAAGTGGAAATGGTGACGGTGCAGAAAATAACTCTAGCAAGCCCTAAACCTGAGGAGAAAAGCCCTGCACCACTGTCAGAATCTCAGAAACCCACAGTTGAGACTAAATCCTCAGTAAGCACAGGGAAAGCTGCAGAGGAATCTTCAAAGGGTAAGAAGAAAGGGAGGGGGAAGAAGCAGGCTCAGGCACCAGTATCAGACACCATAAACACAAAGCCTATCTTTTTGCCTGAAGCAGAAGCATTGCCGTCCACTAACATTACATCATTGCCCAAGGCCACAGTTAAAGACAGCCCTGTCATGGCCCCGGACCTAACAAAAGAGAGTGTTTCTCCAAAGATGACTCCTGAAAGAATGTGCATTGAGGAAACCAGGCAGGCAGCAGCTGTGCTCTCTGAGGACCCAGCAGACAAAGGGGAGGTGGAGCCAGCACTGCTCTTTGCAGAAAAAATCAAGCGGGAGGTTCCGAAACCAAAATCATCCTCCACTGCGAGGGAAGCACACGCAGCCGGAGAATTAGCGTCAGCAGCACCAGTGGTAACAGCAGGGGCAGCTATAGCTCAGGCACAGGCCAACCCCCTCACTAAGCAAGAGGAGCCTCCCAGAGTTGCACAACATTCAGCCAGTCAGGCAGCAGAACACAGCACAGAGAAAAGGCTCTCTGTTTCTGAGGCCTTAAAGCAGGAAGAAGAGAAGAAGAGGGACTTGGAGGAGGACACACCCTCTGCCACTGCCACACCCGCAGCTGACCAGCCTCACCTAGGGGACACCTGTGAGTCTGTAAGCCCTGACATAGACGAGGCCACCATGAAGAGAAAAATTGTAGTGGTTGAAGAGATAGTTGAGGTGAAACAGGTCATTAGTCCTCAGGCAACTGGGGAGCAGTCACCTCCTCCACCTGTGCAACCTGAGGCAGAAGGAGAGGAACTGGACCTGGATGTTCTGGAAGCAATCGCCATAGAGCGGGCACTTTTATCAGGGGTGGTGGGGTCCAGGGTGCAAGGAGCCTCACCTGAGGAAGACTGGGACCACTCACTAGAAGAGCCAGAGGAGAAAACGTGGCCTAACTTCATTGAAGGTTTGTTTGAATGTGTGCCAGTTAACCTACTTCCTGCCTTGTCCTTCTCTCTCTGTGTATGTGATGTAATTGCTCTTGCATATGGGGTTCCACCTTTCTTTTAAGCATGGGAGGTCTTTGCTCCTTCACATTGTCATGTACTTTCATACTCCAAAGAACATTCCCATACTGTAATTGTCTGTCTATGACTTCTCTTCCAAAGTATTATTTAGGGTGATTTGATTATAGATTATAGCTTAAAGTTACATATTACAGAGCCCAGCCTCTATTTTGTGAACTTTGACCAGAGGCAGTCTCTTTTTAGGAATAGTTTCAGTGAGCTGGTAAGAAGAGTCCATTGAGATGTGGCTGTGATTTAATTATGTGTGTGTTAAAATAGATGAAGTATCAGTAACACTGTCATAGCACACCCTGTAGTGTATTCGAGACACTGTCAGATTTTACACAGGCATAACGACATGGATTCCTCCTCCACATATAATCACAGGTGAAAGTTATGCTTAAAAGCTATATCTAACACTATACGTAATAATTAAATACCAAGTAAATATTACCTGTAATTTACCACACTGTTTACATGCAGAGAATGTGGCTGTGGCAATTATGAGTCTATTAAACAAATCAAACCCCCAAAATCACACGTTTTTGGGTGGGGAATTCCAGTTCTGTTTGGTAATAAATTGAGCTCCGCACATGTTTCAATGAAAACAATAATCTCTGGAGCCATCTCTGAGTGTTGCCAAATGAGATTAGGCAGACCTGCAGTCATTCCAACAAGGTGGGGCTGTTTGCTGAGATTCAGCCTCGCCTGTCCCTGCAGAGATAGTTGTGTGTGAGTTAAAGCCAGACTGACTAAGGGAGGGAGGTGTGGTGCTTTTGGGAGCATTTCTCCTCTTTGCTCTAGTAAGACAGTTCCTGGCACTGTTTTATGTTCTGTGGTTGTTTTCTTGGTTCTCTTTTCAGCGTGTCTTATATAGGAGATAAGCTTGTCCCTTGCATACCATTATGTAATGGTATGTGTAGGATATGGAAGTTATGTAGACAATGTGATAACAGTGGTATATGCTGGCCTCCTTTGCTGGATCTAGGAAATAACAGTTCCAGAAAGTCCAGAAAAAGGTGCCATTTGATGCTGTAGTTGGTTCTGTTGAAGTGAAACTCGCAATGCTCATCTTAAATCATGATGCTGAAGCATGTTCATGTGACTAATATTTAATAATATTGTGTCTAATATTTCACAACTTTCAAGAGTTAAATACTGTTATTTTGATTATTGTGTGCATTTTTGTAAGAGGGTATATAGCAAGGAGTTCACATGGGCGTTGTCTATGTGGGTGTGAGCAACAGACAAAGAGTCAGGAAGTTGGAATAGCTTGCTCACAGCACTATGGGTGTGTTTGTTTGGTTCCACACGTGACAGCAGATCTGGATTCACTTAGCAGCCTGATTCCTTTATTCAATCTGTGGTACTCATCAGGAAAATAAGTCCCTTTTGCAGTTTGATAAAACTATATGTATGACTCACATATACAGTTAACAGCATATGCAACTCATTATGAACAGATCTTAATTCATTGCAATGCACAATGAACTCTGCTTAGCACTGATAATTGGAATTGAATATTTACGAAGATTTAAAATGTAATTTTAATTGTGGAGTTCTGTTTGATGTGTGACGTTGTCAGATATGGACAAAGCTGTGCCAGTCTATCAGATGACCACCAGTGTCTGGTGACCCACTGCTGACATCTGCTGTCCATTAACAACCATTGTCATCTGTCACATAGACCAAATGCTACAACTATAGTCAGAGGTGTTTTGTTAAAACTCCAAGTAACACATATTTCACATCATAAAGTGGACAAAACTGTTTTTTTTTTTTGGTTATCAAGCTTTGCATTAGCCAGATTGTGCACTGTTGCCAAAGCAGCTTCCTTCTGATTTTACCTCAGATATGATGAGTAGTGTTAGATAGGGCAGTGGTTTACAGAGATGCATTTTTTAGTGCTGTGATCCTACTGAGTGTGGTATTCTTGGTATGTTAGCTAATTAAAAAGTTGTCAGCAGACTGTTACACCCTAGGTTGCAGTTAGGTATGTCTACTTTTGTCCTATTACAATTTCTGTTTCTCTTTCATTGCATCAGTGATGTGGAAACCAGGAACAAGGAAAGTATTTGAAAAACTGACTTACACCACAAAAATGTTGCTTTCAAAACAAGGGCTCCTTAAGCTGGTTTAGATTTCAAGGGAAGACTTTTGCATTACGTGTGACACTTTTGATTTCTGTTGAATGGAAAGTGCTGTACGTGCTTAAACAAAAGCTGTGCAGGGAGCACTTTTCTATGAAATTCTTGAGAGGCTGTTTAAACTCTGCCCACACATAGCACCGGGGCAATTAGACTAAATCATATCCCAGACATGCCACTGAGGTCCTCCATGTTTTCATCTTTGAAATCTTGCCCGATGCATACTTGTGTGATTGGTTAAATGAAGAGCTACAGTATGCTGCAGCTCTGTGCCTTTCATTATGGTGGCACATCATTTTCATGTCATGACTCACCCAGACCATTCTCAAATCTGAGAGCCTGAATTATGAGCCTGACCTTTTTTTTGAATGGAGAAAAAATGTGTGATATAATGAATGTTCAATCTCATGCTATCTATCAATAGCCTGTGTTGTGAGTTGGAAGCTTAAGTAGAATCTGCTGCTGCTGTTTCTGCTGTTGACCACCAGTAATGTTTTGCTCAAACCAAAGTAAATTACTTTAGCTGCTTAGTGCCTATCTTTTACTGCTGACTCCACCTCTGAAATCACTTCTTATACTTTATTGGACTCATCATAAGTGTCAGAACATATCCTTACCTTTCATCACTTCAGACACAAGCACACCAAGCAAACATTTTGATAAGAAGAGATGTTGATACAACAGTCTGTGCCAGTGCTGAAAATAGTCTGAATGAAACTTGAGAAGGTGACTGTAGTCCTCCAAAGCTGCTGCATTATTTCTGTAAAATCATGATTTAAATATGAAACAAGAATCAGTAATCAATACCTTTTTGTGATATCACTTTAAAACTGACAAGTGTGCACAAATGACTACACAGCGTAATAAGAAACCAAAGCATAATCCTCTCCGATGAGCCAGTTGTGTGTGATCTTCCCACACAGAGTTTTAGTTTCCAGTTTAACCTACTGAGCACACTGATGAGCACAAAGTGTGATATCAAATTTAATAGCAGCCTATTGCAACATAATGACTAGGGGCTTGATAGTGACGCAGAATCAGAAATCTGTTGTAACAGTAAAACGCTCCCCCAACAGAGAGATCGATAACATGTGGAATATATTGAGGGATTGGTCGAGATGTTTACGACATTAGTCATTTCCCAGGGCATGTGTTGGGCCTTATGACAGAGGCTGACTAACTCAACTTCAACTTTTTGTGAGTGAGTTAGAGGAATATTTGCAGTTTATGGGTCTTCTGCACATGTTCAGTATTCAGGGTGTTTTTAGCCTCATTTTAAATTTCACCCAAGAGTTTAGTGACCTTTATGTTTTGACCCTTACTCAGAATTTTCTCACGAGAGACCTCACCACCTGCTTAGTCAAGATTAATTGTTAAGTAGAGGAGAGCAATGTTTACAAAATGGAGCTTCTGCTCTATATGGGTGTAGATTGAGACAAGAGGTATTCCCCCCTGGACACAAGCTTAGAATGCCTTTCGGCTATGTGTCCTAACATGAATGATATGCACATGAGGCTGAGGGGCCTGTGAAGTTCAGGAGTTTGTGAAGGCACATGAGGATGTTCATGGAGGAATTCCCTGCGATCCTCTGTAAAGCCTCTACATGTTTTCTCACTATAGCTGCCTTCATTTCACACAGGGCATCCATCTATGGTGTCCATGTTTCATGAGAGAGGACAATCCCAGCTCTACTCTCCAGACACTGGGTAGAATTGCTTTTAGCATTACGGAGAAATGGAACCACTTGTCAACACTTCAATTGACAAAGCCATATGCATATATTAGAACCTACTATATTTAGAGAATGTTGTGCATTGCTGTGATCCCAAAAGCAATAGGGGATGAACATTGAGAGCTCTGGCCATATTAAACTCTCTCACAATCTGTCCATCACTAAACTGTGTGAGGCTGATCTGATTTAGTAAATATTCCATCAGTCTTAGCTCTCAGTTTTCATATTTACTGGCTTTGTTGCTATTTCTGTCCACTTAATGTTACTGCCAGTGCCTTTTCCCCATTATGATGCTGAACATATCCAGTTTAACCCATATCATTTACAGTTTAAATGTCAGCCATTGAGTAAACACTCTTATTATAAGTGATGCATCATGAGGGAAACTGAAAGCTGAAATTCCTAGATCAACAAAAATTGGAATTGCCAAAATCAGCACCCATTAGAGTTGTGTTTTCTACGGCTGTATCACATAACATCACATATTGTATTGGGTTTTATCATCATTGAGTAAACCATGTATTGTATGGCATCAGTGCTTCTTGTGGTATAATAGTGATGAGTCTACTTTTGTATGTGCTTACAATATTCTGTCCAAATGATGACTCTAGCATATGTTAATCATGTTGTACCCCAGAGGGCTCTCACACGAGATGTGTTTTCTGGCTGAGAGCTGTGATTTAATATCACTGAATAAACCTGCCATCATCATCATCAAAGAGAAAGAAGGAGGGAGGGTCTGCTTGTGTTTGTGGGGGGTGTCTCTAAGGGGCGAGTGTAGCCAAGTGTCCTGCCAGAGCTCTTCCATCAGTTTCTAACTGTGACACTGTGTGATCATTTCGCTCTGGTGGATATTTATAACCCTCAGTCAGCTGCAGCCCTCTCCCCCTAACTACCCACCCCTCTGAGCCTCTCGCCCCTTGCCCCTGCCCCCTTCCCCAGGCTTGGCGTGTCGTCCCTCCTCCCCTGGCCACGGGAGAGCAGGCTGACGGATCCAAGCAGCAGGCGCAGCCTGTCAAAATTCAACACAAGGGAGAAACAAGGCAGTTCAGAGCAAACAAACAGGAGCCTCTCCTGTCTTCTTCATTCCCCCTCTGTCCAGCTCTCTTTTTCTTCGCCCTCTTCCTCCTCCTCCTCTCTGTACTGTCTCTTAGATGAAGATCATACCTGGTAGGTCCACAGAGTGGGGTTGCTGTGGCATGTCTGTCTGTGTCTAACTGCGTTTGTCTGTTTGGCTGCTGACTGTCGCATTGTGTGAAGTCTTGTTGTGTTCCTGTTCAGTGCATACTCACACAAACACGACAGAGACACACACATCCATATTTAATAAAGAGCAACCTTCAGCTACTGCCGCACAGGTTGTATTCCATTTTTAAACCTGTCCACAATGTGACTGACTTGAATTATGAGTGTGGTTGGCTGCCTTCTATATTTTCCTTTATTCAATGGTATCTAGATAGAAGTGGGTGAGGGCAGGGGTTGAGGTGGGCAATGTCAACACCCCCCCCATTCCCTTTAGGAGGTGTCTTTCCTGTCAATCTGACATCTGGTGGACGTCAACAAGCAGGAGTGACTTATAAAGAGTGTATTTTATTCAAAACCTTTTAGTCTGTGGGTAAGAGAGACAGCCGCATGTGTCTGTCTGGGCTATTTCAGATTGCCGTAAAACCACGACCACCTGCTATCGTACTGTGCAACCCAAACGCATCTGCTGAAATTGTTAAATTGTTGAATTTGTTATTGTTGTTGTGTCAAAAATAAAAATAGGGCTCTTTAACTTACCTTTTTACCGCTGTGTCACCTATGTAGTTGTTTTTTATGTTAAAAAAACAAATCTTAACACAGTCGTCATTTGCTCCTTCAAGATGTTCAATAGTAAAACTTTTGAAGGGTGTTGTCCTTTCATTTCAGACAGACTGTATTAAGCAATGGAAAGCAAGCTGGACTCACTTAAGGAAATTAATGCCTTTCATTGCTTCATTTGGTTTGATCCTATTCTCCAGAAATTAGTTATCAGCCAAGAAAGCAGATAACAAGCCCATCCTGCATGATAGACTTGTAAGATGTATAGAATACATCAGTTAGGCAAGTGTCTAAAAACAGCTGAACAATCAGGAGAAGCAGCCCAGAAGAAGACTTTCAGTAATAGCTTCAGGGTGGAACAGCATAAAACAGCAGGAAGTCCTGCTCAAGTTGTCTTTTTTTTTTTAAATGTCCCTGCCACACCCATACCACCCCACTCCTCTTGCCCCCTTCCCAGTGAAGGCCCACCTGTCACCACCGCCCAGGCTTGTCCCCCTCATCCCCTCTATCTTATCTCAATCTGTCCCAACAAATGCTTGCGACCCCCCCAGGACCCACTCTCCCCACCCTGGTGGTTTTGGGGCACTTGTTCGCCCTGATTATATTTTGGCGCTTGAGAAAACACAAGAGGCAAGATAAAAGAGCTGCAGGTCGCAGGATATTGAATCAATGGTTTTATAAAGGTTAAAAAAAGCAATGAGAGTAACATCAAAGTCTCAAAGTTGCTGGATGCTAGAGGACTGTTTGCATTATCTCTTCCTCTCTGTGTCTAACTGGTGTTTAACTCACTAAATGCTGATTTTGGTGCTAATACGGTTGTATTAGCAGTTCTAGGTGGCAGAGGATATTTTTGCATATTTATCATTTTGCTTATGTCTTATTTATTGTGTTTATGCCTATGTTTCTTTATAGATAGATAATAGACTTTGATCTATACAGGTCATATTACTAACTCTGCCAGCTCACACACAGCTTCACATGCGGCATGTTTACCCTGTGCATTAGTCACATTCGTGTGTAACCTTGAAACAGAATCTGATTTAAGTTTATTGCCAAGTAGGCTTTGGAGAAAGGACTTGGTATATTGGTGCATAACAATAAACACAGTATAAAAAAATATATAAAGAAAGATAATGCAAATACTGCCAGTCAAGAAGCATAAATAGAAAATTGAAAAATTGAGAAAATTTTAAATTGACAGTAAAATGCGAAAAAAATATTATAAAAATATGTAAAATATGATATATTATTTAAATGAAAGAGCTGTACAGTTTTGTGCAGGGATGTGCAAAATATTGACCAGGGAATGTGTGTGTGTTGGTGTGTATATTTGTGTTCTAGGGTTTCTTCAGTAAGACGAATCACTTTCTGTTAGTACTGGTTTAGTAGACCTGCCAGGTTGGAAGCACTGCCAGTCCCCAAACCGGCTGCCAGCCTTTGAACCAACAGACAGCCGTACAAAAGACATCAATCCATATGTCTGTTCAGTGGCAACGCTTTGATGACTTTATCTTGGATTTACCCTGCAGACAGATTCAATTTGTATGCACGCAACTCCCAACAGACTGTGCCCTCTAATACTGCAGATAAACAATAAGCTGTTTGATAAGCTAAGAAAGCTTAGTAGTCAATAGTAATTAAAAGGAAGGTGACTGTGGTGAGGGACTTAGTATGAGGAAACTGGACTGACATATAGTTTGTGTAACTCACCTTCCTTCTTGTATTGGGATGTGGTGGTAGTTGGCAGTCTTTGTGTTAATGGTAAAGGCAATAATATGATCAGTACTGACCGAGGATAGGAAGATATTATTATAGATGCATTTTGACCTGGCTGAAACGATACTAAAGGCAACTTTTACAATCAAGGATACATTTTGCCATTTCATATTTAGCACAATGTAACATTTTTCCAAAAATGTCAAAATTGAATTGCCTTCATATACTTAAGACACATCACTCTAATCTGTGGTGGCTAATATTTGACAGTAGGTAAATGTATTGTTGTTTACCCAACCCAGACATTATAATGTTCTATCTGCTAATGTTTTATTGTTTGAGATACTAAAGAGTTAAATGCAGCTGCTGTCCCCGGTGATCTGTGCTCCTCAGTCCAGGCCTGTCATGGGGCTTTTTGGTCTTAGCTGTCCCCCTTTCATTGGCATCCATTTGGCACGATGACAGCTCTGTCCTCTATCCACTCACGAGCTTCTCAGCTTGAGCTATCAATTATTACAGCAGGCAGAGTCGCTTCAGCTTCTAGTGAGATGCGCCACACTGTGCTGTTCGTGCAGAGGTGGGAACATGGATAATAACATACTCCCCCGACCATGTTGCAATGAGGTCAGCTGAAAGGGCACGAGGAAGGAGTTAGACTGTAAATACTCTGTGTCAAACACAAGAAGCATCACTCGGCATTCTTTCGCTGAACTTTGACCTTTCATCTGTGTTTGTTTTCCCTTTCTCAGACTGCAATTGGCATGTCATCCCCAGGGGCCCCTGGAGGATGTACCAAAGCAGATTTTCTTAAACTCAAACTCACTCCTAACAATTCAGGTGTTACAGCGACATCAGATCTGACTTTACATTCATGTTGAGTGCGGGACTGGGGTTATTCCCAGGCTGTTAACGTCTAAATTGCTTTGCATAAGAGGTTGGAGCTGGAATTAACAGGTTGAACAGGTGGCTCTTCTAGCTAAAGTAAGCTCACACTCCATCCCTCTTATACAGGAGTTGAGAGTTGAGAATGTGTCAAGTCATTTTTTACAATGCTGGTAAAGTATAACATCCTGTTTGATATGCTAAGACCCTATGTGCCATTTAGTCACACACACTGCCAAACAAATGCTCTTTTAGAGATGAATGTGAGACACACACAGAGCTGTGTGGGCCGTGGTGGTTGAGTTCTGGCTCTGGCTTTGGCCTGGTTTGTGGAAAAGCCAGCGTTCTTCCTGGAAACAGCCACAACTCCTACTCTGGAGCAATCCAGCTACCACTTACTATACACCAGTGTGTGTGTGTGTGTGTGTGTGTGTGTGTTTTTCCAGGACTCATGAGTGTATATAAAACAGCCTGGATGGCCTACACCACTGTGACTGCCACTGGTGAACCAGTGGCCATGAGTCATAACATAAACAGTGAACTTATGTCTCAGGGGCTCATAGAAACCCAAAGGGGCTTTGGATACAGTTCTTATGTCCTCTGGGAATAGTAAACGAACCCTGATGAGGCAGAAAGACACATGGAGCACATTCGGGACATTCATTTAGAGCTGATTTTATTTATGAGCAGCACTGGGACCATGGAAACACATCCGGTCCTGTGCTATGAGTTTATTTATACCCCTTGTGACCTCCATTAGGGATTTCTCAGCACTCCTTGGTCCATATAGTATACAGTGACATCAGCAGTTTACCTATAGACGCTAATCTATCTTGTGCACGTGTCACTTTTTCTTGTCTCTCTCTCTTGTCCTTTGTATACGGTTGTGCCTAAATCCAGATTCCCTTTCTCCAGAGGACCAGTCTGTCAGGTGTGTTCAATTAGTGCCATCGGAGAACTAAAATTCTGACTCGAATACAGTTTCAGTACAAATACTTTAAAACAAGTATCTAAATTAGAAAAAATAGTCCAACATTTTGGGAAAATACGCTTATTCACTTTCTTGTTTAGAGTTCGAGGAGTAGAGATTAATATCACTCTCGTGGAAGCTACAGCCAGCTATCTTAGCTTAGCATAAAGACTGGAAACCTTTGACCTTGAGACAATATGATTGATATCAGATTTTGGTACGGTTTATAGTGTTGTAGCCATCCCTTTAATATCTATGGTTGTTTTAGAATATTATGGGTGCTGTTGCAATAAATTTGTGTTTTATGACTATACTTGATTTTTATATAATTTTTTTCATCGGTGTGATGAAGTACCTTCGTTTGTCATGTATTTGATATTCTGGATTAGATAAAAACAACTGGTTATTTTATCCAGAAACAGTTTTTTCAATTGATTTTATAGAACGGGAAAAAAGCATGCCTTCTTCCTTGGGTGGGGTGTGGCGTAGAAAATCCACTCAAGTGAATGGTTAAAAATATAAAAAATATGGGCCAATACATTATTAAAATACTTCAGTGTTTTTTATGCCACAACCTGCCCATGGATAAAGCCATGTTTTTTCTCTTTTAAAATCATCCCCCCCTTTTAAGTACACCAGTGGGTGCAGGCGGCACTGGAAGTGCTCCTGTTGTCTTTCTTTTTCTTCAGTTTTTCAATTGATTTTCCAAAACGTACTATATCACACTATATATCAGTATCACGGTATAAAATTACATATACAGTAATAGCAGATTTTATCCATATTGCCCACAACTATGGCAGAGTATCTGAATTTGTTGTCATGTTATTCAGCTCATATCTTAAATTTCAATTTTAATATCGAAACAGCTCTGTCCATTCTGAGATTGCAAGGACAATTAAATTCATTTAAATTCCAGGCATGATCTTAAATTTGGCATTCTTGAATCAAATTATGTTACATATTGCATGAACAACTTGTTATCAACAACAAATGTACTGTGTGTTTACTTGGGGTCAAAATGAGTAATCATTGCTGTAAAAAGACTCCAAGCAGGTCATTCAAAAATGCTGCTCTGTTTGTGTTCAGTGCAACGTGAGAGAGCATCCTTTATGGTCCTGGGTCAGAAGCCAGTGTCACGTATTAGGTCACCTTCCCTTTTAAATGTGACCGAGGAACAGCTCAGCTATGCCCTGTCGTAAATTGTCACATCCTCAGGTTGACTGGCGACAGTAGGTGTGTGTGTCAGCCGGAGTAGACTGCTCCTTTGACCACACCGTCAGGGTTTGTTGTTTGGGGTTTTATTGTATTCAAACATATCATTCCTCATGCAAGTGATAGAGCTGAGAGTATGTTATGCTTGTAGATTTTTAGATTGGTTCTAGAAAGTCCAGAGGAGATTGAAAAACGTATAATATCATTAGAGACTTGTCTCTGTTGCTTTAGGGCTGCATTAAAACTGCCAACAAGCATGACAACAGTCACATAAACCAACACACCCAGAGGCTCTCAAACACCTCCCCTTTATACTATTTGTGTGTGCAAACACTGAAATCTAAACACTGACTCTGGACAAATGTCAGATAGAGGTACAGTAGACAGATAAATAGATTATATTAGTGAAGGGAAGTTCTGAAGAAAAACCCTTTTTTAGTTGAAAAGAAAAAGAGTCTGGTTTAGATTGTATAATAGTTAACAAGTATGCATCACTGGACGACTGGAATGTTGTTGTTTAATCCACAGCCTGACGGGGAAAAATGGAACTGCTGAAAATAATTAAGAATTAATACGCAACATGGCCCCTGTGGATGGTTGGTCTAGTAACAGGATACTTCTACCGTAAATGTATCAAAGGACAAACAACACGAGAAAAGAAAACATAAAAATAATGTTGAATTTCCCGTCTGTTACCTTTCGTTTTGTCCATAACCTAGGGGGGCGGGGCCAACTATCCTGCTTTCATCTGTTGTGGTTACTTTTTTTTTTTTTTTTAAGTGTCCTCACACCAGCTGGCACAGTGCATCTTGAACACAGGGCTACCGGGGGATCTTGCGTCGGGCCCATAATGGCTACATTATGGAATCGTGAGCGAGGGAAATATCTGCATGAAATGAGCTCAGATGGAGAAAGAAGCAGATATTTGTACAGTAAGATGTGTTGTGCAGGTGAGTGGAGAGACCTGACATACTGTATGGACTGGCTGGGGAGGATTTAGTTTGTTGTTCTGTAGTGTTTTCAGCATGGTGAAACCACATGGTCGTTACTACCAGAGCCATGCACAGAGAGACTGAACAGAGGTTAAAAGTTTTTGGCTGAATCTTCTTTATTGCATTCTAGTATTTCAGTTAATTAATTATAAAGCAAATAGTTGAATAGTTGTCCAATATTTTATAATGTCCCATTCAAACATTTTATGAAGGAAGGAAATGGTAAGAAACTCTGAATGTAAACATAACTTGTTCATTTACAAGAAAACTCCACATGGCACCTTTAATTTTAGATAATACTGCACATCAACACCCCAGTTAAAAGTTTGAGTGTTTTTCGACTGCACACTGACTGCTTTGAGTATACTTTTTTGTTACTTTTCCAGTGTGAACACAACGACGACTCAAAACCTGCTTAGAATTAGTGTGTAGCCTGGTTTAGACACACACTTAAAAGGTTAGAGCAGCCTGTATCTAGCCTGAGATGTGAAACCCAGGGCAAAAAAAGTCCACAATGCAGGCGTTGCTGCTCATAAAGCTTGAAGGAAAGTCCTTGGATAACATGCAGTTTAGTACAGCGCGCTCATTGCTCAACTTTTCGACCAGGTCCTCTAGCACAATCTCACCACAATTTTCAAAGGTGTTTGAGATTTCAAATTCAGTATCCTGAGCCTGGTCTATTATGGCCTTCATGTCTGATGGGGCCAAATTCAGTTTAAACCAGGAGCAAAAGGGGAACCTTGATGGCAGTTTTCCTTCGTCCTTCCTCTGTCTGGATTGTGGCATCTCATCACGTTTGTCGCGTTGTTCTGAGGAACTGTCTGAGATTCTATACTGGCCATTGTGCTGACAGAATGTTATTGTGTAGGGCAACTGTGGCTGTATGACGATCTGCTGTTGATCTTTGCTGCTTTCTTGTGTACTCGCCTACTCGCAGGGTGTTTAAAAACTGTTCTGTTCAGAGGAGAGCTAAGTGGAAATCAATACAAATATTATGTGGTTTTATGAAAGAGAAATGATTAGATGGAAAGGGTTAGATGGACAGAGAAGATGTGTGTATGTGCGTGTGTGTCTGTCTGTCGTTGCGTTACCTTGGATGTCATCATTGAATGTGCAGTACTTGTTGCGGTACTTGCTCAGCAGACGGAAATCATTAACATTTGCAAAGTCCTCAAACTGAATCAGACAGTCCATTCCATACCTGCAAACAGAAGAGCTGCATTTAATCCGGCTGAACCAACAGAGAACTTGAACAGACAGAAAAAGAGAAATAAAGGAGATAACGCAGCTAATTGTTATCTCAAAGGTGATTTGGCATTTAATAGATTAATTATTAACACATATAGACAAAGAAGCCTCTGCTTTCAAAGATTTTAATTCAGTCCTGAGGAGGGCGCTGTCCCACTACACTGAACAGCACTGGGCGAGAAATGAAGAGAAGTGATGGCTTCTCAAAGTTATAACAGTGGGGTTTTTCTGATTATGTGCACCACTCCTTAACAAGGAGAAATTAATTAATGAATTAATTAATGTGACCGGAATATTTCATACACACAATCATACAATAACCAATGTCTTATAAATGTTTATTTGATTACTTACTACACACACAGGACAATAACTACTAGACTACACAAACAACTATACTACTACTACTCACCTGAAGTAATTTAGCTATCATACCTATGTTGATGGGAGATCCTAATTTTTATCTACGTTTCCTAATTGTTCAAGCTAAAGCATCAAATTCCAATGTCACAGAAAAGTATCAGTTGTTCACCTGAGTTTTGGCTGAGCAGGACAGGCATTGCCCTGGAGGGAAGAGGAGAGGAGAAGCAGTGCCATTTCTCTGTGGCACTTGGTGGGCGGTAGGTTCTGAATGAAGTTCCTCTTAGTTCCTTAGGCCTGAGTCGGATCTCTTCCTCCATGATGAAGTTCAGTTGTGATGGCAACGCTGTGTTGACCTTTTGTTGACCAGGTTCATTGCTTTGTTGCATCAGCATGACCACGTGGAGTTTCACACCCTTCTTATTGTCAATTAAACATAACATATTAGTTAATACATTTTGATTCTGCATTGCAAAGTCATTTTCTTTATTCCTTTAGTCTTAGATTCTGCTTTCACTTAATGAAGACCAGAGATCATGAGATGTTCCTTAAAAGAGGGTGCCGTCAGGTTGTGTTATGCACTGGCCAGGGAGAGTAGGTTGTAATCTACTAGACTGGCTTAGGTTGTTCATGCTCCTGAGTCTTTGCAGGCCGGAAAAAATCGAGAAATTGTCATTCAACCTTCCATTAGTGACCTGAGTCCGCAAAGGTCATGGGACAGAAGTTGTTAGAGAAAGCTTATTAGCTCTCTAGACAGGCCGGGTTTATGACTTAGAAGCCAGCTTTCAGAAAAGCCGAATTCTTTTCAGTAATAAAGATCCAAAATGTTCATCAGGATCGGTTGATCATGCTACAAAAGTGATAATTTAAGCCACAGAACTTCTTTCCTTGGAACATTTTGTCATACAAAGAGATGCACAGAGATTTGCCTCCAGCTGCTGCAATAAATCCCACAGTAAAATCAAACATGAGTGAAGTGTCTCACGCAATGCATACATTACGACCATCATACCTATGGGAGCTGTCTTTCTCAAGTCAAGCTTTGAGGTGTGGTAACATGTGTCTGAAGACAATAAAAAGTTGGTGTAATGTCAAATAAAAGAAATGCATTCCTTTAGATTGGCTAGAAGTTGCAGTAAGGTTCTGTTGTTCAATGTATACAGTTTAAATCAAAACCTCATAGTATTGCTGTGTTGTAAATGACTAACTACAGTAGATATGAAGTGGTTTTTATGGTCTGCTCTTGGCAGCATTATCTTTATTAACTAGATTAAAAGCAGCATGTCCACCCTGATATTGTCAGGTTTTATCTAAGAAATGTCATCTGTAGGCTGGAAATGGCTCATATGCATCCATCTACTGCATAACCAACCATCTAATCAAGTATGATTGATCATGGTAACCTATACATTACCTGATCTTTCTTACCATCTATTTCATAATTCTATAATATTACTGTAGAGAGTGATAGGACATCAGTGTATTTATTTATTATTTTATTTGTTTATTGAACAGGGACAGTGCACAGCTTCTTAGATATACCAGAGTTAGCTATAAGCTAATTTTCATCTGTAGTCCTTGTTCAGGAGACAGAGTACAACATCTCTGCCAAGGAAATCAACAACTGTGGTATACAAACACGATTTCATCTTGAATTTAAAATCACTAAAGCTGCAGCACTCTCTGATGACTACTGAGCTCCAGGGACTTGTTGCTTTAACAGAGAAAGATGATCTGCCAAACTCAGTAGATCTGTGCTGAATCACATAATCCCCTCTGTTGGTCGTCCTATTTGACCTCGCATTATCTGGGCACAGCGATATGAACTCTCATAATGTGGGAGGAGCAAGGACATTGATCACTTTATACACTAAACTAGCATCAGCAACAATCACAAAGCTGTCAAAGGTCATTCCTCTCTGAATGATGTTAATGGTGGTAGCTTGATGGCTTTATGTCCAGTGCCATGACTGTTTGTTTGTGAAGTGGTTGTAGTGGAGCAAGTGTCGTTTTTCTGGCTTGTGACCAGCTTGTGATACAGTATGAGATGTGTGAAAAAAATCATGGAGTGCATATATAGTTTAGCTGCATCTAGGGGTAGCTGGTTTCGGATGAACCTAAAGTTCGTCAGATTGAATTTTACAGTGTTACACACCTGATTCACGTGTTTCTTAAAGGACAGCTGTAAGTCAGTGTGAATTCCCAGGTATTGGAAATGTGACACAGTCTGGATCCTTTCACCGTTTACAATAATATCTGGCTGGTTACCATTTTTCCGTATGTATGTATGTATGAATGTATGAATGTATGAATGAATGAATGAATGAATATAGGAATGTAGGAATGTAGGAATAAGATTAAATACTAAATACTATAACTACTTAAACAACACCCTGGTCCATGGAAAAGCTTCCTCAGAAAAAGTAGTAAAACTGTAGTTAGTGATACAGACATCATTATTGCTATTAAGGGATATCATTTTACACAGCAGCAAAACAATAATTCATTTTAGGAAGGACTATCCAATTGATACTATCAATACTTAAAGAAAAGGAAGTAATTATTATGTATGTATGTATGTATTAATAATTACTTCCTTTTCTTTAAGCTATGATAGTATCAATCGGATAGTCCTTCCTAAAATGAATTATTGTTTTGCTGCTGTGTAAAATGATATCCCTTAATAGCAATAATGATGTCTGTATCACTAACTACAGTTTTACTACTTTTTCTGAGGAAGCTTTTCCATGGACCAGGGTGTTGTTTAAGTAGTTATAGTATTTAGTATTTAATCTTATTCCTACATTCCTATATTCATATTTTTATTTTCAGTTATTGTAATATTCCTACTAAATCCCTGTAGAAAAGTACTGTATTGTGATGTCAGATTTCCATAGCATGCTTACAATGTTAATAGGAGAAAACTATTTATTTTCCTTTTTAAATTTTCTGTTTTATTTATTATTTTATAAAAGAGTTGTCAGAGTTCTTATCTGGAGATCTTTTTTTTTCATAGTTCCTAGCTTTATAGTTGCAGAATCTACTGGGGATGAAGTTGGGCGTGGTTGTGCTCTGGTGCTATCTAGTGGTGACAGTGGGAGAGAGCATATTGCATATTGGGTGGAGGATGGTGTTTTCCTTTCCACGTCAATTCGGTCAGTTATGGGAGACTCCTGTGTCTCAGTGTCTAAAAATACAGCCATGAGTAAGAGTCAGTCACAGCTATCACTGCACATGGTTCTGTATGTTTATAGCTGTTGTCATAGAAACATCGCTCAAGTTCCCCTTTTTCCACATTTACTTTTGTGTTTGGAAACTGTCAAGATAGCATATGGAAATACCAAATGTCATAATAACGGATTAATAGAATACAAGGGAAATGGGGAACCTACAATATCTGCTTTCAGTTGAGTAATAAGGACTGATATTTATGTAGATATATAAAGGTTCTTATAACAGTTTGAGAAAATCCAGTTGTCTCTGTGCAGTTTGTCACATTTTCTTGGCAGCAGCAAATTACGTACTATTGTGACAGAAATGAAGTAGTCTTGTGTACTTTTAGTCATTTTTTTCTCTTTTTTTTTAAATCAGTGTTTTCTTTAAAGTAATAATAATTCATAATAAACATTTCCATAGTGAAAATATCCACTTTGTTGTGCTTTATCACTGATAAAGCATGATTCACTCTCTTCGGTTAAGAGCTGAGACATTTAGTTGACTAATTGATGAGTCAATTTGCAGAAAATTTGCCAAACATTACCTTGTTACAGCTTGTCAATTGTCACGATGTGCTTTATTTTACTTTGCACTTTATGAAAGCGAAGTGAATATTTTTGGGTTTTGAACTGCTGGTTTGCCATTTTCTTGCCACACCACTAATACAGCCCTAAATATGTGCTTACTTACAAGGCACTTCATTTTGTAAAATGCTATGTTACAATAAAATACATAATGCAGTTTACTCTTTTTAAATAGTCACTTGTTTTACTTACATTTGGTAAATTAAGCTTAAGTTGACTTTTACTTACTTACTTCCATCTAAGTGGCAGCACTTTTACTGAGGTAACACATTTCATTGCTCTCACCTGCAGAGGGAGGCACATGATGTTTTAAATGTTATCCTCTGTGCCATTGAAATTGCAGCTACCTCAACTATTTCCCAATTGCCCTGTTACATTTGAATTCACCAAATTAAACATTAGCAACTGGCACAAGATGTGGGGCTTTCCACAGAGGTTTCTGAAGCTCAGAGGTATTTTAAAACTCAGCTGCTGTGGCTAATCCAGAGGCTTGTTGAGTCTGAGTTAAATTGGGAACTATTAGAACTAATTCTGACAACATTATCTAAAGTCAGGTTGGAGGTCCTTGTGGATAATAACTGGACAGTGCATCATGGCACAGTTATGACACACCCATGTGTTTAGAATGAATGTTTCTGTAGTCTGGATGGGCATATATCTACATAAATTATCTAAATTTGAAGACATTAAAAGTATCAAAATGTCAAATATACAGTAATTAGAAGTCTTAGTTTTTTTGTTTTCCCTTTATAAAACAGTATTAGAAACAAGCTTATTAGCTTTGCTTGACTGAAAAACAGGCAGGTATTTCCAGAGAGTCTGTGTTTTGTTTTTGAGTTTTCTTCTGTTTTTGTGTTTTAGTTGTAATTGATTTTCTATGGAATCAGTCATCCAGGTCACATTAAAAAAGGCTTAAAAATGTGTTGAATGTGGTGTGCCACATGTCACAGTGTTTGAGTCATGTACTGATCATCACAGCTTGGATAATACTGCTTTTGATCTTTATGAATTCTTAACCAAAAGGACAGTCGTGTTGCCAAGGATCTCTCTCTGCTTGGCATGGGGTTGTTTTTTTTTTTTACTCAACTGGCTTTGTATGCAAAGCACAGTAGAAATGCAATCTGGCATACACTGTGAGTCAGGTGGCAGCTACCCTGCCCTGCCTCCTCTTCCTCTCCTTATTCCTCCTCCCCCTTCTCCTCCTTCTCTTTACAGGACAAAGCTGAGGAGATAATCCAGGGTGTGTTTAGGCTGCTCCTAGTTTTATCAACATTCCTTTTCCTGTGGGGTGTGGTGGCCAGATATTGCAGTAAATTATTACACTTTCACCTGAATTGACCTCAGGAGAGTAGCTGGTTAAAGGGAGGGATGAGGAAAAATGGGCAACGGAGATAGAGACGAGAGGTAACCTAACATGGAAGAGCAAATCCTTTCTGCAGCTTTTTCATCCTCTACAATTAAAGGTGTTGTCCGACCTCCCTCTGTCTAAACCCTTTAATTTGCTCAGCACTTTCAAAAACCATAATGAGCCATTCTTAGAATTCTTTTGTCCTCTGTGTTTGGTTTGTTTGGGAATAGAGTCCCCATTGCTTAATTAAATAGGTTGTTCTAGCCTTAAATGGCTACAAGCTCAACCATGTGTTTGTCAGTATCCATTAGAGGCATATGCCAGTATTATAGTGTATTATATTTGATTGCTTAGTACTTCTATTCCTGTGTGCACTGACGTGATAGTGAGCAGCTGTAACAAAAGAGTTTCCCCTCGGGGATCAATAAAGTATTTCTGATTCTGATATATACTTTATAAACAGATGTGTGGGCAACATAGTGTCCTGCTCAGCTTTATGTAGATGATGTTTTATTTAAACAGACTGATACTAAAGGATAGAGTTAAAGCTAATTGATTTTCACTTTTGTTTCTGCGAGGTCCATATTCTCTGCCTATGAAAGAGCAGATGAATGTGTTCAATTGGATTTCTTCTACTGTACCTTTCCTGCAAGTTTTACATGTGGGATTTGGGAAATGTGGTTTTCAGAACCACAAGCATTGGTGTGGGATTTAACCAACCCATGAAGTCGGTGGTCAGATTTGTTTATAGTAATTATAGCAAACCATTTTCACAATGACATAGTATGTTGTTTGGTAACAAGGCTAAGAATATACATCCACACTAGTGGCTCTGTAAGGATGTGTTTAGGCACTGTAGTGGTTTGAGCTAAATGCTAAAGTGAGGATGCTAACATGCTCACAATGACAATGCTAACATGCTGATGATTAGCAGGTATATTGTTTACCATCTTCAATATCTTAGTTTAGTGTGTTAGCATGCAAACATTTGCTAGTTACCAGTGAACACAAAGTACAGCTGAGGCTGATGGGAATGTCTTTAGTTTTGCAGGTATTAAACCAAAGTATCGGTGAAATTGAAATCACCCAAACCCGACCTTCCTCTGAATATACCCAGCAAGCATTCAGCATATGAATAGATAGTAATACACATTGCATCAGCTAATGCAGTCCATTGTATCAGAGTCAGAATGTCTGCAGGGCAATGCGAGATCAGTGTGGGAAGAGGAAGACCGACTTCCCTGTTACTTCCATCATAAAAAATTATCAAACCTCAAACTTGTCATTTAGAAAGAAAATACTTTCTCCTCTTATTTTCACCAAGCTTCCTCTGCTCATATAAAAAGCCCAAGTCTTCCATCTGGTTTTGATGAAGCCAGATGAGGGAGCAGAGTAATAAGCATGTTGAGACCTTAATGACATGTCTCCTTTTATGGTGGAAAGATCTCATGACTAAGATGTTCCACACTTTCTGCATCCTCGCCTGTTTCCTTTTGGGTCCCTTGCTAGTCTTTCCCATGAGGTTTAGAAAGTAGGTGTCGGTACATGGTCTACTGCCAGAACGTCACAGAGTTCTCAGTTACTGTTGCTTCTGCATATCACATAACCTGGAAAACCATTAGTATTCTGTTTGATTAAAGTACATTCTATTCTACACTGTATATGTTTAAGGAAAAATCTTTTATAGACATTTTTCTGTGCTCACTCATTAAAGCCTGATATATTACAACTATTTGAATCAAATTACTGCATGTATAGTTTCAGGCTGTGTGGATAAAAGCGTTTTGCAATGAAATCCTGTCAGTCCTTTACAGTAAATTCTATATTCTGTAAGTATGTATCCTTTTCTTGTTCTCATTCAATTTCCTGCCCACATACCACTCCTTAATTCCTCAGCTTGCCTAGACATTGTATGGAACTACAAAGGTGTGTCTCCAAATATGCTAACGTTGCTCGAAATGAGTCAACACGCGGACGGACACACACACACACAGACACACTTAAACTGACACATTAAGTACCTTCATGTTCATACAGGTTCAACACCCAGCACTCTGGTAGGAAAAGGGGTTTTAGATGCCTGATAAAGTGATGTCAGTCAGGCTGGGGAAATGGGATACATACTCACCTTAGGGCTAGAGGAGCAGGATTTAGCAGAGGTAGGACACACCCTGCCCTACTGTCAGGACATACTAGCCATATAAGGGACCATTATGGGGGAACTCTGAAAAAATACAGAACCTAGGACTCAGCTGAAGTGCTGGAGAGAAACATTAAAGCAAGAATACGTAACATTTAAAATAAGATGAACACAATCTTCCTTTTCGAAAAGAAAAGTTAAATTCATAAGCAATACAATGCACCTTTGCTCAAATCAATACACTCAGTAGTTTTTCTGCAACAGCCTCTCTTGGTCTGGTATGACCACATGCTTGTGGTGGCTAATATTACTAAACTTTACATAGATATTGCTGTTTCTGACAATACTGAGTCACTTCACTGACTGTACAGTATGACCCCTTTTTACTTGAGTTTCTGTCTACGCTGGTGCTGCTGTTTAGAAAAGGTACATGGGATTGCTTCAACAGAAATGTGGCTGATGAAACTGCCAAATATTCCTACTTGTCATTTGGAATTAATGACAATTAATTGAATAGTCCAAAATACAGGTTTTTCTTTTTCTGCAGATTAATCTATCATGGAAAAATAACTTTGTTTCCAGGGTGGGATCCTAATGCAAGTTTTATTCCACTTGCTGTTCTAAACAATCTGTGTGCCTGCACCTCCCTGGCAAAATCCTCTGGTTAACAGGAAGTGATGCGTTTGATGTGCTCTAATTTGTTTGGACTAAATACCACAGAGCAGCAAATGTGTAGTTAGGCTGAGAAACAATGGTGACTGTGACTGAACAGCCAAAGAAAGGAGCTCCGGCTATAATAACTCCAACTTCATCAAGTAAGAGGCAAAACATCATATGAAACTGGACATATGCTTTAATGAATAAGTGAGAAATGCATTGCAACCAAAACAAATGAGTGTATTTTTAACACATTCACAAAACTTGGGACATGTGTGTTGATTTCTTAGAACAGTCAGTCTTTAAACACACCCATTCATACTCAAACACTGTGTTATAAGCTGCTCTATATCACAGTAGATCAGTGATCTTCAGGGTGTGGTCATTTATCACTCACTGGAATCCATAGCATCCCCTCCCAACTTCCCAACTATCTCATCCCCCATCACTTCTCCTTTTTCGTCACAGTGAGTGTGAAATGTCTGAGGAATGCTGTGCATAAGTAATGATTAACCATGAGGTGTGTGTGCATGTGAGTGTGCGACTGAGAAGACTGAAAACCTTTTATCTTTTTAGGCTCTTGTTGGACATCTGTGTTACTTCTGTTCAGTTCAGCGCAATATATAAATTATAAAAAATGATCAGCACAGACTTTTATGATTTTATCATTATCCCTAGTGACTCAGCTTGTGTGTGTATTTTCTTGCGCAAACGAAGCAATTAGGTGAGAGGACATACAGGTTACACCTCGTCCTTCCCCGCCTCTCCTTCTTCTTCCTCGCCTCAGCAAAATACAGCACACTGCAAGAGGAAGGGGTGTGTTCAGAGCCCTACCCACCGTGTCCTCCACACACTATCGCCACGAACTGCACACTCGCACATCACACAGGCCCAGACTTCATAGCCCACAGGCACCAATTGCTATGAAAGGAATAAAGTGAGCGGGAGAAAAAGGAAAAGGGAGAGAAAAAAAAACACATAAGGAGGAAAAAGAAGGGCAGAGCCGAACTCAATAAGGGAGTGAGGAGGTTGAGAGGCAAGAAGGGGAGAGAAATCATAGGTTTGTGAAGTGCTGAGTGGATTGTGGCCACAGGACTGCAAACTCTGGGACGAACCGAGGGCCAGAGGGCCAGATAGAAGCAAGAAAAGCAGGAGTTGCCATCAAGGGGAAAACTGCCAAGGATATTTTATTATTAGGATTATTATTTTGTGTGCTGACAAACAGTGACAATGACCTCTCAGCAGCAGAGGTACAGGAATGTATCCACTGACCACATGGGCAGAGAGAGGGTGCCCTCAGATGAGGGCTATTACCAGGGGATGCTGAAGGCTATGGACGGCAGGAAAGGTACCAGTATGGTGGTTAATGGAAAATAGCTTAATTGCAAGCCTTGATGTTGATCCATGTGTTCCCATATGTGTGAGAAGCCACTGGGCAAAAATTACGTGTTTTTCCAGGAAGAGATGAGAGGAGTATTTAATATAATTTCAGCGGTGGACAATGTTCAGGTTGTATGCTTTTCTGTCTGTAAGAGCTTGAAGAGGTTTATGTGGTGAGGCTTGATTTGTTAGCGGGTTGTACAATTCATGATTTCATTCATGAGATGGTGGTGTCTTCAGTGTTGTCACAGGCAAGTTTGAATGTCTTAACAATCTGCAACAATCTAACATTATATTTAAAATGACAGACACACAGTTATTATGATTGGACTGTACTGTAATGTTTCTCCACACTGTGTCTTAAAGGATACTTCCCTTTTCGAATGAATCAGCAGCTCGCTCCCTTCGTATTGGTCAGCAAAGCCCATTCATAGTTTTTGTTGTGTAGCATGCATATGTTTTGGAGTGAATGAGTCACTACAGTCTTGTTTGCCTTTAGTTGTATTGTAGCTGGGAATGAATGATGTGTTATATTGTCTTCCTTTTTTCCAATCAGTTTGTTCCTCTTTTACCCCTCAAACTCTTTAAACTCCTGGCATTTTTATCATTTTTATCTATCTCATCTTTTTTGGTCTATAAATGAAATCTTAAAACAAATTATGCATATTACACAAATTGATTACTCAATAAATGGCCTGTTTTATCATGCAGGGATATACATGAGTTGACTTCGACAACACACTTTGAATCTGCCATTATGATTGTGTGTTTGCTTTTCTCTTGTGTCACACACTATACTGACACCACCCTGAAGAACTATTGACGAGTGGTGGACAAAGTATTCAGATCGTTTTACTTAAGTGAAAGTAGCAACTAAACAATGTCAAAATACTCTGTTACAAGTAAAAGTCCTGCATTCAAAATCTCACTCAAGTAAAAGGAAATTAGTATTATCTATAAAATTTACCTTAAGTATCAAAGTAAAATGAAGAGTGTTATATTATCATTAATGACATTATTAGATTATTATTACTAATGCATTAATGTGTACATATCTGGTTATAGTGGAGCTCATTTTAACGAAACTGTCACATAAATGTAGCAAATATGAGTAAAAAGTAAAATATTTCTTATGGATAAACTATTGAATGGAAATACTAAAGTACTGTGCGCACACACAATTTTAAGGTACTTAAGTAAATGTACTTAGTTACAGTACTTTCTGCTACTGCTTTTGACTTTCGTAAGGTTTCGGGTTGTAAACTCCACACCTCACTGAAACCCGTTTGTGTCTGGTGACATTTGATAGTTCACTCAGCCCTCCACTCGCATGCATAACCTTCACTTATAAAAAGCAATGACTCCACAAAGAGTTGCAGTGGTTGAAACAGGATTAGGTAACGTAGTGTGAAAAGAATGCAGAGACAGGTCAAGGTGCAACTCCTCTGGGGAAACTGCTTTGTCTACAGCAGCCTCTGTGTGTGTCACCAATCATCCCACTTCCACTCTGGGTGACATCTTGCCCTCTTGGCAAGAAGTAGAACCACGGATGTCACATAGTAAAGCTTAGTACCCCATTGGTCTAAATGATAAATAAGAGGTTAAAGGTCTATGGTGTCTATATGAGTTTTCCACAACACATTGGCAGAAGTCGTTGCTGACACCCTCCTGAGAAAACAAATGTAGCCTCTGGGCACCTATTTTGTTTTAGCACTGAATCACAGCCCTTTGCGTTTAATTGACAGGTGTGTCACTATACAGCAGACAGTTGGATCACTCCCTTTAAACTGATAAGGCAGGACTTTGTGTTGGAGTCCATAGTTTATTCTGGCATAATGTGAATGGGATTTATTGCTGTGTGAGTCAGTGAAGGTGAAAATGACATGAAGTGGCATGGAGTGAAGAAAGTTCTAAACCTGCCTGATTGGTGCCTTCTGTTATCAAAGCACCACTTGTCATTCAAACTGCTCAGTGAACTACAACCTTTAGATCATGTGGGTTCACATCAGAGAAACAGATCCATAATAAATGTTGCAGCAACACATCTTGTGGTTTTTGCCTGAACTCCAATAGCAACATAACACTAGTGGGTGTATGCAGGTTTGTAGTCTTAGTGGGTGTGTTCTTTGCCAAGATCTTGTTGTTTCTTGTTGGAAAATTGCACTCTCTAATAGTTATGCCATGTCTTGTGGTAATCTTTCAGGGTATCTTCACACTTTAAGAACATTTGGCCTTCATGATCGAATCCTTTTATGAATGTTTCTGTCCAAGAGCACAGCTGGCAGTGGTGTCACAGACAGAGACATGACCTTGCAAATACAATGTTCGTTAGACAATAGGGGCGCATCTGCCGACAATGAATGTGCTCTGATGTGGTCTGACTCAGATGCAGGCGTGCACAGTCAAGAGGCATTTTCCACCCGGTGATAAATCTGTTTGTCCTACAGAAATCCAACAAGTCTGGTATCTTGGGGATGTCCTCTCTTTCCTCTTTGTTTACTGCTTTTATGTAAAATAGAAGAAACTTCCAACTGCTATACATTCATCAATCGTATGCTGTTAATTTCAACCTGTTTTTAAATGTTTACATTTACAAAAATCATTTCTAATTTTTCCTTTTCATACGTGTCTGAAATTTAGCTATGGTTTCTCTATTTTGCAGATGAACGAGATCGAGTACAGAAAAAGACCTTCACAAAATGGGTCAACAAGCACTTGATAAAGGTAAGGACGTGTCCCTGACTTTCACTCTTACTTATTACTTATTGTACTGTAAAAGCACATGCCTACAATGTCATGTTCCATATTCATTTTCACATGAACAAGGTACACTAGTACAAAACAAATGGAACTTCACCAAAAAGTGTTCACAGATTTCACTTTCTCATGAACATGTGGTTGACTGCTTTCATACATGACAACCACGGTGGATATCAAATGCTAAAATTCCCTGTTTGTGGTCCAGGCCTAAATAATACAAGTGGTAAAAAGCAGATGTTCTCTCAGTGAATAATCGTACTAATATCCCCTTAACCACAGGATGCCATGTTGAGTGTTTTAATAAATGTTGCAACTCAGATGTTGAGAGATTATCGATCTCCACCTTTAGAATTAAATCCATGTACTATAGTTACAGGTACAAATAGTTGGGCTTGGTTTATATTTGTGTCGGCAAGAATTTTGATGTAGTGTTAATGTTTTACATAATGCATAATGATGGGGGATAATGTCTATATAAGATTAAACATTAAAGTCCTCTAACAGAACGAAATTTTATGCATGCAAGCTGCAGCAACACAATTTTATTACAGCAGTCAGATGTCTCATCAGAAACCCAGAATGCAATGTTATGTTGTGCATTATTTTGAGTGACAGGCCATCATTATCTAAAATGTCCCTCACCTGTGCATTGTAAGCGACTCTGTGGAAATTATTACCGTCACCTCACCCCCCACTCACATAAACACACATTAGCTCAACAGTTATTGTTTCACACTCGATCTCTAACATTGCGCTGTGATGCGGAGGCTTACCAGAAGTCCAGTCCATCAACAATGAGAGACTGTGTAAACCTTCCATCAGCACTCATCCATTCTCGCCTACCTTACTCTCTGTTCTCAAACTACAGCCTGAAAGCCCTCGCATGCTTCACACATTCAGAAAGGTAAATAGGTCAGGATGGGGGTACTGCCAAACAGGTCATACTCCTCACTCTGGAGTTCCTCATTAGGAGTGAAAAATTAGCCCCCGTAACACAATACCCCTCCCACAGAGCAGTATAAAGTATTCCTGCTTGTGCCACTTTTCTTCCAGGAAATTCCCACTGGCAGCAGTACATTCACAGCCTTACGACATTAAGTGCTCCAACAGTATTTGTATGTTCACTCCAGAGACACAGGGCCATTCATTTTTTTTAGAAATGGAACAAGAGGGGAAAAAATAAGCACAAAGAGTGTTTTCCTTTCCATGAATGTGCAGTGCTAACGTATTCTGCTACCACAGTATGAGAACATACTGAAATAACTCCCTCTTGTTTCTCTTAAGTGTTCACTGTGAATTTTGGCGGGTGAGTCACAGACATCTGGATTCACTTAGCTCCTTCTGAAAAGGCAAATTCTGGTCTTGGCCCAGAGCCCATGATGGTTAAGGCCAACGGTAGCACATGTGCTGCACAGAGTCCTGGGTCTGGGTGGCTACCTGCATTCATGCCCAGCAATAAACTGAAAGGCATGCATTGATGCTTGGGAAGTTGCATAAGTTACAAGTATTCACATCGATATTGTTGTTGTCATTACATTGTATAAGAATAACTCATCTAATACAAGCAGAAGAGTGTTTTTTATTTTTTTTCTAAGTTTGAAGTTTTGAACACTTTCATACTTCAACAGTCCTAGGTTGGAAACAATTGGAAAATGACTTTATTACCCAAAAATCAATTTTCTTATCAAACACTGAACTCTTAACTAAGAAGAGAATCAACTAACAACAAAAAGAACAAAATCTCAGCCTACAATCAGCTATGTCAAGTCTCACTGAAGAAAACGGCACATGTTTGGTAGGGAAAGTGTTAATTCTGGCTGAATGTGAAAAGACTGCTCCTCTAAGGTTAAACTGATGTTAAACTGTTTAATGGCTTAATGGTTGGCTTGACAAGGACAGACTATAGGTTGGGTGCAGCCATGGAAAGCTGTAAAGGGCCACTGAGTGGTTTCCCCTGCTCAGTAAATGTTTTTATATTGTGTAAGACGGAGTGGAACGTCAGCTGCAGAACAAAAATCAGTTTTCTAGCAGATTCCTACAACCAACATTTGATTAGCTTAAAAACTGCAATTGTTGCAGATTGATTTCAGATTATACCTGGCTGTTAATCAGAGAATCACCTTGAGAGTTTAGAGGAATTGCACAAGATGACGTAAGCATTATGTAAAACCTGAGGCATGTTAAGTGTTTTTGTTTCCAGACAGCATATCACAGTCATGTGAAGGGACCAGGAAGAGGGTCTGTCAGCCATGTGTGCTAATGATTTTCACCTTGAGAAGTTTCACAGAGCAGCTCTTTTTGACTCTGAGAGGGCAGTTTGTAGCAGAACACTTACCTTTTAGCAGCAACAGTGTGGCTGAGCAGACCCTCAGAGACCATAGCCTCTTCAGTACAAAGTAATTGAGGGGTGGCGATAGATGGCTCTTGAGTACACACAAAGGAAAGGACTACTAAATAATCACAAAATTCAAATTGTTTAAAGTTTTCTATAATTTTGTGCAACTCAAGAATATAGTTAATCCCTAAATAGAAGGACTGTAGTAGGCTAGTACACTATGCAAGTTTATCACACTACATTTTTACATGTGTAGACAGTGAACCCTAGTGGTCGCAGCGTTGGTTACCTTCACTATTCTCAGATCCATCAGGTTTATCTTGGCTGTGCAGGCAGGGAGGAGCATAGCTAAGGTTGGATGTTGAAATTCTTGCCAACATAAATCAGCCACTGTTGTAACTTGCAAGGGAAATTTGCTTTCATTCCATTTTAGGGCCAAGGCCTCCTTTACACACCCGACCAAACACACTCAGATGAGAGATGCACCAAATGAATTTTGTCATAGAACTAAAAAACAAAACAAAAGAGAGACTAGTTTAATGACTCTGCCTTTTATCTTTCTGTCATCATTTTCATCATCAAATCATAAAAATATCTATTTCTTCCTAATCATTGCTCATTTCTGCTCTATCCTCTTCTCTCTCCTTTGTTTCAATTCTTTCCGTTTCTCCCTTACTCATTCATCTGTTCTCATTCCTTCATCTTTCATCCCTCTTCACCCAGCATTGGAGGGTAGAGGTAGGTACTGGCACTTTCGAGCAGGACTGTACTGAATGTGTGTCTGGTTATGGAGACTTTGCATGGAGGCAGTCCCCTCCCTCACTTGTTTTTACAACTCTCTCCTATCCAATCTTGTGTTTTCTGGCACTATCACAACATCTCCCCTCATCTCTCTCACTTGCTTCACTGACTGGTTGCAATTACACCACACATCAGTTATATAAACAGTGAATGCAGCTTTGAGTGTTGATTAATTGAAATCCAAACATTGATGAAATATCTTCATCTATTTTGTGTTTTAGTTGATTTTATGGTCACCAGCGCACCTTTTTTACCTCACTGATCTAGTTTTTATTCCCATCTATCACTTGTCAATGACAGCTGCCATTTGGCATTTGAAGTAGGAGTCGGGCTTGGCTGCCCACGGCTATGCATTCCTGACCTGTGTAGAATTGTACTAGTGGAGAGAACGCTCTGAGCACTGTAGAAAACTTGTATAACACAACTTACAGGGTTACAGTTTTAGAATCAGTTTAAAGTACTTCTATTACAGCTGAAAATGTTTTAACTCATAATGTTTGCCATCATATTTGACACCTGATTAGGTTTGAAGTATCACCAGGGTCACAAAAACTGCACAATTTGAGTAGAATACCTCCAAGACCTTTGATCACATCGTGGCCATCAGTAACAGCTTTTGTCAAAGAATCAGTATAGTGATTGGATGGAAGACAATCTAAATTGAACTAAATACTGAAGTGAGCTAATTTAGTGTTCTGCTTCAGGCAGTACTAAAACAGATGTACCAACTGTTAGTCATGTATAACATTGCAGATTTGCAATTATCCTCAAGAAAGATGTGTTGTTAGTGTAATTCATGGTACTTGCATCTTGAATCATTGTCACATGTGCTTTCCCTTTGTCCTGGCAGAAACAGCAGCACGTGACAGACCTGTATGAAGACCTTCGAGATGGACATAACCTGATCTCGCTGTTGGAGGTCCTCTCTGGGGAAACACTGGTGAGTACTGTCTTGATGTTTGGCTAGGAGCAACAAATACGCCCAAGCACTGCATCTTTTACCTCAACCATCCTCCAAACCAAAACCTAATGCGGACTAATACATAAAATGTTCTTATTTTAAGTCAACTTGGAATATCATCCCTGTGGCAACAAATTGTAACCAATCACAGTCAAGTTGTCAGTCAAAGGCTTAACCTGAGCTGAACTTTGCTTAACAAAGACTTATTCACTGACTTTGGCAGCTCTTGAGTCTGAAATCCCTTTCTCTCTGTCTCATCTATCTGACTAGCCATTTAAAAAAAAATTTGTTTAGATTTTTACTTTATTCAAATGTGACTTCTCATGCACCCTTTGGTCTTTCTACGTCTATAACTAAAATCTTAAGGCTTACACACCAGACAAAGCCAGCAGCAGGGTGCTGTATTTTATACCCTGAGGTTCAGATCTGTACTGAAGCTTCTCTGCTGCTGTAGTTCATTGCGCCCTCCACCAGCTCCAGCTCTGCTCATCTTGCCTCCATAGCCTCAACACATTAACCCTGGCCTGTGTGTGTGAACTAAACTCCTATCTGATCTACGGTTCTCCTTCTCTACAATTCCTCTTACTTCTACCCTTCCTCCTCTCCTTCGCCTTCCTCTGTGTGTGCTGATCTTTGCTGTCTGGCCTTCGCCTACTCTCTTTGCACTGCTCTTACTGGGGTTAGCCGAGGGAGAGAGACGTGGTCAGGAGCGTTCGGTTGGTGAGTGGGTCGATAACTTACATTAGTTTTTTTATTCATTATTATTATTATTATTATTATTATTATTATTCATCCGCGCTTTCCCAGTGATTTGGCTGTGCATGGTATTCAGACCTCCATAGCGATTCAAGTGTTTTGTTGCCCTTTTCCTTTCTCTCATTGACAGGCTTGCTTTAAGCATGTAGCTGCAGGATATAAACAAAAATATTCAGTCATCAATAGGTGCTGCTGACACTTGCAGGACCCATTGATTAACTAGGCAGTTTTTGGCGCAAGCAATACTTTGTTTTGCATAGCAATATGAGCTTTTGATTATTAAATTGTATATTCTTTTGATTTATGTTTGAAATTCAAAAGACATACTAAGCATTATGCAACATGAGGTAATCTCTACGTGCTGTCAGATGACTTAAATAATACAAAGCCTTGTTACTGGCTCAGCCAATGCAAATTTCCTGCTGTAATTAGTATTCTAAAGGGTTTATTTCCATCATATTCCTTATGTGTGGTATAGTGGTGAATAACAGGACTGAGCCAAAGAAAGCATTTTCTTGGATCAAAAATTCAACACAGTATCTCTATGGGCATACTGTAAATCAAACACTAACCCACCAGGATTAATTCCTAGTTGAAAAATAGCCAAGATTCACCAGTTATTCCCACATTTATTCTGACTTACCGTTTTCCTTCTCATTAATTTCTCTGTTTTGATTGAATGCTTTTCGTTTCCTTGAGTATACCTAAAGGATCGTCTCTTACAGTCTAGTGTCTATCATGGAACTAAATACCTCTTTAACTCTTTTCTCTCCTCCTCAGCCCAGAGAGAAAGGCCGCATGCGATTCCACAAACTGCAGAATGTACAGATAGCACTGGACTTCCTCAGACACCGCCAGGTATGACACATAAAATGATTCCTTGGACCTTGAAAACTTGACCAAACAATGCCAATGCATTGTCACAGGACACCTCCTTGTTCAGGTGTTGTTGTGATCATTCAACTAATATTACTGTTGTTTTGTTTTCTCAGGTTAAGCTGGTTAACATCAGAAACGATGACATAGCAGATGGGAACCCCAAGCTGACCCTGGGGTTAATATGGACCATCATCCTCCACTTCCAGGTCTCCTCCTCTGTCAGTGTTGTGTTTAGTTATATTATCGCTTTATACCTCTGTCTCTGGGATCTGCACCTGTCAGCTGCTGGAACCAATCAGAATGCATTCTGCTCTTCAAAATTCCTCAAAAAAAACATTTTCTAATCAAAACAGGATACTTCTTATCATATTTCTAGAAGCATTTACAGCTATTATAATATACTATTGCTACGTCAAGTATTTAGTGTGCTGTAGCTAATTTATGAACAGTATAAAGAAATAAAACACTTTCAGGGTGTGTAAGTATGAGTCACTGAGTCCCTGACTCCCAAGGGAAAGGTGTGTCAAAGCCAAGTATACAACTTGTTGTCATGCGACACTCCCAGCCACATCCCATATACCCAGGCCTTTTCCTGCTTTTCTTGTGTATGCCAAGAGCTGCCAGGCAGAAATCCCTGGGTATCAGCCGAATAGGCAGGGCCACACCCTGTAATATCAGATGAGTCAGGTTCAGGTTGCAAAAAGCTGAAGCTTAGCATGGGAAATTAAGCGAGACATTGGTGTTGAGAGATGTTTTGGTGAGGCGATGTGGTGAAGGTGCCATTGTGCCCTGTAGATACATGTGCAATGTTCCCAGAGTCTTTATACTTTTATAAAATAGAGGGGAAAATAGCTGGGTTGTGGTTGCTGGTGAGTCATAGAGATCAAAAGGGAGAGTAAAATTCCCCTCTTATTATGTAATGTAGTGTTAAATCCCACAATCTGATTATACTAAATTAATTTAATTTACAGAGAAAAGAAGGTTGTGTGCGCTCTGGAGTAAAAAAAACCCCAGATATAATCAAAACATCCAGATGAGTTGCTGACATCCATAATGTATTTAGTGTAATGCTTTTTATTGAAGCAGGTAAAAAATCTACAAGGCGGGTAACATAACAAATGTTTTTTCAATGAAAGATTTTTTAAAAATGATTTAAAAATGTTTGCAGATTTGCAGGGTAGAGCTATGAGTGGAGGATCATGGAATGGCACAAACACAAGCACTCACAAAATGGAAAACCCGATGCCTATGACTCATCATTCCCATCCCCAAATGAAACGTTATCTTGATGCCACAGCGGCATTTTCCCAGACTAGACCAGACAGAGATCCTGCTGCATCCTGTGAGACAAGTCAGAAGTGATAACACTTCAATTTACTGATGTCCAAATAAATATATAACACGCTAATAGACTGCTCAACCGGGAAAGATATTAAGTCAAGGAATGGTAAAGGTGTTAACTGATCTGAGACATGATGATATTAACATTTCCTTGAAAATGAACCATGGTTATCCAGTGATTCCATTCAAATTGCATGTTTTGGTTTCCACCAATGACTAACTTCCTCCACATCTCTCCAATATGGATTATTAACATATTCTACACATCGGCCACCTTTCTAACATCTTATTTATATATATCGTCACAGATCTCAGATATTCAGATCAACGGCCAGTCAGAGGACATGACAGCCAAGGAGAAGCTGCTGTTCTGGTCCCAGAGGATGACGGACGGCTACCAGGGCATCCGCTGTGACAACTTCACCACCAGCTGGAGGGACGGCAAGCTCTTCAACGCTGTCATACACAAACACCAGTGAGTGGTGAATTTATTGCTGATTAATTGTATGATTGTAATATGATAACAGCTCTACAAACAGTAACAGCAACCACCCTCTGCTGCTATAGAATCATATAGCAGAGTACATAAAGACATTATACTGTATTACGTGCACATGCTCTAAAAATAACAAGAGTACTTATATATCAGCTCAATATTTACCATACAATGTCAAATATACACAATTT
Organism: Siniperca chuatsi; assembly: GCF_020085105.1. Lineage (NCBI taxonomy): Eukaryota > Metazoa > Chordata > Actinopteri > Centrarchiformes > Sinipercidae > Siniperca > Siniperca chuatsi. Next base: position 23,194,933 of record NC_058050.1, on the reverse strand, counting down.
AAAAAAATGTGGGGCTTTATATTTGCTTCTGTAATATGTCCAATGATGCTAGGTTTTGTCATAACACATCACCATCCATGAAGTTTATAGACTATCAAGTGCAGTGGAGCAGGATTGGGGCCTTGGCACACTTTCAAATGTCAAATTACACTTCATACAGTAATGCCAGTTTAAACCTGCTCTGTAATTAAATCCTACTGTCAGTATTGACAAGATGTATCTATTCCTTAAATAATTTTAGACATGATAACCATGATGTGGCTTTTTATGGTATTATATCTGATTTATTTTTAATGGATGGACAATTAGCTGAGTGATATAGATTTAATAGTGCAGAGCCTCCATATAGTTGCACTCGCAGTGCTCAAATTAATCTCTGCACTCTCGTCTCTTTAATGAGGTTTTAAAACCTGATATTTTTGCTTGCCCTACACATAAAAATGTCTTCTTTTGACACATTTTCTAGTTACTGCACCTGACAGTACTGTTCTCATGCTGCTTTAATAAAATCTGCATTAATAACTCTTCATGAACCTTTCAGGCCTTAAGGCTAGGAATACCACTGGCAGGCGTTGGTCATGAGTAATACTCCACCACCTTAAGATAATAATTCCTCAATTAAATCTGATTATCTTATTAAACTATCGGGAACCTAGTATTAAAAAGTAAAATCGGAAGTCCTTGCTGTTGAACACTAAATATGCTAATTCCCCTAAAGTTGTTGTGTGTCTTTATAGTAGAATTAGTGGTTAAGGATTGCTTTGTGTAGGAGCATCCTGGGAAATGAATGTGCATTTATTTCTCAGGAAGATTTGTCTATACAATTTGCCATTTGTTGGTTTCCTTTTAGTTGTTTTAACAAAGGGATTCATGCCGAGTCCAGAGAGCAAACAGAAGGGAAGTGGTATTAGATGAGAGAACGTCTCTTGAGAGCCATTATGCATTGAAAGAAAGAGATGCCTGCAGGGGCAAGTTTCCTTAAACTTAAGCATGTACCTGCAACTTTTTTCCTCCATTTTTTTCTTTTTTGGAGACACCTGAGGCTGGATTAGTGCTGCCTTTCATAAATGTGAGGGGTGTGGTGTATGGGCGTAACTGTAGCACTCTGTGGCTGCTACATGAAAACTGTGGCGTTACTTCGTGCCTAGGCATAATTCAGGGCATCCTAGTGCAGAATATGCGTTCATCCAGAGAATTCAAGATTGTCCAAGGTTTACAAATTGAATTTGCAAAACTACAGTTGAATTTAGGTTTCATGTTGAAAAGCTTGATGAAGGAGCAGTGACCTGGCTGTACCACTAGGAGGCTTTTTCAGCTCAGCAATCCAACAGAAGGAATAAGAGGATCTTCACATGATGATGATGATGGACACCGGCAACAATGCATAGGATGGATTTACATGCAACCATCAAGCCATCAAAAGATTTATTAGCATGCATGAATGAAGCTGTAAGGCCAACCGCTAACACATAAACTTTTTTACTTGCCACTGGACAAGGAGCTTCTGGCAGATTTTAAGATGCTCGGAGGAAGGAAGAAGTCTAAACATAAGAAACGAAGCCTAGGCTTCATTGGTGGCGTGCCAAGATCTGCCAGCGATGTGGACAATCGGGTGGTCATGTTGTGTGAGGATATCCCATCAGAGGGATCCTCCTGGGACTCAGGGCGGGGTTCCAATAGCTCAGGGGCCCGCTCTAGCAGTGACGAACTAGGCCATGGAAGAGAGGGTCAGAGCTCGAGCAGCTCTTCCAGGCCAACAAAGCAGTACTCTGTCCGAGAAATCCGCCATGTGGAGTCTTCTCCTGTTTATGGACAGAATACGGGCCGTTCCACTCTACGCATCAGAGAGCTGTAGGAATCTGCTCTGGTTTGCTTACTAAATATCATAATCAGTACTGCTAGGCTATGCATTGCACATTTGAATGTCTGGATTTGGTAATGCATCTGAAACTGCTATAATTTATGATACATGTGCATGATAGATGAGGTCATGTGATGCATTTTAATCATGCTGTTGTGCACGCTGAAGACGCAAACTTTTATCTTTTCTGGGAGTCCGGTTGTGGGTGGTTGCAAACTTAAAATGTGCCAGCTTTGATTACGTTAGCTGCTCTATAAATTACATTCCACCTATAGATGCTCTGACATCTGTCAGAGAGAGTCAAACACCCAGAGGACAAAAAGGCAGGTGCTCATACAGGTTTGTCAGAAAGTGAATATGTTGGCTTTTTAACAGCATATAGCCATTGGCAGAAGGTGAGCAGACCTCTACAGACTGCATTAATTCAGCATATATGTTAATGTGCCCTCCATTTGATCCCATTTCCCAAGTTTTAATTTTGAAGGCTGAAAATACAAGGAATACAACACAACATGTGCAGAAAGTAGCCACTGGTGTCACTACACTGCAGACACATAGTCAGTCATACTATTAAACTCTCATGACTCGTTTCAGTAGACCGCCCCTGAAGATTACTATAACTTACACTTCTCACCTGGACCCTGTTGGTGATTAATTGTTCATTTCTGTGTTCCCCTAGTCCCAGACTCATCGACATGGGCAAAGTGTACCGACAGACCAACCTGGAGAACCTGGAACAGGCCTTCAGTGTGGCAGAGAGAGACCTGGGAGTGACACGCCTACTGGACCCTGAGGGTAAGGCCGGCCCAAAGTCGATTTAATCTGAAACACCAGACTTTGTTAATACTGATGATAGTTTTATTCAGCATTTTTTTTGGTGTGTTGTGCTGTAATATTTCCACAAATTACTGACTGTTCATATTAATTTGCAACATGAAATAATGAGATGGCAATTTCCCCTTTATGCTTTCAGATGTTGATGTCCCACACCCTGATGAGAAGTCCATCATCACTTACGTGTCATCCTTGTATGATGTCATGCCTCGGGTTGACGTACATGATGGCAGCAGAGCTAACGTGAGCAGAACTTGTTTCATACCATGAATCTTGGTTGATGCACACCTCCAAAATATTTTAAAAAGGCTGTAAATAAATGTGCTCCAGGGTAGTGTTTGCTTGTTGATCTGATTGAATGCTTGATCCGATTTAATCACCACTGAACATGCTTGTGACTCTGCTTATAAATTAGCTTTTGTTATCAGTGTTTTCCTATGCTTTCAGAGGTTCAAAGAGAAATAGAAGTCTTGTGAAACCAAGTATTGCAGGAAATTAGCAACCTGTGGTGTTTACACTGCAGAAGCCAAAGGGATAGGCTCGTATGTGTTGTCACCCGTCATCTGTTCACATACATAGTATAGTAGTATACAAACTCACTCATTAGACTAATGCTATGCTGGGAAATGTAATGTCCTGTTTCATTTCAAAACAAGTCCTAAACTTAAACACTTATTCTGGGAGAACTGTTAATCTGGGAGAACTGTAGACATAAGCTTCTGTCTGTCTCCCAGTATTGTCTTCCTTCTCCCACTGTCTCGTCAACCACTGCCCCCTTCAACGACCCCCTTCTCCACTCTCTGCCTCCTTGTCCACTTACACAAGACCTGGATTGTTGGTACCTAATTGAGTTTAGTGTGGTGTGTGACTGATCGAACATAGAGACGCAGGAGAAGAAGAGCCCTCCTGTCTGTTGTTGTCAAACTCCAAACTATTTTTTTTCTGCTGTGGCTGCAGGAGCTGGAGCTGCGCTGGCAGGAGTACTATGAGCTGGTGACTCTTCTGCTCCAGTGGATCCGCCACCATGTCATGATCTTCGAGGAGAGGAAGTTCCCCGCCAGTTATGAGGAGATAGAGGTGAGATGATATGCTGATATTATGCCTCTCATGGGTATTTTTGCAGTTTAGCAGCACTGAAGAGTACAAATATAATTATTTATAAGTTTCCCGTAATGCTCTCCACGAAAAAGTTCTGTTTTTGTTATTAAAAGAAGTCCAATTATAACACGGTGCATGTCTTCATAAAAAGAGGTTTTGGCGGCCATCCGTTGTTAGATCAAAGAACATGCTTACATAATGTCTACCTGTGGGCAGATTGAAGCAACTGTATCCACAGACATTGTTGTACTGTAGGTGGGGCAGTGGCGGTGCTGAGAAAATGCAGCCAAAAGGCAGATAATTCTAAATCTAATCTTCAGAAGAATCACAACTGTGCCACTCCCTGTCAGTGCTGCAGAACCAAAGCATAGCGTGACTTTAGTCTTTTTCTTAATTCTCTTTGAAGTCAAATTATCAGCAGCACAACATCATCAAAAGTAGCGGTTTGGATGTGCTTCTTTAAAACAGTTATTTAAAAAGTAACATTTTTCTTCTATAATATAGGCTGTGAAGTCATTTGATTTTATTATAAGTTCAACTCAATTTACACCAGTTATGGGAATGAACGGATGATACTATACCCCACTGTATACAGACTATTTGAACTGTAGTGTGATGTATTACCTTAATGTACTTATCTTATTTAAGAAATTAGGATTTCAAATTAATTTAAGTGATCCAAGTGCATAACATTTCCACAAGTAAAGTCAAGGTTTCACCATTTGTTCTGTAGAGGAGGATGTTGATTTTTTTTTTTTTATTTGATTTTTTTTTCAGATGTCTTGGAACAAAAATATATTTTAGGAAAAAAAGACAATTAAGACAAATTAAATTAATTAAAAAAAAAAAAGAAAATATAAATTGCCTATTTAAACTTTCTTTTTGTGTATTTTTTCTTTAGCTTCTTTGGCGCCAGTTCTTGAAGTTCAAAGAGACAGAGCTGCCGGTAAAAGAGTCCGACAAGAGCCGGTCTAAACATATCTACCAGTCCTTTGAGGCAAGCTAACCCTAATTTTCTATTCTTTTGCATTGTATTGTATTCTGTTCTATTGAGTGATGACTTATGCATTCTACTCCTATCTGCCCACAGAGTGCCGTGCAGGCTGGTCAGGTGAAGGTCCCTCCAGGCTACCATCCCATTGATGTGGAGAAAGAATGGGGTCGACTTCATGTGGCCATCCTGGAAAGAGAACGGCTGCTCAGGATAGAGTTTGAGAGGTTAGGACAGTAGTGGATATGCAATGATATATCTTTTTTTTTATGGATCAAATTTTTATTGTACTAATTTCTCCCAACTAAGGAGTGTAGTGGTAACAGACAGAACAGTACAGAAATAAATAAGTCAGGTCCCACATCCAGCTACTAGATTAGGAGATAATTCCCAGCCTTGCCTACTAACATAACAATGCCAATGAATGTAGAACCCAGATGTAGGCCTACTGTATGTCAAAAAAACAAACAAAAGATAGAGATAGAATACTTAATGTGTATACATAGACATGACACCACACTGTGCATCTCCGTAAGATAGTAATATGTCATAATAATTAATTTTATGTTTACAGAACATCATTAGCGGTTTAGAAAGGACAAGACAATGCTGACCTAGGCTGTTTCAACAGGGGCTAATAAAGCCCTGTCATAACAGTATTTTGTTTGGAACAGTAATAGTATAATAAATACTAAACTGAATCCAATAAAAACAGGGACAAGAAGAGTCATCTAATATTATCAAGCGCTCTGAGAAATGTCAGCTAGCTAGTAGCCTAGCTTTAGCCTCAAGGTTATTGAGTTAGCTAGCCTGCTAACCTTCCAACATCACCAAAGCTATGCTCATGAAGGTATGACAAAAATATGTCATTGCCAATTACATTTTTATTTAAATTTGACCAGAGGTGCTTCTTTATAAAGCAACTATATACCATCATAGATTTTTAGTAGACTTATTGCATTATTTTCCTGCTTTGGTAGAGGATAGCTTAGCATTCTGGTGAAAGATTCTGGTGTGTATTGGCTTGTATCAAAATGAGAGAGATGCGTTCCACATAATAAGACACCAAAGATATAATTAGGTCTGATGAAATAGGATGAGACATTGTAAATTTTCTATGTATTTAGAGTAGTGTTGCATCATGCCTGGAAAATGGGATGGTTTCGTGTCACGAGGTTGTCCAGTCATCTTGCTGTCTGATTGCCTTGTTTATGGCTCTGGGATGTGGAATGACTGAATGAGCAGACTGGATGTCTCACTCTGCGCTGCTACATGGCGACGCAATGGAAGTGTGAGAAGAATCGACTTTCTTATAACTAGAACTGTAATCTTTACAAAAGATTGAGGGATGGCATTTGTGAGTGACCCTCATAAATTGGAATATTTGCTGCAACGAAGGTGGCCGTAAGTTGTGATCTTTAGCTTCTGGTGGTCTTAATGCAATGTGGTTGTCACAGGTTTTTAGTCCTAGAAATGTCAAGGAGGGAGTTGATACTGTGAACGTTTTGGGACAGGGATTATCGCAATGTTATGTGTTTTAGTGATCTTAATTTTTCATTATTGATCTTGTCTTATCCAGAATCGAGAGGCTCCAAAGGATTGTCAGTAAAGTCCAGATGGAGTCGGGGTTGTGTGATGACCAACTCAGCCACCTGGAGACCCTGCTGCAGACGGTGAGTCCTATTCAGGTCTAACATTAGAAATATACTTTGGAATGTGTTCACAAAGAAGAAAGAATCCATAAGATGATCATACATTACTTGTTCGGTCATGTGGCCTTTGTTAATTTCATTGTAACCAAATATCATAAGTTTTGGAATTTGAGTTTTCCCCAAAATTTTTAAACACTAAATTTATCTTTAAAAATAATTCAGCTGTACAGTAGCAGCGGTATGGAACAGGAGATGGCTGCTGTCATACGGTCTTATTCTGATTCTGATTCTTCCAATCAGAGCGTTATCTGCCAAATATGTAGTGCAAAGCTACAGAAAATTAAAGAAAAAAGGAATTTGATGCTTATATGTCAGTCACTGTCACAAGTCTTTATTTCCCTTCTAATTTGGGTGGCATTTGAAAAGAAGATGGAAATTTATATTTTTACTGGCTTTCATCCTTTCAGGACATTCGTCTGCTGAATGCAGGGAAACCAGCTCAGCACACAGTAGAAGTGGAGAGGGAGCTGGACAAGGCAGACAACATGATTCGCCTGCTCTTCAATGATGTGCAGATACTCAAGGATGGACGCCACCCTCAGGCTGAACAGATGTACCGCAGGTAGGTGCTGCGTACTGCATTCAAGTGAACTTCTAACATAATACACCCTTTTACAAAACTGTTCAAAAACACACATCTGAATACAAAAAGTATAAAGGCGACTGTGTTTCTCATCTCCACAGAGTTTACCGCCTCCATGAGCGCCTGCTGAACTTGCGCAGTGATTACAACCTTCGTCTGAAGTCTGTTGTGACTACTGCCCCGGTTACCAGCACTCAGCATATCACCCAGCATACCACCATAAAGGTGCGGCCTGAGTTGGATGATGTGACCCTTCGCTATGTCAAAGACCTCCTGGCCTGGGTGGAGGAGAACCAGCTTCGCATTGATGAAGCTGAGTGGGGCTCTGATTTGCCCTCTGTGGAGTCCCAGCTAGGCAGCCACAGAGGCCTGCACAAAACTGTGGAGGATTTCCGATCCAAGATTGAACGGTCCAGGGCTGACGAGGTAGTACCCTTATCAGAACCACTGGAAAAGGATTACATATTGTCTGATGTTGTGCTGTTGATTTTAAAAGTAACCTATGTTGCATCTTTTGTATTTTTCAGAGCCAGCTATCTCCTGTCAGCAAGGGCACGTACAGAGAATACCTGGGTAAACTGGACCTTCAGTATGGCAAACTACTGGTAAATATTTTCATATTTCAAACATTTTTCTGTCAAATATTTCGATTTTTGTATAACTTTAGATTCTCTGCACAACATAAAGGCTTTAAGTTATTAGGTATTTGAGTGCTGATTTTTTTATAAACTGTTGGTATTTGATTTATTTTTTTCTTTCAGAACTCTTCCAAGTCCCGCCTAAGGAACTTGGATTCACTCCACGCCTTCGTCAGCGCTGCCACTAAGGAACTGATGTGGTTAAATGACAAAGAAGAGGAGGAGGTCAACTTTGACTGGAGTGACAGGAACACCAACATGACGGCTAAGAAAGACAATTACTCGGTTCGTTTTAGAGCCTGTGGTCACATGCTTTAGTCTTTATGTTTTGTCTAATTCCAATATTTTAGATTTTGTAAAAGATTATTAGATAAATTAAGTAAATGAATACACATGATTCTTCTCCCCAGATTGTCATTAACTGTTTAATTTGGATTCTTCAGGGTCTCATGCGAGAGCTGGAGCTGAGGGAGAAGAAGGTCAATGATATCCAGGCCATGGGAGACAGACTTGTCAAGGATGGACATCCTGGCAAGAAGACAGTTGAGGTAATGACTCTAGTAAACCCAGCTGAACAGTATACAGGCTACTGAGTGAGGCCACAACTAATGCACTGTCATCATGTCTTCTTTGTGTCTTGCAGTCCTTCACAGCTGCCCTGCAGACTCAGTGGAGCTGGATCCTCCAGCTGTGCTGCTGTATTGAGGCTCATCTCAAAGAAAACACAGCCTATTACCAGGTACAAAATTCTGTGGAATTCCAATAACCCTATCATAAACATCCTTCAATATTCGTAGAGCAAAGAGTCAAATTATCTTTTGCCCATGATGTCGTTTACTTTCAGTTCTTTGCTGATGTGAAAGAGGCTCAGGACAACATGAAGAAAATGCAAGAGAACATGAAAAAGAAATACGGCTGCGATCGCTCCACCACAGCCACACGCCTGGAGGATCTGCTGCAGGATGCTGTGGTGAGTGATGACTGCTTACTTTGATATATATATGCACGTGATCACTCCAGTTCAGCTTCTCAACAAAATGTAGAAGTAATAAGAAAGTATATCAAGATGATGACGATTTTGATTCAAAAGCAAAATTGTCCCACTGCTTATATTTAATGTGTACCATTAGAAAACTGGGAATTATTTTATTCTAATCTTGTTTGTATTTATGTCTTTATCAACAGGAGGAGAAAGAACAGCTGAATGAATTAAAGACCCTTGTGACCAGCCTGAACAAGAGAGCCAAGTCCATCATCCAATTGAAACCCCGCAACCCCACCACCTCCATCAAAGGCAAACTGCCTATTCAGGCTGTCTGTGACTTCAAGCAACAGGAGGTTAGAACACCTGCTTATCAGACCACAGTGATTTGTAGCCCAGAGTGGTCATACTTGCAGAATCTCAGTATGCCCTCTTTAATGTTTGTATTTATCAATCATCATGGATTGTGTTTCAGATAACTGTCCATAAAGGAGATGAGTGTGCACTCCTCAACAACTCTCAGCCCTTCAAGTGGAAGGTCCTGAACCACAATGGACATGAGGCGGTGGTGCCCTCTGTCTGCTTCATTGTACCTCCAGTCAACAAGGAGGCCATGGATAGTGTTTCCAGGTGGGAACACAGTAAAACAAAACAAAACAAAATGAGTCACCTATGTGACAGCTGTGTATATAAACTGGATAATGTAGCTACTCAGCCTCACTCTGGGTCTTGAACTCCACTGTAGGTCTTAGCTTTTCTAATACAGTGGCAAGAAATAATGATCCCAATAGTGACCTTGATCTATGAGACAAATAATTTACAGATGTTACTTAAAGTGGTAGAGGTAACCACATTTTCTATACTCCTGAATCAGCAGGGTTTATGGGAAATGTAGTTCTTTTTGTGGGAAATATATAATGCTACAGATAACTTTTAACTGGTAACCGATTTAGGAAGGCATCCCTGCACTGTTTCTGTCAACCAGTCCAATCTCTGACACATTACACCAAAAACATAATTGGTTTAATACACGATAAATGGCAAGGTATAATCCCTGAAGTACTGTCTGTTTCTTAATTCTTGCATTCCTGAGTTCTTCTCCTACTCCAGTCTGGATGCAGGTCATCAGCAGATGGTGTCTATGTGGCAGATGCTCCATATAGACATGAAGAGCTTGCTGTCATGGCAGTACCTGATGAGAGACTTCGCACAGATACACTCCTGGAACATCACCATGGTGACTATTAACTCTTTTATGCAACAAAAAAAAAAAGCCATTAAGAAGTGTTATATTAGGGGATAGGTGTAAATGTTAATCACAAGCTGACCTGTATGTGCAAGATGAAAGAACAATAAAAAACTATTAACATATTAAACTTACTTTTTACAACATACAATCTTTACCTCAGCTTACTGTATTTATTAGAAAATAAGACCAAATTAATAGCTCCAATTGGCTGTAAATAGCTAATGGAAGCTAAATAAATAAATCAAGGTTTGGATAGACGAGGCCCCTGCAGAGCAGGCTATGCAGGGAAGAGTTTTATTATGTTTAGTGTTTGGAATCAAATTCAATTACTGCATTAATTTGTTGGCACTCGAAAGAGTGCACTAGCCTTGATAACATTAACAAGGAAACCGTACAACTGTTTTGTTTGTGCTTTAATGATTCTTTATATTTCAGTTCAGGAAATAAACCTGACTCGAAACCAAAAATACATCATTAAAAATGAAATTACAGCACCAACCTCCTCAGAATATGAAGTGGAATTCCACTGAAGTCCTGCCTCCTAATCCCTCCCCCATTCTTCTGCATCCTGTGCAGTTAAAGACCATGAAAACAGAGGAATATAGGCTGATGATGAGGAACCTGGAGCTCCACTACCAGGACTACATGCGTGACAGCCAGGACTCACAGCTCTTTGGCCCCGATGACCGCATGCAGATCGAGGAGGACTACACCAAGTCAACCCAGCATTTCGACAGCCTGCTTCGCTCCATGGAGAAAGGTAACATTTTTTTCTCTAAACAATAAATTAGCTTTTGATTATTCAGGGGTATATAAAGGGAATATACAGTTAGTGTATAGCAACTTTACAGTATATAATTGTTATTCACCTTTCAGATCTAATGGTTGTTAGGCTCAAAGGTGAGTGATGTTAAGCCAGTCAAAGCCACAGCTCCCCAAGCTAGTGTGTGTACATGCTTTTAAGCCTTGGATGAGATACCGTTAGAGTAGAGTTCTGAGTGACTGCATGGAGTTTTGGTTCCCGAGTTGCTTTTCTTTTGTGCACCTCTGCACAAAGTAGAATCCATATTTTGTGGGTTAAGCTACAGTATGTCGTGCTTTTTGTCATGCAGCCATATCACCTAAAAGTGTGATTACTACTAGTACTACTAGGTAGAAAATACTTGCTATATACTGTATGCTGTGACTGTAGTGTATATGGAGCTGCATGTGTTTGTGACACAGCACATGAAGAGCTGCATGTATGATCGTGCCTAAGTGCACTGCAAATATGTGTTAGATGTTGCAAAAAAAAGTGATTTGAGAATGTGAAAAATGTTTAGAAAGATGTCCCTACAGTAGTTACACATCAACAATTTCAAATCATAAATATGGCCTAACATGCTGTGCCATTTACACAAAACTCCTATCTAAGTTGTGTGATATATACATTAGTATTTTTTTAATCTATTCAGTATTTCTACATTCTTGGCCCTTGAGTGCATCAAAAATCAATTTTTCCCCCAACTTCACCTTTTGGCTGAATAAATTGTTTATCTAATAGTGCCGTATTAAACTAATACATATGCTGCTACACAGGTCAACAGGATGAGTCTCTGTGTAAGAACTACATCTCTGAGCTCAAGGACCTGCGTGTGCATATAGAGAACTGTGAAGCTGGGACTGTGGCTCGCATACGCAGACCTATGGAGAGGGAACCTCTAAAAGAATGTGTTCAGAAGACAACAGAGCAGAAGGTACTGTACTCAAATTAAGTCTGTCATGTGTTGAAATAGCAATGGGACAACAAAAAATCATTACCATATTAATAGCACTACATTTCCATATTTATTAGACATTAGCAGACCATTAGGAGACTGCTACTACTGCATTTAATGACCCTCATGGCATTTTGTACATATCATGACCTCAGCTAGTTTGCAGATAAGCCTAATGACACAACATCTTTAGAAGGCAAAACCTCCATGACATGATTCTTAGCAGCTTACTTGACCTAGAGGCAAAAAAAATTACTCCACAGAGAATAAACAAAAAAAAGATAAGCTGGAGTTAAAAAAGAGAGGTGCTAATTATCTAATTTATAATTAGATAATTCTGTAATTGAATGAAAAGGCTTAACGCTGTTTAATCATATTGTGCCAGAATACATGCACATGGTGGAGAGTAAGGACAGTGATTGGTGGAGTGGTAAATTGGTGGAAAGAAGAAAGAGGAATAACATTTCAGGCTCTCTCTCCTAAACCACTGGGCGTGGTGTAAAAATGGAGTGAGTGATGCAATCAGTGTTGATTTTGAGTGTGAAAATACAGCAAGAATCGCATTTGCTTGGAGATCTTGAGTTTGTATGCGGTTGTATGAAGTTGCAGTGATTGTAGGCTTGCTGGCTACTACAGCTGCTCAGGTCCGTGCTGACCCCAGAATTTGTGCAGTCCAATCCTTGCACAGAGAAACCCAGCACAGCTTAATTAAATTTTAAAGGTGCCTTATAGCATATTTTTGGAATCTCAGTCAAGTTTTGACTCTTTACATGTTGTTAACTCTTCTTGTCTTCTTCTGTTATACAGAAAGTCCAAGCGGAGCTTGAGGGCCTCAAGAAGGACCTTAATAAGGTGTCTATAAAGACACAAGAGGTCTTGGCCTCTCCTCAGCAGTCTGCCTCAGCTCCTGTCCTGCGCTCAGAGCTTGACCTCACTGTGCAGAAGATGGATCATGCCTACATGCTGTCCTCCGTTTATCTCGAAAAGTGAGTCCCCAGCCACTTACTCTTGAGAGTTAAGAGAAAATGCACTGTTTCCTAATGCCCCCATCTCTTGCTACTTTATTTACTTATTGTTTTTTGCCCCAGGCTGAAGACTGTGGAAATGGTCATCCGTAACACACAGGGTGCCGAGGGTATTCTCAAGCAGTATGAGGACTGTCTGCGGGAGGTTCACACTGTGCCCAGTGATGTCAAGGAAGTAGAGACTTACAGAACAAAGCTTAAGGTAAACAGCACATGCTTCTTTTAGTAGGTGTCTGGGTTCAGAGATACATCTGTTAGAGGAGAACTTTCTCAAGTGTTAAAAACAAAATACAAATCATCCTCTCAGCCAATTGGGAGCCCTTCTCTTTAAGTAGTCCAACCTAGTCTTAACTGATGATCTTGACCTTGTTTGCTCACTGACTGGCCTTTCTTTTTGTATGAAATCTGCAGAAAATGCGAGCTGAGGCTGAGGGTGAACAGCCAGTGTTTGATTCTCTGGAAGAAGAGCTGAAAAAGGCCTCTGCAGTGAGTGACAAGATGTCACGTGTGCACAGCGAGCGTGATGTTGAGCTGGACCACTACCGCCAGCTCCTGTCTGGTCTCCAGGATCGCTGGAAGGCTGTGTTCACACAGACAGACCTTCGCCAGAGAGAGCTAGAGCAGCTTGGCCGCCAGCTAGGCTACTATCGTGAGAGCTATGATTGGCTGATCCGCTGGATTGGCGACGCCAAGCAAAGGCAGGAGAAGATCCAGGCTGTGTCCATCACTGACAGCAAATCTCTGAAAGAACAACTGGCCCAGGAGAAGGTATATTGTGTACCGCTTGATATTACCAGCATACCTTTAATTGTTTTCCCATGAAACTAGTGAGCTCAACTCTTAATTTCTTTTTCAAAACAGAAACTGCTGGAGGAGATTGAGCAGAACAAAGACAAAGTTGATGAGTGTCAAACATATGCTAAAGCATACATTGGTGCTATTAAGGTGAGCATTAAACAACACTGGTTTGAATTAATTCTTGTAAATATTGTAATTTGGAGCATTTAGAAAAAGTATCTGTGGCATAACTGATGTATGGAGTTTTTTTGACATAGGACTATGAACTCCAGTTGGTTGCCTACAAAGCTCAGGTGGAGCCTCTTGCTTCTCCCTTGAAGAAAACCAAACTGGATTCTGCTTCTGACAACATCATTCAGGAGGTGTGTTTCATAGAGTTCACAGTGCATACAGTTTCTAGAAAATAGTGAATATTTTGATGAACGATAACTTAACTGATTTCACTGTGAAAGACATATGCATGAAGCTGAAAATGACATTTCTAAGTGTTGTTTGTTTCTCCCTGTATCAGTATGTAACACTGAGGACCCGGTACAGTGAGCTGATGACTCTGACTAGTCAGTACATCAAGTTCATCACTGACACACAGCATCGCTTGGAGAACGAGGAGGTGCGTGACAACTGGCTGAGGATCCCAAACAAACTAAATTCTAATATTAACCTAACCAACCAAATAATCAACCAACCAACAAACAAGATTGGTCGCCGATCACCAAAACGCATGCATGCTTTTCACTGTGCATCACATACACACAGACCTATTACATTAATGTGCGGGTGACAAATAGTTCCTTTTCACTGTTGCACATGAAACATTGGCATACTGTAGCTGATCTATTAGCTAAAGTAGAACAGATTTTTTGGAGCATATTATATATGTTTTCAGTAGTGATCATATCAAGACAAAGGATTAATAAAACTGAAAAAAACAATAACCAAAATAATAATTGCAATATAATATGATGCATGAGGTTTGAGTGTGTTAACATTCAAGTCAATACAGTATTTAAATAGATTATTTATTTAGATGCTACTTTGAGACCATAACTCTCAATGTCAGTCTAAAAATAGACTGAATAAATACAGTGCACAGTTTGTTTGTATTAGCTACTCCATATCCATTCATTGTGTGTATTGTGCCATTGTAGATTTAGAGTGAGGGGTTCTTTCTTTCACTACGATTTTCCTTTCCTTTCTTATCCCTCTGGCCACTTTATTTCCCAAGGTTAAAATCAAAGTTAAGACTCTATGGTTCAGCCTGGTTATCATGGTCTTCAGCTCTCCTTTTTTCCAAATGAACAAGTTTAAAGTTTTTACATTATTTTCTAACCCTATTTTGTTTGTTTCTTTGCTTCTCTTAACTGCTTGCCAATGCTTTGCCATGATGAATGCTTAACTTGTTTGAGCATTAAAGAGGTAAATTAATCACAGTGTTTCAAGTACCTACTGTACTGTACTCTATAATCTCCATTCCCTCTGTCATCCTAACATCTGTGTCTCTCTCAAACTTAATTTTGGCTTTCCATGGCATATTTATTTTCTTGCTTTCACTGCAGCCTAGAATTACAGTAACAATCCCCACCGTCTTAGAGTCACTATCATCCTTACTTAAACTATGTACTCAATATTTTTTTAACCTACTTTACAGTGCTTCTTCTTACACTTTCTGGAGTCATAAACCGGTTTCCTAACTTACAGTGACATCATCTGAACCTGTTATCCTTGACTTTGCCTTTCTTTTCCATTCCATTTTGTGGCAAATAGTGATTTAAAGAACCCGCAGTGCATGGGATGAGATAAAAGATGAGATGAGATTATTCACACCATACACTTATACTAACATGAAGCATTTAGTCTTTATTTAAAAAAAAATTGAATTGTGTCAACAAATGTCCCCACACTTTGCACACAGGCAATCTACATATAAATAAAATTGACATAAAACATTTTTATGTGAAACAATATTCCTGCCACTTATGCAATAAACATTGAAATAATATTTCAACAAATTATGTTCAGTTTAATATGGATTAAAGCTAAATTAGACTTGATCTAGTAAACTATAATATTATATTGGAATCACAATTATAATGCAGTTTTTGAAAGTTAGTGCTACAGCTACAGTTGCATGCCATATGATTTTCTTGCTGTGTTGTGAAGTGATATTTTGTTTCCATACATTAATTGATACAACCCCATCATCCATTTTTTTCCTGAATTGTCTTGTCATGAATTACTTTTATTGCATCGTGAATTTAACATCACTTTGATGAATGTGCATCTAATTTGCATCTAGTGATCTTTGACTTGACCTTTGAGCTAACTTTAACATTAACATTGCCTGGGTAATACAGTGCATTACCTTGCTCTTATTCCAGTGTGATTAGGCTCTGACTACTAAAGTCATTACAATTTTAATCCACACTGTTTTGAGCTGGTTAATGTAAAGTGTTACCTTTAACATGTCATGCTTGATTTTAATCCTTTCTTTACCATTTGCTTCCACTAATGTAGAAAGCTGCAGAGAAACTCAAAGCAGAAGAACAGCAAAAAATGGCCAAGATGCAGGCTGAGTTAGACAAACAAAAGCAGTTAGCTGAAGGTCACGCCAAGGCCATTGCCAAAGCTGAGAAAGAGGCTCAAGAGCTGAAGCTCAGAATGCAGGAAGAAGTAAACAGGAGAGAAATTGCTGCTGTAGATGCAGAAAAGCAAAAGCAAAACATCCAGTTGGAACTGCATGAGCTCAAAAACCTCTCAGAGCAGCAGATCCAGGACAAAAGTCAACAGGTGGATGAGGCTCTTCAAAGCAGGGTCAAGATTGAGGAGGAAATCCGCCTCATCAGGATCCAACTTGAGACAACAGTAAAACAAAAGTCTACAGCAGAATCTGAGCTCAAGCAACTTCGTGATAGAGCAGCTGAAGCTGAGAAACTCAGAAAGGCCGCTCAGGAAGAAGCTGAGAAGCTCCGCAAACAAGTCAATGAAGAGACCCAGAAAAAGCGCACAGCAGAGGAGGAACTCAAACGCAAATCGGAGGCAGAGAAGGAAGCTGCTAGGCAAAAGCAAAAAGCTCTGGAAGACCTTGAAAACCTTAAGATGCAGGCCGAGGAGGCTGAAAGGCAAGTGAAGCAAGCAGAGATAGAAAAGGAGAGACAAATCAAGGTTGCTCACGCAGCAGCCCAGAAGAGTGCCGCGGCTGAGCTCCAGAGCAAGCACATCTCGTTTGTGGAAAAGACCTCAAAATTGGAAGAATCACTCAAACAAGAGCATGGCGCTGTCCTTCAGCTGCAACAAGAAGCAGCATCTCTCAAAAAACAACAGGAGGAAGCTGAAAATGCCAGAGAAGAGGCAGAAAAAGAGCTTGAGAAATGGAGGCAAAAAGCTAACGAGGCCCTTCGTTTAAGACTCCAGGCTGAGGAAGAAGCTCACAAAAAGAGCCTCACTCAAGAAGAGGCTGAAAAACAAAAGGAGGAGGCTGAGCGTGAGGCTAAAAAGAGAGCCAAAGCTGAAGAGTCAGCCCTAAAGCAGAAAGATATGGCTGAGAAAGAACTTGAGAGGCAGAGGAAGATAGCTGAGAGCACAGCTCAGCAGAAACTCGCTGCAGAACAGGAGCTGATTCGACTTAGGGCAGACTTTGACAACGCAGAACAGCAGAGATCCCTCCTTGAGGACGAACTTTACCGCCTGAAGAATGAAGTTGTTGCAGCTCAACAACAAAGGAAACAGCTGGAGGATGAACTTGCCAAAGTGAGGAGTGAAATGGATATACTCATTCAGCTTAAGTCTAAGGCAGAAAAGGAGACCATGTCCAACACAGAGAAGAGCAAACAACTTCTTGAAGCTGAAGCCTGCAAGATGAGGGACCTGGCTGAGGAAGCAAGCAAGCTTAGAGCCATTGCAGAGGAGGCCAAGCATCAGAGACAAGTTGCTGAGGAAGAGGCAGCTCGTCAGAGAGCAGAGGCTGAAAGGATTCTCAAAGAGAAGCTGGCTGCAATCAGTGAGGCCACTCATTTAAAAACAGAGGCTGAAATTGCCCTGAAAGAGAAGGAGGCAGAAAACGAAAGACTCCGGCGGCAAGCTGAGGATGAGTCTTACCAGAGGAAAGCTCTTGAAGACCAGGCCAACCAGCACAAGCAAGATATTGCGGAAAAGATAGTCCAACTCAAAAAATCATCTGAGGCTGAAATGGAAAGACAAAAGGCAATAGTGGATGACACGCTCAAGCAGAGGCGAGCTGTCGAAGAAGAAATACGAATTCTTAAGCTCAACTTTGAAAAGGCTTCATCTGGAAAACTTGATCTAGAGCTAGAACTGAACAAACTGAAAAATATTGCAGAGGAAACTCAACAAAGCAAACTAAGAGCAGAGGAGGAGGCAGAGAAACTAAGGAAGCTTGCCCTTGAGGAGGAGAAGAGAAGGAGGGAAGCAGAAGAAACGGTTAAGAAGATCACTGCTGCAGAGCAAGAGGCAGCCAGACAACGCAAAGCAGCCCAAGAGGAGCTCGACCGTCTGAAAAAGAAAGCAGAAGACGCCAGAAAGCAGAAAGACGAGGCTGACAAAGAAGCAGAAAAGCAGATTATTGCAGCCCAACAAGCAGCCCTCAAATGCAGTACAGCTGAGCAGCAAGTCCAAAGTGTCCTTGCTCAACAGAAGGAAGATACCATCATGCAGAAGAAGCTTAAGGAAGAGTATGAGAAAGCTAAGAATCTTGCCAAAGAGGCAGAGGCTGCTAAGGAGAAAGCAGAAAGGGAGGCAGCTCTCCTTCGTCAACAAGCAGAGGAAGCAGAGCGACAAAAGGCAGCTGCTGAGCAAGAAGCTGCAAACCGAGCCAAAGCTCAGGAGGATGCCGAGAGGTTGAGGAAGGAGGCTGAATTTGAAGCTGATAAACGAGCACAAGCAGAAACTGCAGCACTCAAGCAGAAGCAACAAGCTGATGCTGAAATGGTAAAGCACAAAAAACTGGCAGAGCAAACATTAAAACAGAAGTTCCAAGTGGAGCAAGAGCTCACAAAAGTTAAACTTAAGCTTGATGAAACTGATAAACAGAAAACTGTCCTGGATGAAGAGCTACAGCGCTTGAAGGATGAGGTTGATGATGCTGTCAAACAAAGGGCTGAGGTGGAGGAGGAGTTGTTCAAAGTCAAGGTTCAGATGGAGGAACTACTCAAACTGAAAATCAGAATCGAGGAGGAAAATCAACGCCTCATCAAGAAAGACAAAGATAACACACAAAAATTCCTTGCCAAGGAGGCTGACAATATGAAAAAGCTTGCAGAGGATGCTGCTAGACTTAGCGTAGAAGCCCAAGAGGCTGCACGCTTTAGACAGATTGCAGAAGAAGACCTCAATCAGCAACGAGTTCTTGCAGATAAAATGCTCAAAGAGAAAATGCAGGCCATACAAGAGGCATCGAGACTTAGAGCTGAGGCAGAGATGCTCCAAAGGCAGAAGGACTTGGCTCAGGAGCAGGCACAAAAGCTGCTGGAGGATAAACAACGAATGCAACAGCGTCTGGAGGAGGAAACAGAGGAATACCAGAAGTCACTTGAATCAGAAAGGAAAAGGCAATTGGAGATCAAAGCTGAAGCTGAAAACCTCAAACTTCAGGTTTCTCAGCTCAGTGAAGCCCAGGCCAAAGCTGAAGAGGAGGCTAAAAAATTCAAGAAACAAGCTGATCTGATTGCTTCCTGCCTTCATGAGACTGAAATAGCCACCAAAGAAAAAATGACTGTAATGGAACAACTGGAAGTCGCGAGACTGAATACCAGCAAAGAGGCTGATGATTTACGCAAAGCTATTGCAGACCTAGAGAAGGAGAAGGCTAGACTGAAAAAGGAGGCTGAAGAACTTCAGAATAAGTCTAAAGAGGTATTGTGTCAAAAATGGCATAACAGAGCAGCTTATGTCATTGTTAACTATCTGAAAACTAACACACTTCTTTCTTAAAATTTCCTTTATTCCTTTCTCTGATTATACTAATCATGAAACCATATCTTTGATTTTAAATAATGATTACATTTTTTTACAGTGCACTGTGCTCATGCAGATCACATCCTGAATGTCCCCTCATATCCTGGAATGTTTCTTCATTTTTAAGACATGCTTCGTATTACTTTCAGTTTCAAACTCCATTGCAATTCAGCTCCAAAATAAATTCAAACTACAACATTTGAAGTCAGATTGAAATGATTAAAATTATGATATTCCTTTAGCAATTTAGTGAAAACATTAAATTTAAGTGTGAGTCAACAATTAGAGAGAGAGAGCCTAGAATTACAGTACATACACCCACATATTTACCAGAACCCCTAACCTCTAATATGCCAATGCCAATAAGTTTTAAAGGAATGATCCACTGCATTTATCATTGATGGTAGCAAATTCTTGAATGTTATCTGTATTTGCAGGATAAAAAAACATTCAAACAATTAGTGGCTATAGTCAATCTCCCATTTGTTACAATGCCCAGTATTCATTGTAAATGCTGTGTTAAGAGATGCAGACACCTTCACCAAACATGCCTCCACCCCAGCGAATGTGTATTTGTCAGGCAAGCACAACTCTGCCACCAAAATTAACATGCTAAAACATTTGAGCCTGTCTGCCCTCCATCTGGCATGACCATGACATGCACTAGTGTGCGTCACTTGACACAAAAGTCACTCAACAGCCCTTACTTACTTGTTGACAAGTGTACGTTGGCTTCACCCACAACCTCCAGCCCCAGAATTGGGAGCATTGTTGGTATTATAATTATTCTTACTATTAGAATAAACAGAGGTAAAGTTGAAAAACAGTGGAGTATTCCTTTAATGTTTAACAATTTGAATTGGTTCCTTCCTAGAATCCATGCAAAGTGTTTATCACAGATCTAAGGGTATTATCCCTCTTAAAATAAGCATTATACAATGTGTCTTCCTAAATTATGTCCCTTGTCATTTAAAATAAAAATATATTAGGTGTGTCTGTTGTAACACCTAATAATTAACACATAAGTAAGTAAAGTTTATTTAATATAGCACCTTTCACAGAGCAAGGTCTTAGAGAGTAAAATTATAAAAAAATAAGACCATAAAAACAGTGAAAGAAACAACAATAAAACATAAGCAACAGCACATGAAATACAATTACTGGTATCCAATAGTAAACAATAAATTTGTATGCAGCAAAATTCCTTCACTGTTGTAACACATGAAATAACACAAAAAACGATCCAAAGAAGTGAGAGCCAGCAAAATAGTATTATGGAAAATAGCATTCGCCATAGTGATCAATAGAGTATGATTAATTTATTGTTACCATAATTTATCAGAATATCTTACAATTTCATTGTCGGCTTATAAAAGCTTTCATATTTATTTAAAAAGTATAGACTTTGTCGAATCTAGTTCAACATAATACATACTGACCGTGTCAGTGATTTTTTTGCAACTGGATTGTAATACTTGTAGGCATAGTAAATGTTCAGCGTCCTTTGTAATTCTATTTCAGTCCAGTGTGACCTCTTAATGAGCAGAGCTACCAGGAACTTCTGACAAATAGTAATATATTATTTTGGATTAACCCTTAGTTTTGCAGATACATTAAATGAGGTTATACAGTCAACTGCAAATAATAGTAGTAAATTACCTGGAGCATGGTCATTTTAATATTACTTTTGTAATCAATATTTTCTTAGAGTGAAGAAGTTGAATTGTGTGTATCATTACATATTTGTTACACACATGATGAGTCGAAGGTGATTATCAATTCCCAGAAGGTAATAATTGTGTCCTTGCAGACAATGTTCTGTCCCATTTCTTTTTGGCAGGACAATATTCATCAAAAATTATGTTAAAAATGGGATGAAGTTCAAGTTCAGGCTGAAGTCTTGTGACAGTTTATTCAAGTCAGTTACATTTTTACCTTACTTTTTTTTTTCATAGTTGAGGAACGTCATGATAATGGTTGTTCTGGACTGGAAAAAATTACACCAATGTGATGATGTTTTATCCTGAATCCTTAAAACAAGGATGCTAGAGGAAAAAAACTGCATCAATTTTGAACTATCATCCTTTAAAAGAAACTGCAGAAAAGCACACATATAGCTTCACTTAGGGATTATTTTTATCTCCATATGCATAAGCAGAGTGCATTGTACAAATCTTATCCATTACAAATTTAATGAACAATTTAGATACGTAACATAAGCTTGTTACATAAACAAAATATGTAAAGAATATATGTACCTCACCTATATACCTAACAAACTTATGTTTTCTATTTTTTTATCAGTTGGCTGATACACAGCAGAAACAAATTGAACATGAGAAGACAGTGCTCCAGCAGACATTCCTGACCGAAAAGGAGATGCTGTTGAAGAAGGAGAAGCTAATTGAAGATGAGAAAAAGAAGCTGGAGAGCCAGTTTGAAGAGGAAGTCAAAAAGGCCAAAGCTCTCAAAGATGAACAGGAACACCATAGACAGCAGATGGAGGAGGAGAAGAAGAAACTCCAGGCTACCATGGATGCAGCCCTCAACAAACAAAAAGAGGCTGAGAAAGAGATGCTTAACAAGCAAAAAGAAATGCAGGAACTGGAGAAGAAGAGACTAGAGCAGGAAAGGATTCTTGCAGAAGAGAACCAGAAATTGCGTGAGAAGCTGCAGCAGCTTGAGGAAGCACAGAAAGACCCAAACAAAGAGCTCATCCATGTAACAATGGTTGAGACAACAAAGAATGTTTACAATGGCCAAAATGCTGGTGACGTGGTAGACAGTGTGGAGAAGAGACCAGATCCATTGGCTTTTGACGGCATCCGTGATAAGGTGCCTGCAAGCAGACTTCTTGACCTTGGTCTTTTACCCAAAAAAGAATTTGACAAGCTGAAAAATGGCAAAACCACTGTGCAAGTGCTTGGTGAGACTGAAAATCTAAAAAGAATTCTTAAAGGAAAGAACTGCATTGCTGGTGTTTTGACACCATCTAATCAAAAAATGCCAATCTATCAAGCATCAATAGAGAAGAAGATTACTCCAGGCACAGCCATGATCCTTCTTGAAGCCCAGGCAGCCACAGGTTATATGTTAGACCCTATTAACAACCAGAAACTTTCTGTTAACGAGGCTGTCAAGGAAGGATTGATTGGCCCTGAACTGCACAACAAAATGCTTTCAGCTGAGAGGGCAGTTATTGGCTACAAAGATCCATACACTGGTGGGAAGATTTCTGTCTTTGAAGCAATGAAGAAGGGTCTGATGGAACATGATCATGCCATCAGAGTCCTTGAGGCTCAGCTTGCAACTGGTGGCATCATCGACCCTATCAATAGTCACCGTGTACCCAATGAAGTAGCATATAAACAGGGACAATATGATGTTGAAATGAACAAGATTATGGAGAACCCTTCAGATGACACAAAGGGATACTTTGACCCCAGCACTCAGGAACCTTTGACATATTCTGAGCTAATGGCAAGATGCACCACTGACCCTGACACCAGTCTGCTACTCCTGCCAATCACAGACAAAGCTGCTCAGTGCTCAAGTATATACACAGAGGAGGAGACCAAGGATGTGTTCAACAAAACAACTGTGTCTGTGCCATTTGGAAGATTCAAGGGAAAGACTGTCACCATTTGGGAAATAATCAATTCTGAGTACTTCACTGAGGACCAGAAGAAGGACCTTCTCCGTCAATACAAGACAGGCAAAATCACAATTGAAAAAATCATTAGGATTGTGATTACTGTGGCAGAGGAGAAAGAGAAAAAGAATGAAATTACCTTTGATGGTCTGAGAGCACCTGTCCCTGCCACTGAGCTCCTGGAATCCAAAATCATTGATAAAGACCTGTACAACAAATTGCACAAGGGCAATAAGACAGTCAAAGAGGTATCTGAAATGAAGTCTGTCCACAAAGCACTAAAGGGTACAAACTGCATTGCAGGTGTAGTTATTGACTCATCCAAGGAGACAATGTCCTTCTATCAAGCTATGAAGAAAGACATGATGAGGGCAGGGCCTGCCTTGAATATGCTTGAAGCCCAAGCAGGAACAGGCTACGTGGTTGACCCTGTACATAATCAGAAGTACACTGTTGATGAAGCTGTCAAAGCAGGTGTTGTTGGTCCTGAGCTGCATGAAAAACTTCTGTCTGCAGAGCGAGCTGTTACAGGATACAAAGATCCTTACACTGGAAAGACTGTATCTCTGTTCCAGGCAATGAAAAAAGATCTCATACCTAAAGAACAAGGAATCCGACTGCTTGATGCCCAAATGACCACCGGTGGCATTATTGATCCAGTAAAGAGCCATCGCATTCCTCATGATGTGGCCTGTAAGAGAAATTATTTTGATGACAAAATGAAGCAGATTCTGAGCAGTCCCACTGATGAAACTAAATGCTTCTTTGACCCCAACACAAAAGAAACTGTCACATACTCACAGCTCTTCAACAGATGTGTCACTGACAAGAAAACTGGTCTCCAGCTTCTGCCTCTCACTGATGAAGCAATCAATTCAAAGGAGGAGCTAATATACACAGAGGACCAGACAAAAGAGGCTATGACCCAGGCAACTGTGGAGCTTGACTCTGGACCATTTAAGGGCAGGAAGATGACCATTTGGGAAATCATCACCTCTGAATACCTCACTGAGGAACAAAGGCTTGACCTGCTCAGACAGTTTAGGTCAGGAAAGGTTACAATTGAAAAGATAATCAAGATTGTTATCACAATTGTACATGAGAAAGAAGCCAAGAATCAAGAACAGTCCAGCTTCAAGGGACTGAGAGCTCCTGTCCCTGCAGGCTCTCTGTATGATTCCAAAATCATTGACAAACCAACCTTTGACCTCCTTCAACAAGGCAAAACAAAACCTAAACAAGTCAGTGAGAATCCCAATGTCAATAAATACCTTCAGGGCTCAGATAGCATTGCTGGCATCTACCTGGGGCAGACAAAAGAGAAAATGAGCATTTATCAGGCTATGAAGAAAAAGCTCATCAGACACAACACAGGTCTTTCACTTCTGGAGGCCCAGGCTGCCACTGGGTTCATTGTAGATCCAGTGAGGAACGAGTGTATTTCAGTAGATGAGGCAGTGAAGTCAGGCCTTGTTGGTCCAGAGCTACATGAAAAACTCCTCTCTGCAGAAAAAGCTGTCACTGGCTATAAAGATCCATTCACAGGCAACAAAATCTCCCTCTTTGAAGCAATGCAAAAAGATCTTATCCTGAAAGAGCATGCCATGCCACTGCTGGAAGCACAGATGGTTAGTGGAGGAATCATCGACCCTGTAAACAGCCACCGTGTCCCAACTGATGTTGCATATCAGAAGAACATTTTCAGCAAAGAAATTGCCAAGACCCTATCTGAGCCATCTGATGATAACAAGGCTTTCTCAGATCCAGAAACTGATGAGAATGTTACCTACAGACAGCTTAAAGATAAGTGCCAAAGAGATCCAGAGACAGGCCT
This sequence comes from Siniperca chuatsi, assembly GCF_020085105.1. Classification (NCBI taxonomy): domain Eukaryota; kingdom Metazoa; phylum Chordata; class Actinopteri; order Centrarchiformes; family Sinipercidae; genus Siniperca; species Siniperca chuatsi. The sequence goes on along the minus strand of NC_058050.1, from coordinate 23,169,949 downwards.
GTACATCCTCCCACTCTCCAAGGCTCAGTCTCCAACTGTTGTGGAGAAAACATACCTCTACACAGAGGAACAAACACAGAGTGATCTGACAGACACCCAAATTGACATTCCATTTGAGGGCTTTGCTGATAAACCAACAAACCTCTGGGACATCATGAACTCAAATTTGCTTCCAGAGCAGGAGAGGCAGAAGCTCATGGATGAATATCGCTCTGGTAAAATCACTAAAGAGCGGATGATTATCATTATTATTGAGATCATGGAGCAGAGAGAGATCATCAGAAATGATAGTCCACTGTCATATAAGACTATAAGGAGAAGGATAACTATTGAGGAGCTCTACAATGCCCGCATCATTGACTTGGAGACATACAACCTCCTTAAACAGGGCAAGAGGGACATCCGTGACATAATGGAGATGACCAGTGTGAAACAGTATCTCTATGGCACAGGCTGTGTTGCTGGGGTCACAACTGACTCAAGCTCCAAAATAAGCATATACCAAGCAATGAAGAGAGGTTTTATTAAACCAGAAATAGCCCTCAGCCTCCTAGAAGCACAAGCTGCTACAGGATTCATTGTTGATCCAGTTAAAAATGAAACACTCACGGTTGATGAAGCTGTGCGTAAGGGTGTTGTCGGCCCTGAGATCCATGATAAACTTCTTTCAGCTGAGAGAGCAGTCACAGGATATAAAGATCCATACAGTGGGAAAATCATCTCTCTTTTCCAGGCCATGAAAAAGGATCTCGTTCCAGAGGATTATGCTCTGAAAATGTTAGAGGCACAAAATGCCACTGGTGGTATTATTGATCCTGAATTCCAGTTCCACCTGCCAGCAGACATTACCATGCAAAGAGGTTATATCAACAAGGAAACCAACGAGAGGCTGACTGACGATGTTAAAGGATTTATTGACCCTGTCACTGAAGAGAACCTGTCATATGCACAGCTGCTCAAGAGATGCAAGTTAGATGGTGGGTTGCGCCTACTCTCCCTGGGAGACAAGAGGCTGATGTTCAAGGGTCTGAGGAAAGAGATCACAATGGAGGAGCTGCTCCGCTCACAAATTATTGACCAGCAGACTGTCACTGAACTGAATGAAGGTCTTATTTCAGTGGAGGAGGTTAGCAATAAACTATCAAGGTACCTTGAAGGCACAAGCTGTATTGCTGGTGTATTTGTAGAGTCCACAAAAGAACGTCTATCAATTTACCAGGCCATGAAGAAGAACATGATTAGGCCAGGCACTGCATTTGAACTCCTTGAGGCTCAGGCATCCACAGGGTATGTCATTGATCCAATCAAAAACCTCAAACTGACTGTCAATGAAGCAGTGAGAATGGGAATTGTAGGACCAGAATTCAAAGACAAGCTCCTCTCTGCTGAGCGTGCAGTGACAGGATATAGAGATCCTTATTCAGGCAAAACTATTTCCCTGTTCCAGGCCATGAAAAAGGGGCTCATCCTGAAAGACCATGGTATCCGTCTCCTGGAAGCCCAGATTGCGACAGGTGGAATCATTGACCCAGAGGAAAGTCACCGTCTGCCAGTTGAGGTGGCCTACAAACGTGGGTTCTTTGATGAGGAAATGAATGAGATCCTGACAGATCCATCTGATGACACCAAAGGCTTCTTTGATCCCAACACTGAGGAAAACCTAACCTACCTCCAGCTCATGGAGAGGTGCATCACTGATCCCGACACTGGCCTAGTGCTCCTGCTACTGAAAGAAAAGAAGCGGGAAAGGAAGACCTCCTCCAAATCCTCAGTTCGTAAACGCAGAGTTGTCATCGTAGACCCAGAGACAGGCAAAGAAATGACTGTGTACGAGGCCTACAGAAAGGGACTAATTGACCACCAAACCTACCTGGAGCTTGCTGAGCAGGAGTGTGAATGGGAAGAGATCACAATGACCTCTTCTGATGGTACTGTCAAATCCATTATCATTGACAGGAGGTCAGGGAGACAGTATGATGTTGACGATGCTCTTTCACGTGGCCTCATTGACCAGAAGGCTCTTGATACATACCGAGCTGGAAACCTGTCCATCACAGAATTTGCTGACATGCTCTCTGGAAACATTGGAGGCTTCCGCTCTCGCTCATCGTCCTTTGGATCCACCACTGGTTCCACCACTGGTTCCACCTACTCCTCTCCTATGAGCCCCATACCCTCCATTAAACCACCTGCAGTCATATGGAATGACCCAACAGAGGAGACTGGCCCCATAGCTGGAATCTTAGACATAGACACACTGGAGAAGGTGTCTATCACTGAGGCCATACACAGAAACCTGGTAGACAACATCACAGGCCAAAGATTGTTGGAGGCCCAAGCCTGCACAGGAGGAATAATTGACCCCACAACTGGGGAGAGATTCTCAGTTACTGATGCTTCAGAAAAAGGCCTGGTGGATAAAGTCATGGTTGATCGCCTCAACCTGGCTCAAAAAGCATTCAATGGATTTGAAGACCCCAGAACTAAAGTAAAGATGTCTGCCTCCCAGGCTCTAAAGAAGGGCTGGTTGTATTATGAGGCTGGGCAGCGTTTCCTTGAGGTCCAGTATCTGACTGGTGGACTTATTGAGCCTGATGTTGAGGGCAGAGTGCCACTAGATGAATCTATCAGGAAGGGCACAATTGATGCCCGCACTGCCCAGAAACTGAGAGATGTCAGTGCTTATTCTAAATATCTAACATGTCCAAAAACCAAACTGAAAATCTCCTTCAGAGATGCCATGGACAAAAGCATGGTCGAGGAAGGATCTAGTCTAAGGCTTCTGGAGGCCTCCTCACAGTCCAGCAAAGGCCTCTACAGTCCCTACAATGTCAGTGGCCCTGGATCTGCCTATGGCTCCCGAACTGGCTCAAGGACCGGATCCCGAACAGGCTCCAGGAGAGGCAGCATTGATGCCGGCTCTGGCTTCAGCATGAACTTCTCATCTTCCTCCTTCACATCCTCTTCAACTGGCTACAGCCGCAGATTCTGATTAGCTAGTTCTGTTTTCCTAACAACTTGTGATTAAGAACCAACAATATTAATGCACTTTACAGTTGCATTTGTCACAAGAAAACATTGTTACAGCAACAAAGAAAATATAATTTATTTATTCTGCCCTGCATGTGGTCACATCAAGAATTGCCTAGGCTATTGTTTTTTTTTCATATATAACAGATGTCTAAACATGTGCCTCATATATTGAGACATAACCAAGCATTTTTAGATATACAAAATATAAATTTTCCTTAGTACTGATTACTAAGTCAGTTTATACTTTTCAAAGCAAAGCATGACATTTCTGCTGTTTTAAGTGAATTTATAGTTTTCATTTTACACTTGTTAAAAAGTTGTATACTTGTGCTTTCTGAAACTAATATATACTGTCAAACCGAAATATTTTTCCAGTATTCCTTGTTTCCTTTGAAATTCAAGAATATTTGTCTATTTTTTATCTTTTTCAACAGTACTACTTAATGAGATACTGGATGTCAGCTTAGTTCTAATGTTTTTAACAGACTAAAATACATAGATGCCTTCAAATGTTTGTATAGAGTATGGGCAAATTTTGTTTTTATGCTAACTAGCTAAATAATATATCCAGTAAGAATACACCTGTGAGACACTACAAAATGATACACTACAGGAATACAACACTGAAAAGAAGTGCCAGAATTAAAATTATGCAGACTGTTCTGAAACCAGTTTTACATCTGTCGTTACTTTGTACTTATGCCCTTTTATATTCAGTGGACTTTTGCATTTGACTTCATTACACCATTGTTTTATACACTCCAAGTTTTGGATTCTTTATATTCACCATCAATCAAGTGTTCCTGGTAAATCCCAAGATGATGTCAGACTTGATCCTGCTCTCCCATACAGACCTGCCTCCTGTTATTTTGGTTCTTGTAAGTTGAAATTAGTTTTTTTTGTTTTCATTATGTTTGTTTTGTTGTCTGTTTTCTTCAGTTGATTTTGATCACATCTCACAGCCTAAATTATGCCATTTTTTCCCCTATCCCACACACTACCTGGTGATATCACTAGTGAACTATCTCTATTAAAAATTATCATTACTGCTGATTGACAGTTTTTTGTATCCTGTTGTTTTTGACAGCTGCCTCAGTCCCTCAGAATCCAACTTATAAGTACAGATACTCAGTTGGCTGGGGCATACGATCCCCTCAACTTGGATGGATTTGTGAGTCCATGTCATCCTCGCACAGTTACACAGGTACAGTATATAAATGTTTTTGAAAACATGATTTCATTTCATTTGTATAAGATGAAGCTACGTTTCATCAAGATTTGTTTTGCTGCATGTTGCATGCTTGGTTTGGTTTATTTTGATTTCAATTCATAGTTGTTTTTTTTTTGTTTCTAGATCTGCCATTGAGTATGTCCTTTCTTCCATTGCACATCACATTTGAAGAAAGATCAGGCTGAGTCAACCTGACACCAACTTGGGATACCTTTCAAGGAACACACTTCATTCATGATCTTTTTTCAGATTACTTGAATTCTAATAGTGATACTTATGTTGCCATATTCAGATTTTTAGAAAACACCCCCAAAGCATACACACATCTGCATGTTTATTCTTTCATTTAAATTGGGATTAACTGTAGTTGTAGAACAGCACAAATTAATTTAGCTCGTCCTAAGTCCACTGAGTATATTTTTGTATTATCTGTCTGTAAATTCAGTCCAACCAAAGTGCTAATAAGATTCATTTCGATAATTGACATATTTGATACATCACCACATTGCATGAATGTATGTATTATATCAAATTAACTCATTTCAGTTGACATTTTGCCACAGATTTCCTTTGCAAACTGCAAAACAGCTTGAAGCTTTATTTTGCTTATAGTATATTTTTCCATAACAAGTATTTCTGTTATGTATCTCTAGTGTTTTACCTTTGTAAATCTTTTTTTTGTTGTTGTTTTCATCAAGTTTTTGATATGTTATGAATTTGCCTTGCATGTTTTACTAACTTTACAAAGGATATTTGGGAAAAATGTTAGTGTAAAATAAAGACAACTGCAGATGTAACTGCTGATTTTAATTTTAGCAATATATAAAATCACAAACTAACTGGTTTGTTTTGCTTATGGGGCAGATTTTGCTTTGAATGATATGGTGAGTGGATTCTGTTGTATGTTCTGAAAATAACACTGTTGTAAATAAATGTGCTCTGAAGAGGCCCTCTTGTCATTCATACATCAATACCTATGCATCTGAAGGAGAATATGTTTTTTAGTGCTGCTGTCTTAAGTTACATTGGAATACTAATGACACTAGAAAATCAAAAATAAGGCATTTCACATAATGCCATTTTTCCATCCCACCGTGCAAAAATATTACAGCACAGCAGCTAGTTCTATATGTTAATATATGCAAATAAAAGTAATAACTTGATGTATTGCTCATAATGTATATGAAGGCTAAAGTGAATATTGCAAACATGTCACAGAGGAACAGTAATACCATGTTTTTCCAATGTTTACCTTCTTTACCACTGCACAGAAAGATTTTATTTTATGAAAGTGATAACCAGTGGTTATAAGACACCAACAGTTGCATTAATATTCTGCGCAAGGTCTTTGTTGATATAATAGTGTCAAATCAATCTTGTAGAAAAAGCAGTAGTTGACCACATGAGGGCAGTGTTAGACTGACCTACACTCATCCCCAAGGAAGCAAGTGAAACAGCTACTTAGTCCAACACCTGCTCTAGTGATCATATTATGAATCCACTGAGGTCTATGTTTACTGTGATGATTAGGTATTGTCAGTTTAATGAGGGTGTGACAAGGTTTTTGAAGGCTGATGCTTATGCAATACTACCTACATAATACCTATTTTAGCTCCCCACAAAATGACACGTTTTGAGTTTTTCCCCCAGAATTGTGTTGTGTCATCATTTGAAATCACCTCTCCATTGGACATTACTATTATGCATGTGGATTTACATCCAATTCCCTCATACCAAATGTAAACAGATTTTGCTCTATGTGCCAACATTAGCCACTGGGTTTGATGGAGGAGCCTGCCAACAGACGCAACAGTGCATTCACCTCCAAGAATTCTTCACTCAGCTCCCTTGACTACTCTCATCTGACCCTTTCCCTCCCAGCTCTCCCTGCATCAGAGGCTGGAGGTGGGGAGGTAAGAACACAGAGAAGAAAGTGTAAAAACACTCACATCATCATATCCTGTATACAGTAATGAACTGTTGAATAAACAGTGTCAGCACAAGCAGCTGGAAATGCTATAAAAGTAAGCAAAACACAGGAACTTGTGTCTTCTTAATATTTGTTTTAAATGGTCTCTTGCAGGATAAAGGAGATGCTTTGTTTGGATCACGTTCACCTACATCACAGGATCAGAGATATGGGTATGCTAATGTGTAAGATTGTCATTCATCCTCTTTACAGAGTGCCACAATAAGAGGTAACTTGGTCCTTGATTAACTTATTATTTGGAACATCTTTAAGAAATACTAAATGAGTTTCAGATTATGTCCAATATAAGCACTAATGGCTCATCATATATGTAGATACTTTTGAATTTAACAATTTAAATACATTTTAATTTATTTTATAATTAAAGCAAATATTGTAATCCACATGTGACCTGCTTGATTGAAAGTGGCCAACAACAGACAGGTTAAATAAATGAATAAATAAACAACAACACACAGCCTGTGACAGTTGCTGAATTGTATCAGCTTTGTAGACTGGGGCGTCTGCATTTGCCAACAACACAAAGACAGAGCTATGAATTGTGAAGTGAGCACATAGTGTAAAACATCTAATTGAAACAAGAGGTTTCAGCCCAGCAGACAGAGAAAGAGCAGATGCCTCCCTAATGAGATTTTTCTAAGTCCTGGCTGGTCATGACTTTGCTATTGTGTCTGTTTTCCCAGTTTTCTGCTTCCTGCAATCACAGTCAGAGATCATCTGAATTTCAATGTATTTAAATAAAAATAACACTAAAGTAGGCATTTGCATTCAGAGTCCTACAGTTATTCCACAAATACACTGTGTCACTATAATGCAATATGAATAATAACTCAGCGCTTTATGCTGCTCATGACATGACACAATAAACAATATTACCGGAAAGGACCAATTAGATATTAATAATCTATCTCTTTACAAACCAATGAATAATAAGGTGATTATTAGAATTTGTTTGACTCAAATTAAGTTAATATTTTTAGTGCATGTTTTCTGTTTAAGATATTTGATGAAAATAGTATCAGTATAACTTCTTACACTTGCTTCTTCTTACTATTGCTCCTCTCTGTTTTAGGGGGGACGAGGAGGACTTGAGTCAATGGCAGTGTGAGTTTAGGGGTCAAATCAGAGCACTGAGACAGTGGCTGAAGAGCATGGAGATGAGGCTGCCTCCTCTGGATCCCAGGGTTAGTTAGGTTCACTGTCTGTCTGCCTTCTGTTGTTTCTCTACCTTTCTCTCTTTTTCTGTTTCACCATAGTCCATGTTAAAATGGTCAGAAAAGTACCTTTACATGTGTTTCATCGGATCCTCTACAACAGTACTTTTTTTCCCGCGGTCAAAATTCAAGTTACTGGATATTATCAGTATTCCAACTCCCGGTGCAAAAGTTCTTACACAAAGGGAGTTTTACACTCATCGCATCCTGCCAAGCTAGACTACATGAAAAAAATCCATCTGTCATGTCTCTGCTCTCTCACACACACACACACACTTGTGGGGCTCTGTGTTCATCACACTGGGAGACAATGCATCAATCATCAAGTAACAGGACTCTACAGCAGAGCTAGTGGCTCTGTACTTAGGCACAGCGGTGCCTGATGCTAAACAGGTGTTATGTTTACTATGTTCACCATCTTAGTTTCGCGTGCTAGCATGCTAACATTTTATAATTAGCATTAAACACAATATACAGCTGAGGTTGATGGGAATGTCATTTGTTTTGCAGGTATTTCATCATAAACCTACGTATTGGAAAAATTTTATTTTGACTTGAAGATGGTACTAGAAGAAAAGTTTATCAGCACATAAATGTCTCTACGAAATTTCATGGCAATATAGTTGTTGAGACACATACTCAAAATTGCAAATATCAATCTACTGGTGGCGCTATTTGAAAAGTCAGTGGTTAGGATATTCATGTCTGGACATTGCCGTCCCTAGAGCCACATCGCTAGCATGGCTAAAAAACCCAAAAGGATTACAATATACAATCTAAAATACAAGGTTTTCAAGGCCTTTTTAAATTGTTAGAACAAACAAGGACTCAACTTGTAAATGGTTTAAATCTCGGACAATAAGTGAAACTGTAATTGCATGGGTAGGGAGGAATCTAAACATGACTCCAGATGAAGTCAGTGAGGTGTTTTCAACCTCATTTATATAACCCACTGTCCCGATGGTGCAGGTCAAGCTGTTTTATAGTAAATAGTATGATTTATCTTACCTATGATGGATTTACTGCATCTATGAATATGCTTATACCGTAATATTCAAATTGTAGTTTACATTGTTTTCTGATGTTTTTCTCACATATTTTCCGTTTCCATTCCATTTTCACCATGAAGCATCCTGTAATTTTACCATTACCTACTGCAACATGCTACTTTCCCTATGGAGATCAATGCAGATTGATTTTCTCTCATTTTAACAGTAGTAAAAGTGGCGTCTGTAAAGAATATCTGAGAATATGTCCGTAAGAGAGCAAAGAAAAACAAAAGAGATGAGGAAAATGAACTAATGAGTCATGCTAGTCAGTATACTAACACTTAAGTTAATTGAGCATTATGAGAAAGAGGAAAGGGATTGTGGAGGTTTTTTCAAGGTCCAACATACTCAGACGGATACCGAGGTGGTCCTCCTCCACTCCTGCAGGGAGACTTCTTTAGGCCACAGGGGGACAGAGGGGCTGGGGAATCCGGCTCCATTGTGCCTGGCCTGGACAGCCAGGCTAGAAAAGTGCTTGGCACTGGAGGCCCTCTGCACACATGAGCGCACACTCTGAAAAGACATTAGACTCAGATGGGAGGAAGAGGCAAGGGGGCAGAAAAATAGAAAAGCAGGACCTTTATGTGAAGAGCACTCAGATTTGGCTATTGAGGTATTTATTGAACACCAACTGTAGATTTTGTCATACAACCATTTATACCAATATTTGTACAAAGATTTGTCAGTGAAAGCTGCAGCCAGAAATTGTGTTAGCCTACTGGTTGGGTTAAAAATATCTGGGCAGTTTTGGGCAGTGCTAAATACGTGTTCAATGACAAGCTTGAATGGCAAAGAAAGAAATTTGAGTTACAAATATTTTTGCATTTGTGGTCACGGCACGTTGCTAGGTATGCTAACAAGCTAACCCTAAGCACTAGCATTACTAATGTCAGCTACCTTTCCCCCCTTGTCTCTTTTCCTATCAGTCTAATTGACCATTAAACCTGTTGTGCTTAGGTTCCTCCCATCAGGTCTAACTCAACCTATCAGATTACATCTATCTCTAAAGCAGCTGTGTCTGTAAGAAATGTTTGCTTGCTGATTTTGTAGATTGAATATTGTTGATTCGTACAATGGAACAATGGAACAATGAAACAGTAACACTATGTCTTATCTTGTGGGGCATTGTGCACTGACACTGAAAGAATTAATTCAGCCTTTAAAGAAGAAACATTTTCATTGAGTTTAATCTATTGTACAGCACCAACTGAAAGCCATTCTAGCACAAAACATTAACATGATACAGCTCCGTGGTGCAGTAAGATAGTGGGGTAGTAATTTATTTAAATATCCTTAGTGAAGGGTGACTGCACCTTCTTCAGTGAGCTGTGAATCAATTACACAAAAGGTTCAAGAGTGTTGATGTTTTTATTGTTATAGTAAAAATTGGTTTTGGTTGATTTTAGTTACATGGTCCACTTGAAGTAAATGTGTTCCATTGTCCCGACTGAATGTTTGAGCCATTAATTGATTGTATGGTAAAAAAGGGCCAATAGACAAAATACGATCTGTGTTTGAACCTGTATGACTTTTGAAGAAACTTGCTGTCTCAGGAAGGGTTTTTACAAGAATATTCTTCAACAGAATGACATTTTTCTTCTTTCTTCTTTTTTACATGTTTCATTTTTGTCTCCGTTTGAATAAAGCCACTGTTTCCCTGGAGACTGACGTGTAAGATGCACAGGCATGTCTTATCACGTCACGAAAGCTCGAACGCTTTGGAGAGCTTTAGTCTGACCCCCAATGACAGTGTGTGAAATAAGGGGGTTTCTTTTTATCTCTACCATGCCTTTATCATACTGCATCCGACCACAGACCTTTGTCATGGTAATGCTGTTAGTCTGCTGCACTGCTGGTTTCAGTCTGGGCCTGAGGGGCTCGTTAGTTAGCAGCATGAATGAGGACATCCCTCAGCAGCCCCCCATATACAGACCCTTCAACAATACACAGGAGAGAGACACACCTGCTCCTTAACACAAGGCATGCACTGGCACATCTTAAACTGTTTTTCCCATGAACACTGGGACACATATGAGCCTTAAATTGGGCGTTGTCCACCATGAATATAATAAGCATTTCAAATGGAAATACCATTCAATTTGGGAAATCATATCTTATGGACCAGGAAAGCATGGATATGAAAAGATTATCAATAGACCAAGAACCCAAAGAACAAATCAGTTCACTAAATGTGCATGTTTGGCAAAGTCCCTGCATAACTGGCCATGAAACGTTGAAGTTAACTTATACTAACAAAATTTTGAAATACATTACATCAGATCAGGCCTGGATGATACAAAAACAATTTTCTTGCACTGTTTATTTAATTTGATATCACAGTAGCGATTCCACAAGGTCCATTCAGTAGCTGCTCTGGAGCTTTCGATCGTATCACTCGATCTTCCTCAGCATATGGAGCTGCCCAGATGTCATGGAGTTGTAGATGATCCTCTGAGCACTGTAAGGATTTATTTAAAGAAGGGCTTACTTAAGGAAGATCGTATGATACGATCAATAGCTCCAAAACACCCACTAAATGCAAGCATGTGTTATGATTCACGGAGGTTCTGGACCCAAATGCACGACTGACATAGAGAGGGATTGGGTGATAGCTTCAGTTTATTATCAGAACCACGAAGAGACACTTGGTGCATTGAGGGAAACGGCAAGGGCTGGTGGTTTAGGCAGGGTGGCGAGTGACTGGTGAAGCCAGTGCTGGTTGGAGACAACCTGGACACAGGAATCAGAGGATTAGTCAGGGTTTCACAAAACATACAAGCAAGATAAGCTTTCGTTGAGTACAGGTAGAAACGCTTCAATACTGCGTAGGTAAACTGGCAATCTTCTGAAGACTGGCTGGAAGAGCCGGGTATCTATACTGTCAGGTGTTGATTAGTGCATGGAGATCAGGTGAGCAACAGCAGGAGTGTAGCAGGTGTGTCAGTTCTTGATTGGAGGTTCCTGGGAGGCCGCGCCCCGCCAGCCACACACACACACACGTGCACGTACAAACACAGAGACTAGGAGTGGTAAGCTGTACTATGGCAGCATGAACTCTCAGTGTTTATTGATGAAATAACCACATGGGACTGTTCGTACAATACAACCAGATACAACGAGATATTAAAGGGATAGCTAATTTGGCGTAAATGGTATAGCACAATGTCAGTCAGCTAACAAATCACTATCACCTCAAGGGATATATCATTATATTGCCTAAAAACTACATGAGATTACTAACTGATGGCTGACAACATTTAATTTGGTCAGTATGCTAATTGAATTAATAGACAGAGGTTACAAAACTGTCTGGAACCATTAGTTCTTGGATCTTCCTTGGTTTAACTGATGACTTCCACAAGGCTTTTTGGATATGATGACGCCTGCTGTGTAATCTCCATTTTATTAATACAATCTAAAATATCAACATTGGAATCAGGCTAAGGTGTGTTCATACCTTGCCATGCTTAATTCATGGCAATGACGGAGACTCCAACTGACTGAATTTGTAAACTCAATTATTTAAATGTTTGTCTAAATTTGTAATCTATAAGGTAATTGAATGTACCAGATAAATAGTGCAATATAATATCTTATCACCATGGAATACTCTGCGGACAGTAATTCCCAACCAAAGGTATTCGTATACCAGGGGGTACTATTGCAGTTGCTATTATTTTATTTGGAAAAATAGAAATTATATATTATATACTAATCCACATATTTGTATTTAGGAAGAAAATAAACAAAACAAAATACAAATTAGTGTGAGGCTGATCTTTACTATATTTGTCACAACCAATACATCCAGCTACAATGAGCCAAGCACAAGACACATTTCCCTAAAAACGTGGGAAAGTTATAACACCTAAACGGCACGTGTTGTGTTTGAGAGTGTGTAAAAACTAGTTTGTAAGTGAGCACAGGTTGAATTGTCCAGCTTTTGTCACTCCAAGTGGTGGTAATGCAAATGCAAACGTGACCAAGTCTAAATACAGACAATTCCAGGATTGCCATGTCTATGTATACTATTTGAACAACACCCACTTTTATTAATTAATTAAATGTGTTATTTGAATTCATGTGAATCAACACATTTGGAACACATTGGCGTCGATGAATGGGTTCTTTTGTTTATCTGATAGGGCTATGGGGCTACGTCAAAAAAGGTTGGGAAGCACTGGTCCAGGATAATGTCAGTATTAATGTCAGTGAGTCATGAGAGACAGTAGTCGTGAACACGAAATCCTTACGCATCTGAGTAATAGTGATATTAAGATGCCTTTTCATAGCAATTTTAGCTTTCTTTTTACACTGTCACAACATTATGTCACTGACAAGTCAAAACAACATCTTTTCACTTTGACAGCCAGGTTCAGGTCAAAAGTTCTTCTTTCTGCTTCCTTGCCCCCCTACTGATGAGACCCTTCTGGATAAAGACTCTCTGTGTCTTAAAGGTCTCTGGGTTCCCCTGGCCTGTGGCAGATGCTGCATCCCAAATGAGCCTTGTACACACAACTTACAAACAGGCCCAGGAAGAGGGGTGAGAGATCACACAGCCTATTATCCTCTCCTCTCTGTTTCTGACAGCCAGCAAACAGCATCCCTGCTCTCTGACGCTGTCATAACCTTTAGGGAAAAAGGGGGCTTGTTTTCATTGCTGTGAATCACCTACAAGACAAATGAATAATGAAGTATGCTTATGGCGGTAAAGTAGACTTGTTTATTCTACAGACTCAAATTGAGATTAAATTGACTGTTTTTCTCTTGCTTGGCGTGTCAAATTGATTTTCATCTTATAGCACTTTATGTAATCTCTCCCATAAGAGATTTTTTGATTCACACACTTTATCAGGGCTAATGGCAATGTGGGGCCTCTTCCTTTATTGCCTGTGGCTTCCTGTGCTCAATGGGAAATGTGGATTTATAGCTGTAAATCCTCTCTTCCTGGGAGCAGTTGAATCAAACGCAGAGCTGATGTTGAGTTGAACTCCTCTATCCCCAAGTGGCTAAGTCTCAACCATGACTGTGATTTCCAGCATCCAGGCAGCCCAGCAGGACCCGGGCAACCCAGTAGGGAAGCCCATCAGCCTTTCATCCACTTTTCTTGGAAGCAACCTCTTTTGGTGATAAATGACAGTGTGCATGCTGAATGGTACTTCTGGTTTGACCCTAAAAGGGAACCCCTCTTTTTTTCATGTCCTATGAAGAGGGCTAATTACCATGCTCTGTGGAGGAGCAATTGAGGTCTTATTTAATTTGAAGGCAGCAGAGAGGTTCAGATAGCAGAGGAGGGGGAAAACAAGCCTGGCACATGGGATCTGTGATCAGATTTAGGCTCTCATTGGATGTTAATTTGGAAATCACATTAATTTGGAAACTCACTTTATTCTATCTCCAAACCTGTGTCCACTCCATTATCACACACATTTTGGAAGGATGATGAGAGCTGCTGATGGAAAGATGAGCTTTATTTCTTGCCACCAGTAGCAGCTTATTGCATCACCGCATAGCTCAGCGTGCCAGTTGCTCTTAAACCACATCAGCTCTTGTCTTTTTAAGAACTGTGTGCAGGCTCTGTGTGTAGCTACTGTGAAATGGAGAGGAGAGATTTTTGGCAAAATCATTTAATTAGTACAGAGGGGGCTGGAGGATGCTGAAAGCTGGGATCAGGTGTCATGGTTTTACAACAATGTCTTCCTGGCAACGTGTTGCACCATCACTGCCAGCTCCTTTCAGATAAAGAAAGGGGGGACGGGGAATGTGGGCCTTACTTGCTCATTAAACAGCTAAAGACATTAGCTCTCCAAGTGACCCAAAGAAACAGCTATCTGTGACTTTGTGCATTTTTACAGCTAAACTGTCTGAGCTGTGTCTTGTCAGCTGAAGGTGTTCCTAATGTATGATTCCCTGGTTATTGTGATACTGTACATCTCCAAGATTGAGAGATACAGGGTATCTTTTGTGGCATAATTAAGCAGAGACCGGGAACTCTTGCATCAGCACTGGAGTAGTCAGAGGTTAAATAACTTGACCCTACAGGGGTCATTCTATTCAATTCACTCTTTCTCATTGGCCACAGTCACAGGCATTTTCAGTTTTCTTTTTGTTTTTTTATCACCATTTGCATAAATTGAGGCTGGAGGAGAGCGGGGGTCAGAAATGGGGCAATAATGTAGTGAAAACCTGAAGCAGCTTCAAAGCAGAATTAACAACCTATTTTGCCACCAGCATCTTAAGTGCTCATTTGTTGAAGTTTTGAATGCTATTGAACAAATAGCTATGTGGACAATTACATGATACTGAACTGTTTAACAAGACTAGAACTGCGCTTGGAAAGTTTTTTTCAAGCGCCTCCAAGAATATTGTCGTTATCAGTTGCAAAGTGATGCTGCAAAAAAAAAAAAAAAAATCCCATTCCAGATACCAGATTTCCGCAGTTTCCTCAAATTATTAATCAGGCACTGTGTGTGACTACTGGCAGAAAATTATTCAAAACGTAACTTTCACTAATCATAGCTGGGACTCATCACTACCACCTTCAACTTCCAGACTGATAATATCTAAACATGGGTTGGCATGAAACTTTGTACAGACATGTATGGTCCCCAGAGGAACGTCAGGGGATCGCCAAGGTCAGCAGGGTTTACTGACCTTGGCGTTTACTCTAGTCCACCATGAGGTTTACGTCTTTGGTTTTGAGTGAAATTGTTTGACATCTATTGGGTGGATTGCTATGAAATTTGCAACATATATTCAAGGTTCCCATAGGAAGTATTCTAATGACTTTGACTAAATTTTAATTTCCCCACTTTAGTTTATGAGCGAATACAGTATACCTGCAAAACTAATGACATTCCTATCAGCTGTACTTTGTGTTGGTGCTAAATAACAAATGTTAGCATGCTAACTAAAGGTTTAGTGACACAACCTTCAAAATTCAATTCAGTCTTCTAACTAATATGACAGTAAAATTACATAACGTTTATCTTTGGATGAATTACAGTACGTGTTTAATTCTGAAATGCACAAATCCTACATGAAGCTCCTGCAGAATATACTGGACCCAAGTCTTTCTTAATGGAGTTACATCATGATCCCAAACCGAGTAAATCAGGACTCCACACACTTCTCATGCTGAATAAACTAAGTTTGCATTGACAGGTTCAAAGACATTTCCACTCACATGTAACACAAAAGCACTTTACACTGGGGCGAGTGGTATTGATTATATGATATTTTATGAGGTGATATATGTACTTGTGCAGTAGAATGCAAGCAGAAAGGCACATGAACATTCATTCCTACTCATAGAAAATATTAGGATTTCTGGCAAGAGAGAGATTAAATACAGGCAAATTATATCTTATGTAAAATAAATAGCATAAAAATGTGAACTAGATGTGGTTGTTTGTCAATAGTAAGGTTTGTCTTCCAACAGATACATTCTCCTTTAACTAATCCTAACACTCCAGTGAGTGACCTTGTGGATTAGGGAGGAGGCTTAGTGGCGGGTATCTGCATGCATGTGAGTGTTGGCGAGACAGAGTGAGTGAGAGTGTGTAGGTGTGTGTACTGTACATGCATGCACTCATTTGGTGGATCAGTCGATTGGTTGATTATTTGGTTGGCTGGAGAAAGACAGAATGAAAGGAATAAAGAGTGCAGGATCTGGGGCGTAAACACTCTGACAGTTACCTGTATGGCCGCTTCTGTTGGGTTTTAGTGCATCTGCACGCTACGTCATTTCCAGAGAGATATTTCTGGTGTATTAAAACTAGCGTTGATCCTATAGCTTATTTCTAAATAAACACCTGAAACATATTTCACAGAAAAAGGTTCACATGGTTTGGTTCAAACACCAGAAAATGTGAGTAAATGTTGCTGTAATGGTGTTTGCAGACAGTATGCGTTGTGTTCTGCATTTCTAAGGCAAATATTGTGACTTATTGAAATAGGGAATGACAGAGTTTCACCATAGGGGTCCTTCCTTTGCTTTCCCATGCCAAAAACAGAGAACAGACTATTATCTTCTCATTGCTCTCTATTTCTTTTTTTTTGGTGTGTTTGCTTCCAGCCTCTTTGTTTATGGGTTGGGGTTGCAATGGCTGGAAGTGAGTTGAAAAGTAATCTGAGATGTTTTACAGTAATTAGTCGTCTTTGTTGCTGCTGTGGAGACTGCTGCACTGACTCTGAATGGGGAAGGGGGGACTGCAAGGGGGTTGGGGTGAATGTGTGAGTGGGTGGGTAGCAGGGTGGGTGTGGGTCCCTTCTTTTGTAGCCTCCACTTCTCTCCCTCGCCATCGAGAGAGGGAATGGACGGAGGCAGCTGTCACTTAACATGTGAATGTTCCGAGGGCGGCCCAGGGGTCTTTAGAAAACTCTCCTTTTTTTGCCCCCCACCCATCCCATTTTTCAAGCAGAAGCAGCATGGAGTTTCTGAGCCACAGTCAAACCCAGAGGAGGGGCTTTGTTAGATGAGCTGGGGGAGAGAGTGAGAGAAAAATCCTGGGGAAGGTAAAGGGGGCACTTTGCCGCCTAGCTGCCTGGTACATGAGCAACCTGAGCAGCAGCAGCAGCGCTGGTGAGAATGCCACCGCCTTGTCGTTATATGGAACTGACACAATCTGACCTCCATGTGAAAACTGCTCTTGGCTGGGAACTGTGGGAGTTCAACTGAGCCGTTGGAATACATTGTCTCCATCTGGGCGCGCTATCCCATCGGCGGTGTTAACAAGGAAGGAATTCCTCTATCACAGCTCCCACAACAAAGAAGAAAGGGAGAGGAGCAGAGCTGGTGGGAGGAGAAGTGAAGTGAGGGGAGGGGAGGGGTACCCTGTGAGGGGAGAGGAGGACATTGTTTGCCTGTGACTGTGGGCAACGGAAAAGCATGAGTTATCAGGGCATGTGTGAGTGTGTTTAGAAAGTGTGTTTGTATGTGGGCATGTCTGAATGAGTGTGTGTTGGAGGGAGTATGCATGTGTCTGTGTGTATGAGGAGTCTTCAGTTTGGGATGTTGGAGCCGGGAGGCCGTTCAAAGGATGCTCAAACAAAGCTGGATTTTTTTTTCCTTTCTCTCCTTTTTGAATGGTGATTGAGGACTGGCTGGATTCCTTTACTCATGCTGTTTGGCTCAACTGTGGTTCAGGGTAAGTGTGGTTCACGTAAGCTTCAAACCGCCAAAACTGCCAGTAACCCAGGATTGGCTCAGAAGGAGTTTGGTTTTGGACTTTTGCTGGTCAGTGATTGAGGGAACCATGTGACAGTGAATGAGTTGTGACTGGGGGATTTTCTTCACTTACTCTAACCGAGGGAAAAATACAAGTGCAGCAGGCAATGAAATATTCCAGTAGAAACAACATCAGTGTGAATGGATCATTGTGATGTAAGTATATATTATTTAGTTCAACAGTTTGTTCTTTTTAAACAGTCTCTTAGCTGCTTGGATTTCAAGGATTCACAATTTTGATCAACATTTTAACATACCTCAGTAGCCGTGGCCATTTTCAGTAACTGTTCATTTAGCCAAAGCCATGCTGACATTTGCATTGCGGATTTAGAGGACTGTCTTTGAGATGAACGTGTGCCCTTGTACAATATCCACCCTAAAATGTTATGAGTCTCATGGGTGAATGCACAGCTGCCATCCTTGATTAGGGACCACTACCATGATTACTACTTCAGGACCTCCCTTAACAGAGGCAGACACACAGCAGTGACACAACATTATGGGATTCTACTGTTGTGATTGATGATTATTGTTCTGCTACTAATTACAAACCCACTCATTCAATGCTTCTTGAATCATGTAAATGGGTCAATCGATGCAATACACAATTGTATAGTATTTTGATATGTGAGGTGTTGCTCAAAGCACTTGAATATATATACACATACACATGTCTCCCATATTGAGATTCAGATAAGAATTAGACATAAAATGTAAAAACCAAAGTATTTGCTTTCTTCCAACCAATAATATTAGGATTTTTTATTCATATTTCTTTTGCCATGCCATGGAGAAGCCCCTATACCTTGGTTGTAATCAAATATCATCAGGAAATGGACTGCGGTCATGTATCATAAATCACTGCTGAGAGCAGAGAAAGGGCTGGGCTGAATTAAGGGCCATTTCAAAATAAGATAAGTGATGGGATGATTAGGTCATCCCTGGTTCTCCTTCTAGTATCATTATGCTAGAAAGTGAGAGGTGTGTATCAGATACAGGCTTGAGGCAGGTTTTCCTGGTTTGCTTTGATTGTAGAATAATGTAGGTCATGGCTTTGTTTTTTCATGTGAGGGCTGAATACTGCCTATAATATGATTAAATTGCCTTTTTTTAAAGTATGTTGTATATCAGTGTCTGAGTGGCCCAGTCTAGTAGACATAACGAAACAATATGTTTTCATATTTATTTTTAATAGTATCTCCCTGGTAGTGCACCATATGCACCCTAATGAGACTACTCAGCATATCCTCACATATTTTGCTGTGAGATCACTGTAGAGGCAACCGTGTAATTTAGCAAACGACCACACATGCGGTGCAGTAACCAGACACGGCACACCCTCTCTCTTGAATTGTTAACCCATGTGAACACGGCCACAGGCACTCTCTCTGCCCTCCTCAGGAGACCGCTGGGCAGTGATCTGAGCTAACTGGGTAATCATTGATCTTGAGGCTGGGGCTTTGTCTGGGCACCACTCTCTGATCTGACTATGTGCTCCCCTGTGGATCCCTTGACTGCATCATCTGCTCTGCAGAGACATGCATGATGGAGGTAATTACTAGCCTAATGCACATGGAGGCATCATATCAAACTAGGTAATTTTTTGATTCTCATTTAGTTAAAGGCCATGATATATCTTAATTAGAATTTCTTTCATATTTGGGAGACACGCAAATGAGATTTGATTCAAATATGGGGTGGATATTGACAGTAGCACAATGCAGCCATCCTTGGCTGCAGACTCTTTGTGTCTAACCTCTGTCAAAGATAAGAGAGCTGCATATTCAGCATAATTCTGACTGTAACATGTAACTGTACCCATACAACACTATAAAGTCACCTCCTCTGCCTTTTGAAGCCAGAAAAAATCCTTCTCAGTAGTTAGTGTCCCCTTTGTTGACCCATATTGCCCCCCCCACCAGATCTTTAGTCACCAAGCATGACCTGAGGTGACTTGTATAAGTCTGAATGGACTGGTCCAACACCGCCTCAGAGGGAGGACTCGGCCTTGACAGGAACCCTCCCTGTGATCTCCTGATGGGCTCACCTCAGCTCCTCTAGACCAAGATAATTACATTCACCTTTCACCCTTCTGTTAAAACAATGAATGTACTGAGCTGAGGGGGAAGCAGATGGGCTGACACAATTTGTCACTGCTTCATTTTTGCTTTTTTCCCCCCATTAAAACACCAATCATTTGCACACTAAGGTATGCTGTTGATTATTGTTTTGCTAACTACCACTGCCCCTGTGCCACTCTGTGTTCCCACCCCCTCTCTTATTGTCACCCCAGAGAAATGAGGCGATGTCTGCATTTTTATGGCTGTCATATTTGATCAGATCCTTAACGGGTTTCCCAGGACTGGTCCAGGCTGAGTTAGAGAAAGAGCTGGCTATTTGCCACCGGTTCTCCGTGCCAGGCTCAACAGTGGGATCCTCGACAAGCCTGTCACATTGATTTCTAAGCCCAGAATATTTCAGTTGGTGATGTGAAATAGATGGGGAGCATGTGTGTATGTGGTCTAAAGGAAGACAAAGGGACAGGGAATATCCAGGCCAAGTATCTCTGCTGTAGTTCCCTCTGGTCTTACAGTGCCAAGAAAAGGGCAATGTTGGCACAGAAATGTAGCAAATAAAAGATGTGAGAAACTGGTTTGATTTTATCTCATAGGAGTTTTCTGAAGATGTAAGCTGTGGCAAGCAGTACTTAGTGACTTTAAAGCACGAAACTTTTGCTTTTAAAGAAAGAAGAGCAGTGGTACATTTTTTGTTGATTTACACAATGAGCACTTGTTTACTGTATGATGACCCAGAGCCCCCTCCCACTTGTCTTATTTTAGGTAGCGGAAGGATCTTCCGCATGCATGGCCAAGGGGCCTTACCTGCCCTATTACCTCACTAGCCTCTGGGCTGAAGGATTATGGGTAACCTCATCAGCCGGCCCAGCTGCCTGGGCCAGAAGTCCAAGCATGTGAGGTCAGACGAGGACTTCCTGAAGGAGTGCTACCAACGACGAAGAGAGTGGCAGCCCCTGGAGCAACATGGGGAGGCCAAACCAGAAGTGGCTGTCAAAGATAAAACAAGGGAGGAAGAAAGAGAGGTGGAGAGCGACAGGGAGGCACAGGAAATTGATAATAAGAGAGAGGAGGGGGCTCATACTCCCATTTCGGACAAACCCCTCCGCAGCTCTCCTGCCTCCACAATCAGGAGCACCAGCACTCTGGATAATGCCTGGCACAGCAGCCCTTCTCCGATAAAAACATCCAGAAATGGGACACTAACAAGGAGAACAGTGCCTCCAGAGTTTGCCAGATCCCCCCTGGCTCACCCGGACAAGAGCGCTGCGGAGAGGAGGGCCAGCTTCCAGAGGAGAGACTCCAGAGAAGGAAGCCCCTGGTCCTGGAAGACTTTGGCATCACGAGAGGTTACAGAGGTGACGGAGGTGACAGAGACGATCGTAACTGAAATAGTGGAAGTGACAGAGTATCCGTCTGGAGACAAGGGAGGGGACCCCATAGTCACCAGAACTGTTAGAGTCCTGAATGGTGTCGCCCGAGGAACTCGCTGAGGTTGATAAAAACACCAACTTTCAAACTCGACAAATCTCATCTGTTTTCCATTTCATTCTTTCCTCTTCTCATCTGAAGTTAAGATTCTTACCTAGACTCCTTCTTTAAAAGCAATGCTATGTCTCTGTGACATCGTGGTTGGTCTTTTTAAAGCAGTGATTTTATGAATTGAAACATGTGGACTGTCTTTATTTCGCAGCTCCAAAGTGATGGACACTCAAGTTCAGACCAGGATTCCAGCCTGGATAGATGGAGGGTATGTTTTTACCCTTAACTCTTTTCTCCTTGTGTTGCAACAGTAAAACTGATCATATTTTTGCCTGGAATCATTCGCCTACAGTATTTTCATTCATTCATTCATTCATACTTCAGCTAATATTTTGTTATGGTCTTTCTCAAGGGAACAAGATCTGCCTTGGCACTGAGGGATGTGTCAACAGATTCTGACACATTTCTCCAAAACCTGGAAGCTTTGCTCACATGGGTCTGTGAGATAGAGGAGCTCACTGCCAATCAGAAACCCCCATCTTCAGAGGTCAAAGTGGTGAAAGCACAGCTCCAAGAACAAAAGGTCTGTTATCAGCAACATCACATCATCACCACATTTCTTGTTCCAAAAATTATCTTTGACGTACTTTAGTAGGGGGAATGCACCTGAAAGGTTTATCTATAGAAAGGTATGCTGAGGTCGTGGAAAATGCTCAACTGCTTCCTTTATAATATAAATTCAGTTCTATTCAGTGGTGAATGGGTGGCGTTCATAGCTATGAGCTTCAGTAAGTCTTTGTGAACATTTCCTGGGGGGATGAAAAAAGCAGGGAAGTCTCTCACCTTTCAGCTGTAATCACACCCATTGTTAGCTGTTTGGATGAGGTGAAACCTGCCTGGCTCTTAACAATGTAAGCTTGACACACGAGACATGGCGTTCTCCACACTGACACAAAGGCAGAAAAAACAAGAATGGGGCTTTGTAACATTTTCTGTAGTACTGATGAGAACTTTTTTGATTTAATACCAAAGAGTCGCTGCAAGGGTTTTGAAATATTTATCACCTGTCCTTTTTTATTGTTTTTATTTTTATTTAACCTTTATTTAACCAGGAAGTCCCTTGAGATTAAAAATTCTTTTTCGAGGGAGACCTGGCCAAGATAGCACACCATTGCACGGTTACAAAAATTACAAAAAAGGAAATGTCAAAAACAGACAAGGGACAACAGACACATAATACAAAATCCAGTTTAGGACTAGCAATTGCACTTCGGTTACACAGTTTTTTTTGAAGCTTCTGTCTTTCTACAGAGGTAAATATTATAGACTCCTCCATCTATAACAAACCTTTTTGATTTCATGAAGTATGGCTTTATCTGTTCTTTTACAGCTCTTGCAGCGCCTCCTAACTGACCGAAGGCGTAGTATGGACTCTATGATGCTGGAGGGCCCTCGGCTGGTGGAGGCCCACCCCGGAGAGGAGGGGGAGGAGGCAAAGGTCAAGCTCTCCACTCTCAAACAGAAGTGGGAGGCCTTACAGCTGGAGGCAGAGCAAAGGTCAGCTACTTTCACTGACAATACCACACTTTCATTTGGCAAGGCTTACTGCATGATACAAATCTTACTCTAGATGGTAACATTCAGTGGACATTTTGTGGTTGGTAGGAGAGCGAGTCTGGAGCTCATTCTGCCCAGGGCCCAACTCTTCCAGGAAGGAGTAGACAGCTTGCAGCAATGGCTCATATCTGTGGAACAGACCCTAGCTGAACTACGAAATGCAGAGAGAGTGATGCTGCATATCTCAGAGGCCACAGATAGGGCCAAGGTTGGAAATCTATCACGTATGGTTCAACTGCATGTACAGTATAGCAAATGTGCATTGTACTGCTTGAGTAGAGAATTATAATTTTGACATGTTTTCATTTTCTTTTAGGCTGTTGTTGAAGAGATTCAAGTCAAAACTGCTGAGCTAGGGAAAATACAAAAGTCAGGTCATGATCTGATGGAAGCAATTTCAGGTAATAACTAATGGGCATACTATGGTCATTGAGGTTGGATAATTATAAGTTTTAAATGATCTATACCAATCCTAATGTTTTACTACTGTCAGTAGCAACAGCAGACGATTTCACAGTAAAATGTGGTATTGATAATTATATTAATACATACTCCTGCAGATGGAATCTGATCAAAATGTCAAAACAGTATAACCAATCCAGATAAATGGTTTCCAACAGATTTCTGGTGTATTGAATTAATTCTATTGATCAATACTACAATAAATATGTCAATAAATAAAAATACATCCTATCAATTCTAAAAACACTGTCTTTAATATTGTCAATATCTGCAAAAATATATTGGTCTTACCCTATGACTGCTGATATG
Source organism: Siniperca chuatsi (assembly GCF_020085105.1). Classification (NCBI taxonomy): domain Eukaryota; kingdom Metazoa; phylum Chordata; class Actinopteri; order Centrarchiformes; family Sinipercidae; genus Siniperca; species Siniperca chuatsi. Next base: position 23,146,258 of record NC_058050.1, on the reverse strand, counting down.
CCCAGTGTTTGTGATTTGACCTTTGTTTCAGAGGAGGAAGCCCAGCAGGTTCAGGAGAAGATGGATGCTCTGCGTATCCGTTGCTCTGTGCTGAGTCTAAGCAGTCTGGACGTGCTGCAGAGGCTGGAGCAGGCCCTGGAGGCCTCCAGCCGCTGTACCTCCAGCCAGGAGGACCTCCACCTGTGGTTAGGCCGCATCGAGAGGGAGCTTCTAGGGGCAGCAGGAGCACAGACACATGCTGGAGATGCAGTACTGTGTGCAGCTGAGAGACAGAGGGTAGTGTTCCCACACAATCCTACAATTAACTAATCAGATGATTTAGCAATATTTAGCAATATACATAGAGAAGTTGCTAGATTACATCACGCGCAATTTTGCATATTTGTGACGTCATTGTGTACCTATTTGCATATATACAAGATTTTAAAAAAAATGAAAATAATTTATTTAAGCTTAACAACTGACTCTAACTAGCTTTATCATTAGCTATAATGATTTTTTAAGTTCTCATCAATATGCATCTAAATCTACCTTTAATTTCAAAATCAACACTGCTTTAGTACATGACACTCATACGTTAGTGGAGGTTCAAAGCAAAATGGTTGAAAGAGAGTGTAAATATCAATGTGCTGTAAGAACAAAAGTTCATGATAATATTTGCAGTCTTTCGCTAATTTTGTGCTTAGATAGAACTATGTAGCTTAGCATTGCATAGCATAGTGTAGCAAACAATGTTTAATTTGCTGACTACATTTCTGAATAGCACACCTGTTTGTGGAAGGTAACATTAAGTTTCACTATCAGTTTAAGAAAGTAGCTTGCTAGCTTCAAATGTGTCAGCTTTTTCACCTGACCAAAGTCACTTTTTTGCTTTGATAGCTAGCTACCTAGCCAAGTTAAAGATACTTTTCCAATAAATAATCTTAATATGAATTCTTCAGTTCTTTTCATACAGCCTGATTCATTTCTTTTAGTGTTCTGCATATTTTTCATTAATTTGTTATTGTGTATGTTCCATTACTGTTTTTGTACACATGTATTCTTTCACAAATTTCATTCATTCATTAAAGTTCAAGAACTGTCTTTGAACATTAAACCATAATTTATATACCCATCCTATTATTTGCTTTAAATTTAATTCTGATTGTTTATAAATCAGAATTATACTACTGCCAGTGTGCTGCCAAGTGGTGTTGGATTAAAAAAAAAATAATAATAGTATCATGTTTAAATTATGATGGTGTTAATGCTATGCTAACATACAGTATATTCTTATCAGCTGGAACAGGCAGTGGTGAAGGAGATGGCTTGGTTCAGAGACACAGCGCTGAGTCTTGAAAAGCTGAAAACCATTCATCTGGATCCAGAGCTCATAGCAGAACAACTCTATGAGCAGAAGGTCAGGACATCATACAAATATAGCTTACTATCTAATAAACTAAATAATTATTTTTCCACTTCGAATAAAAAACATTACATGTTTTTTGTTATCAGTAATTTCTAAGGTGTAAAGATGTAAAGTTTTAGAAATTCATTAAAATGATGTATTATCTCCTGAACAGATTTTGGCAGTGGAGATTCTCCAACACAGGTTCAACATTGAGAAGATGGTGAAGATTGCAGAAATCTTGCTGACATACAGTGATGAAGGAGAAACAGGCGATTTGCGGGTATCCTCCACACTTCATTTCATGCAACCATTTTACTGATAATGTAAACAAATGTACTTTTAAGGTGTTTAAATTTCTAATTTCTCTATTTTACTGTCACCGTTCCATGCAGACCCCATTAGAGGCCTTACAGGAACAATGCAACACCACCTCAGCTACCAATTCCCACGTGGTCCTGCAGCTTGAGCACGCTCAGTCACTTCTTCTCCAGTTCTCAGAAGGCCTTGCTGAGGTTTCACCCTGGCTTGAGGAAACTCAAACCCTGATTGGCCAGCTGTCCCTGAGCACAATTAGCTATGAGGCATTTCGGGAACAACAGGACCTCTTACAGGTAGAAGAAACCTGCCTCTCCACATTAGAGTGCCAGCTTTTCTCTCTTTTTTTATCATCCCTTTTTTGTCCAGTTCAACAAAGAAGTCCTTTTATACTTCACAGTCAGCCACCATTTACCTCTGGGTAAATGAGCTTTTCTGTTCAAGTACAGTTCATTAATGTAATCTACTTCCTGACAGGGTTACTTTTCCACCAGTATACTATAATGGCATATCAGTTTTGTCAGGTATGCCATGAAAAGTGAGACAAGGTGATTTATTTCAATCCATTTTAGGGATTAAATTCTGCTCTCAACATTGTTATTAAAACTTTCTTTTTTTATCTCTTATCTGCTAAGGGTCTGAGGGAGTCTATAGCAGAACACAGACCCTTGATAGCACGCTTATGCTCTCTGGCAAAACGCTTGTCAGAACTAAACCCCATTCATGGGGATGAGTTCTGTCGAAAGGCTACAGAGGCTGAGGAGCAGCATAGAGCCATCAGAGACCGGGTCAGAGAAACTGCTAATCTACTTGAGGAGTCCTTGCCTCGGTTCACGCAGGTAAGAATGAAAGAAAATGTTATAAACAGCCCTACACTTTGCAATATATCACAAATACAAACAAGCACACACCTTCATATCTTTTCTTGTACCTATAGCTGAATGAGAGAATGACCCTTATCAGAGAGAGTCTTGACCGCCTGCGCAGTCGCATACAGACTCCCAGCTCTCTTCAAGGCCTCACCCCAAGGATCCAGGAGCAGCTGCAGGACAACAAGCACACCCTGTCTGAGCTGTCCAAGCTGGAGCTGGGCCTTGGCAGTGTCAAGACACAGGCAGATGAGCTGCTGGCTAACACACAGGCAGCTGGTGATGGATCTGTCGGCACAGGTAATGGGATCTTGTTTGTATACAGATATGATACTTTCCTAGTACACATGGGGCTACAAGTAGCAATGCGATTAGCTGTTGGAAAAGGGCAGATTCCAAGCAATGTCACTGTTACATTCTTGTGATCTTAGCAATCCAGGAGCGAGTGTCCAGCCTGTCCCATCTGTTGGATGAGACGCATACTCAGGCACAGGAGAGGGAATGCTGGCTGCTCAAACTCTTGGATCTTGCCTTGAAGTTCTGGAGTGATGTCAGCGATGTCACGGCTGCTCTCAATGATGCTCAGCAGGCAGTTTTGGATCTCAATGCTAGTCGGACAGACTCCGAAACAATCCGCCAGAGCCTTGAGACCATGCAGGTTTGTCTGGAAGCTCTTAAAGGAATTGTGCATATGAAACCCACATTGTTATATATAAGACACTATATAACCTTTTCCATCCTTTCAACTTACAGACTCTCAGGGAGGATATTGACAGTTTCCAGGGAGATCTGGACACCCTTGGCGTTTTGGGAATGGATCTGATGTCAGCATGTGGCGATACAGACAAACCAGATGTCACAAAGAGCTTAGATGAAGTAAGAAATAAATTTGAAGAAAATCCTTTTGAACTCGTGATGTTGTATTGACTAATTTAAAATGTTGTCTTTTGCTGCCTTAAAGCTCTATTGCACATGGAACAACTTGAGCAAACTGTGGAACGAATGTCACAAAAAGCTGGAGGAGTCCTTGCATATGGCACTACATTATCAAGACACTATGCAGGTGTGTGTCCATATAAAGTATATCTATGTATTATGTATATATGAATACCCATATACTAACACATATTTCTTGGTCAGTATCATAGCCAAATCAAATTGGCCACCACTGCCTGACTCAAGCAGTGTTATGGCATCCTTCCAAAGGCAAAGCAAGTCTTTTATTCTGTTGCAATAGCAAAGTTCAGACTCTTACTCCCTGTAGCTTTACTTATGAGAGACTGACAGATTGGGTGGTCCTTTGCCAAAGGCAAATGAGTTTAATGGTGCAAACTTTCGGAGACAGTATCAAAAGAAAACTATGTGAAATGTATCCAGCTGTATATACCGACAGGGTTACATGTTTGGATGTTGAGAACAACATTTCTTCAATGATCACATAACATGGCAAGAATCCAGGGCTGAGTGGAACACGGGCTGAGTGATGGTACAGTATATAATTTATATTTCTTTAATACACATTCTGTTATTGTTTTGCTAATAGGGTCTTTTTGAGTGGTTGAAGTCAGCTGAGCTGAGGTCTACTGAAGAGTTCATGGTAGGGACTGACCTGGAATCAGTCAAGGAGCAGCTATGTGATCTCAAGGTGAGGTTGGTCTCATATTATACAAAGACTGCTTTTGGATATGTATGTTGTATTTTATTATAACATAAAACATAGTCATGACAATAGCTAATTTAATATGAGTCCAAACATATATTCTGTCTTTATTCTTTCCTTCAGGAATTTAAGCGAGAACTTTACCAGAAGAAAATAGAGATAGAAAGCCTGAACCATCGCTTTGTGTGCCGGCTGTCTCCAGGCTCGGAGCGTCCAGGCTCCGTCTCACCGCTGTGTGACTTCAGACAGCGCTGGGACAGCTTGGAGTCAGAGACTGTCGGCAGACAGGTGAGAATATGCAAGCAGGTATCATTATGTAATATTAATATTAGCATGCCACTATAAGCACATTGTCACAGTGTTATTTATTAAAGGGTAATGTTACTTCAACAACAGGCCAGTAGAAACCACATTTAGCTGGAAAACAAGCAAACTGTAAAAAAGAACAATATATATTTTACTTTTTTTTCCTGTGTTGCCACCAGCATCAGCTGGAGTGTGCTCTGCTGGGTCTGGGTCAGTTCCAAAACACTCTGGATGAGCTGCACACATGGCTTTCCTGGACCGCTGAACAACTGCAGGGCAGCCAGCCAATCAGCATCGACCTGCAGGCCTGTGAAATAGAGCTGGCCAAGCACAAGGTTGGTGGTGGCCTAAATACAATAATATATAGTAACTAACATTTTAAAATAAACCCTTCATTATATGGCTGCACTGCCGTAAGTAGGCTCTAAGCTCTTTCAGACTTCGAAGGTCTCAGGAAACAGTGAACCCTGTAACTCTTCACTTTCTCGTAGAGCTGTGGGTTTATCTGCTAGATAACACTGAACACTTAGCCTTGAATGAATAACAGACTTCTGTCTCCTGAAAGTGTTCACCATTGTGTCTGTATCTTATGTATTATTTCTGCTGATTCATACTTTACCAACAATACACACTGCTAGAATCTTCTGACAACAGTACATGTCTTTGTCTGAACTGCCAGACACAACTAAGACCAGAAAACATGCAATACATTTGAATTACACAGACACTGATACTATGATAAATCTCTAACCTCTGATGCTTCTTCCTCCTCCAAGGTCTTGCGTAATGATGTCATGTCTCATGTTCGCACGATGGAGTCCCTGAACCAGGCAGGCAGGGGGCTGCTGGAGATTGGGTCCGTGGACAGCCCGCATGGTCTGCAGTCTCGACTGGAGCAACTCAATGAAAGCTGGGAGTTTGTCCGCTGCGAGACTGAACGCAGGCAGCTGGAATTAGAGAACAGACTGAGTCAGGTGCAGAGAGAAAAACAGATCCATTATTTTGTTACAGTTGCAACAAAGGTCACAAAGTAGCATAGAAAATGTGTTAACTGTATATATACCATAGTACATTGTTACACACTATATCAGGATGAAGCATTTCCTCAGCTATACTGCATTTTATGCTTCATTATCAGTATATCATGACGCCCTCTTGTGGTGATTGTAAAGGTGAACATACAAGTGTGTAGAGGCGTGTCCAAATTTAAACGTGTGGCTTTTATTGTCATAAAGAAAGGCAAAGTTTAAAATGACATATTAATTTAAATCATATCTTACATATCTACAAAATACATTGTAATAACCCAATAATATTTTGTCAGTTGGCAATTACTGTTCCACTTGACTACTTAAATAAAAACGATGATACAAAGGGTGATGGCAGTTGATGTTACATGATGAAACTTTTGCCATAACTAGGGTTGTAGTGAACTGGCACCCACATCACCATAGGAGATTTTGCATTCATGCTGTTGTTTTTCCTGCAGGTACAAGATGTTACGATGGAGATTCAGGATCTTCTGCAGTGGCTGGAGAACACAGACCTGAGACTGTCCTCCACTAAAACCACGTGGAGTATGCCGGACTCTGCCAGTGAACGGCTCAGTGCACACTTGGTAAAACGGACCAGACTTTTAACTGTCAAAATAAAGAGATACAAGAAATTAAAAATTTGTAACCAAGTAAAGAAATATTTTCCCCTTCAAAACGGATTGTCTTTCTTCTTCTCACCAATAAAAGGAGCTGTGCAATGAGATGGAGTCAAAGCTCCATGCCTACACAGATGTGAAGAATGCCATTCACAGGATGCTGGAGAGCAGCAATGTTGTCCGGGGATCGAGCACCGAACACAGCCTATCTATTCTTGAACAGAAATGGGCGTCTGTTTACAGCAAAGTCCAGGAGCGAAAGGTTATTTAACTCTTCATAGTCATTTGTCATCCTGTTGATTCATCATTCATTTAGTGCATGATTATATCTGAGTGTCATGCTGTTCCCACAGGTAAAGCTTACAGAAGGATTGAGTCTGGCTAAGGAGTTCCACAGTAATGTCCAGGATCTTCTCACTAAGATGAGCAAGTGTGAAGAGTCTATTGGGCTTCTTCCTGCTCCCAGCTTTGTTCTGGACACAGTTTGTACTCAACTGCAGGATCACAGAGTAAGTCTTTTTATACCTGCTGTAGTCTTTCTATCTATCTGCTTCAGAATTTGGAATTATTAATGGTTCATGAAAAACTTATTTGTACAGACACTGGTGAATGAGGTGAACGGTTACGGCGAGAAGAAGGCCACAGTGCAGCACACAGCATGCAGACTAACAGAGCTGAGCAGGAAGGAAGACTGTGACGTCATTCATAACTTAATCATGACCGTCCAGGATCGCTACAAAAAGCTACAGCAGCGCGCTTCAGAGAGAGGCAGGACGCTGGAGGAGGTCAAAAAGAATGCCAAACAGGTATACCAAATTATCAACTCCAATATAAATGGATGACCTTCTCCATCTTTCTCAAACTATACATGTACTTATGTGTGACTTGTGCCACTCAGAGGAACCTTTGTATAATATCTGTCTTTATTTCTCATATTTCAGTTTAATGAATCGTGGCGCATGCTTGTAGACTGGATGACAGAGGTAGAACAGACATTAGACACACATAAAGAGATTGCTGTGTCCCACAAGGAGATCAAACAACAACTGACTGAACAGAAGGTGCAGTATGCATCACAATGAATACAACTTGGTCATGTGCTTTATGTTTTTGAATGCCTTCACTGATCACTTCTTTTGTAATTAGGAGTTCCAGAAACTGCTGAGGTCAAAGAGGCCCATGTACGAAGCTACATCGAAGAATGGACGCAGCCTCCATGAAAGAGCTCAAACCAGCCGTGATAGACAGCATCTGGAAAATCTACTGGCTGAACTCAAAGACACATGGGACACCATCAGTGGCAAGTCTATGGAGAGGTATGGAACTATATTACAGCTGATAGGGATGCATTCAAATATCTACCAAGCATTAAAAAAATCCTGATCTTTGAAAATGTACCTAATATTCGGGTTTGCTTCTCTCAGACAACACAAGCTGGAGGAAGCACTGCTGTTCTCAGGTAGATTCACTGATGCTCTCCAGGCACTGAATGACTGGCTGTATAGAGCGGAGCCACAACTAGCTGAGGATGTCCCTGTTGGTGGAGACAAAGACATGGTACACAACCTGATAGACAAACACAAGGTACAACACCTATAATGCATTTTATTGTGTGGCCTTAATAATTCACAATGTCGAACAGATTGGCAGAAATACAGTACAGGTACAGCTACTACATATGTTATACTATAGAAACACGGGATTCATGCTAATTTGTGTAGAATGTTTGTGCATCTGTGAAAGTAATTTTAAACAAATAAGCTGAAATGATTGGTAAGCTCACTCTCACAATGGAGGTTGCACTGGAGTCTTCGATTATGGTCTAATTTGTATACAGTGATGATTACCATTAATCTGGTAATGATTTCTTGATATTAAGTTATAATGTGTCTGACTTAAGCATATTTGTGCCAGTTTCTTCACAATGCTGTCTTGTAGCAAAATTGCAGTTTCTTAGCTAAATTCCTTTCTCTTAGGCCTTCCAAAAGGAGTTAGGGAAGCGAGCCGGATGCATTAGGACCCTGAAGCGCTCTGTGAGGGATCTGACCAGGAGCAGCACTGCTGACGCTCACTGGCTGCAGGAGCAGATGGATGAACTGGAGGGCCGCTGGGAGGCTGTGTGCAAATTGTCAGTCAGCAAGCAAGACAGACTGGAGGTTGCACTTCAGCAGGTAGTTCTCACAAATAATAAAGGTGAAAGGTAAATGAGCTTTTACGGCATCGTTGGACTCAAGCTGTCAATATGCAAAAACGACAAGTAGTTGTGTTTCACTCAGTATGTTGTCAGGCTGGAAAAGTCTAACAAGCAAATCATGACAAACTACAAGTGTCCTTATATGAAAAGATACCCATACATAAAATTCAGGTTGCAGGTAGCTGTGGTCATGAGAAAAAATATACATGTCAGGAATGGATAGCAGTTGATTGGCTGATATGTGACCATTAATCGAAGCTGATAAGTAGAGCCAACCCCTACTCTTATTTTAATCTTTGTCTTTGTTCTCGTTAGGCTGAAAAGTTTGATGGCCTTGTCCACTCTTTCATGGAACGCCTCACTGAGGCAGAGAGGATACTGAAATATGGGGTGATACCAGAGGAGGAGGAAGGTTTGCTTGCTTTCCGCAAACAACACGAGGTCAGTATAACATGATACTTTATCACTCCCAATAGGGAGATACATTTTTTTCCCCATATTGTCTGCTTCCGGGGAGGTCAAAGGTCAAGGTCTGCTACAGAACAAGAAGTTGGTGCCAATAAGGATTCAGTATTACCAATGGTAGTTAAGCAGGGGGGATATTTGCAGGCACTCATCTGTCCTTTAATCCATTCAACTGGTTGAAGGATGGATACTCTGACCATTAGTTAGTACCTTGTTGTTTAACCACAAACTGTTTAACATTTGTTTAAAAACTAAGATGATGGCTTATCCCACTGAGAATGTGTTTTTACTGGATAAAATGCTGAATAAATCCCTTTTCTGGCCCCCTAAAGGAATCAATGGGTGCCTTGCAGGCTCAGGCAGTGGAGTTACAGAACATCCAGTGTCTGGGTGAGGAGATCCTGGCCTCCTGTCACCCAGACTCTATAATCACCCTAAAATCTTGGATCAGTGTCACCAAGACCCGCTATGAGGAGGTGAGTGCCTCCATGCCCACATGATAGGCAATAGGGATTAAATACAAGATAAATACCTCACCTTATTTAGGAAATGGTTAATTGCTATCAGTTAGGTAACTGGAAATGTTTTGAAGACAAAGGGACACTGTTTCAATACCTGCAAAACAGTGTCAACATTTGAGAGTATCTGAATGGAACTAGTGTAATTTCCTCCCCTTCCTTGTTTTCTGAGTCAGGTTCAGACCTGGGCACAGCAGCAGGGTCAGAAGATCCAGGCCAGTTTGGCAGCTCTGGAGGCAGAGAGAGAGGACGTCCAGAGGCTACTGGACTGGATCTCCTCAGCACAGGAAGCCCTCAACCTCAGAGACCAAGAGCCTCTGCCTGAAACCACAGAGCAGAACCAAGAACTGATTGAACAGCACATAGTATGATTTTTCTCTGTTCTATGAGCTACCTATTATACCATCTCACCATCTTCTCTGCCAGATAGAGACAACCTCTCTAGATACTTTATAATGCAACGTGAATACTATCAGCCAGTTTTGTTAACATACTGATATTTTATGGTACAATATAGTTTTCTTGAAGTTAGGATATGTGAAATAAATACTTTACCATTTAGTACTAAAATATGTGCACTGAGGAATGTAAATGTAAACAGAAACTTTGGAACGTTTTGACTGCGACATTCTTCTCCAAAGATTTGTTTTTGTTTTCCAGGATGCTCATGGTGACTTTGCACCATAATCAATCATTTGTTTTCATTCTTTTCACTTGTGAGCAGCTCCGCCATTTTCTTTTTTTCACAGCATTGTGGGACAATATATTCACACAGACTCGAATATCAAGCAGATGCGGTTATAATGTAACCAGACAATTGACCACTTCCAGAACATTAACATTTGCTGCACTGTTTATCGCTGATCACTCCTCTCTGCAGGTATTCATGGAGGAGTTGAATAAAAAGTTTCCAGAGGTTGAACATGCCACGAAGTCCTGCAAACACAAGAGCATTTCGAAACAAGTTTCCCCCAGCAAACGACCACTTGCAAGTAAGCCACCATGAAAACAGTATAGTTTACATTCTATTAACACATGCAAAAAAAGGGTCATTTTTGGAACATAAGCATTGACAGCTCGATGACTATCTAGCTGCTGCTGAAGATGTGTAAAGTAGAAATTAGTTGCCTGAGCTGATTCCAGACCATGTTGCTCTTTCTCCATCCAGAGAGGAGGAGCACTCTGAAGCTGCAGCCTGCTGTACGGGTTCCCCTGGAGCACCTCGACCCCCAGACCCCAGAGCTCAGTCAGCTGGTCAGTCACTGGCAGAAACTTTGGCTCCTGGCTGTGACGAGACAAAACCGCCTGGAGCAACACCAGCAAACGCTCAAAGAGGTTAGAGCTGGCCAATATAGTAGAAAAGTCCTTTGAATTCAATTTCCTCAACATGTTTCTCCAAACTTAATTTAATGTAATAACATACATAGATGTTGTGATATTTTGCACTTCTGGACAGATGGAAGAATTTGCAAACTTCGACTTCAATATTTGGCGAAAGCGTTACATACAGTGGATTAGTCATTTGAAGTCCCGGATCTTAGACGTGTTCCGCAGCATCGACCGGGACCAGGATGGACGCATCAGCCAGAAGGAGTTAATTGATTATGTCCTTGCCTCCAGTAAGACCCACTTGCCATAAATCCATAAATCAGTTCAGTGTTTTGACCCATGTATCACTCATTTTAAGTCGCCATAAAATTCAAACGGCAGCATCTGAAATTGCTAATCAGCATGCTGAAACATAAATTCCACCCTATTAGCATTATTTAAATAAATAAATTTTAAATGATCAATGATTCTGTTACACAGGCAAATGTCTATACTGTTGGTGTTAATGACAATATCTCCATTGTTCATTTATTTTTTTTAACAAAGTATGCCATGTCTATGTAATTAAGTTAACAGAGTTTTAAATCCCCTTGGCTTTACACTGCTCTACTGTAGAATTTCCAACCAACTCTCTGGAGATGAATGCAGTGGCAAACATCTTTGACATGAACAGCGACGGCTTCATTGACTACTATGAGTTTGTGAGTGCGCTTCACCCTAGCAGAGATCCCTACAGGAAAACACTGGACGCAGATCAAATCAACGAAGAGGTATGAACAGTGTGCGCATAAGAAAACACAGGAATGTAGTTTGATTCATAAGAGTGATTTTGTTATTGTGACACTTACTGTCATACTTACTGAGACGCTATCTCATTTCTCTACCCTTCTTTAGGTGAGTCGACAGGTATCACAGTGTAACTGTCCCAAGAGGTTCCAAGTGGAGCAAATAAGTGCCAATAGATACAAGGTGAGTCATTTTACATTACATTTGGTCCTCTGATTTCCACTGACCACACAGGAAGTGATATGGTTTATATTTCCGGTTTGTTTGGAATTAACATATAATCCCTGGGTGAGTGGAAAGAACACAGTCTATGGAAACATCAGTGATATCTTGCAAATGCAGTGTGAAGATGGCACAGCAACAAGTGCTTCAAAAACACTATATGTATTTTGTCTGCTGCAGTTTGGAGATTCCCAACAGTTGCGGATGGTTCGTATCCTGCGTAGCACGTTGATGGTCAGAGTAGGAGGAGGCTGGACTGCTCTAGATGAGTTCCTGGTCAAGAATGACCCCTGCAGAGGTCAGTACACTACTCCTTACTTCTAATAATTCCTGCAGACTATATAAGCTACTATTAAATGTAATATCACAAGTCTTCAGCTCAAAGTGTTACATGTTGCTTCGATCCATACATTCAACAGATGACAACCTAAACACGTTACTGGTGTCAGATGAACCTTTTTTTCTAAAGTCAGATAAACATTCAACAAACGTACAACAAACCATCCAACATTCTTTGGTGCCATGCTATCCTACAGTATAGTTGTAGCTAATGTCAGATATCTTTTTAAATGATTGAGCATGCATGCATCTATAAAAAATAGTCAAACATGTCAGTGTGCTCTGCTAAATATCTGTTTCTGGTAAAGTTTTGATATTTTAGTAGTTTTCTGTGAATATTGCATTACATTTGAATACAGATATTTTCTATACTGACTTAAATCGGCAATGTTGCTTCAATTATTTGTGTGCGCAGTGTCGGCTGGCTATAATTAGAGGTGTGGCTACTATAAATTACACATTTTTACAGTGTTCTATTAAATTCCCCCTGCTGTGTCACCAACAGTGAAAGGCAGGACTAACCTGAAGATCAAGGAGAAGTACTTGTCTCCTGCAGGAAGCACTTCTAAGGGTCTGACTGTCAGCAGGTCTAACTCAAGCCTCAGCCTCTACAGCAGTGCCTCCGCCCCCACCAGCCCCATGACACGCAAGGCAAGACAAAAGCTGTACCCTGTTACAACTGGCTGCAGCAACATCCTGGTTGTTTTTTTTTTAAATGGAAATCTATTTATCTAGGTGCTACATGTGGTATTTTAATATCAAAATATTTTGACCACCCTAGTTTTGAGACATTTACATTTTCCCCCCACTGTGTCCTTTTTAGTTAAGTAATATCTTTACATACGTATACCTCTTTTAATTTACAAGTAACACACATATTCCAGTTCATGCAGTTCCACTCAAAGTTTCAACTTCACGTTAGCTTAACTAGTCAAAATGCAGAATCTTATGCTACATAAAATGAATACTGAGTGATACCAGGACAGTAGTAACTGGCTTTTCTTGAATGTGCTTTTAGGGAACATAAAATATAACATGTAGCAACTTTCCATGAACACTGTTAGATAGTTTACCATTGAGACATCTTACTCTAATTAGTCTAACTTTGTCTTGCTTTAGGCATTACTCCGCAGAAGTTTCTCAGGAGACCGCTGCATCCGTCCCAGGAGCTCCATCGCTGCTTTGGGGTCTGATCTACAGTTTGTCACAACAGGGGGGGATGATTCTCCCTCACCATCAGGTCAGCCAGTCACCTCAGTTATTTTTAAGGAAATTTTTCATTGTCACGCATCCCGCAGAATTACAATTTTCAAATTTCAATTTGACATGATAAGAACTTAAAACTTGAGATGGTGAGTTAACCCTTTGTCCTGTCTGTTTTCATTCTTGTGCACCCTATAGACGAAGCTGAGAGGTTACCCACATGATTGCCCCTGAGAACCATGTGTATGCTGCAGTGCTGAACCCAAACACAGCCTTGGGGCCCCAAAACAAAGTGATAAGCAGAAGTAATGTGATGGAGGGGCCAAAAAACAATGCATCAGCCACATCTGAAAAGCAGACACTGACAGAAAAGTACAGCGAAGTTCACCAGAGGTGATGCTAAAGGGTCTTTAACTCTGATAAATCTGCTTGAAGACCATGTCTTCTCTGTGGATATTGAGGAAGTCAGTCCAGATACAAGACAAAGATTTGTTTGTCCCATGTTACATTTCAAACAATAGTATCTGATTGTGTAGAGAGTAGGAACTGAAAAGTTCTGCATGGATGCTTATTGCATGATAGCCAGAGCCTTGCTTAAATCAGATTTTGTTTTTTTCCCAGCTTGTTATTCTTTTTTGGTTGTAAAGATGAGCAAAATCAGACGGCACCAGAACCCAAGAATAATGCTCCGTCATGAGCAGTAATGTGGTGTAACTGATTTAAAAGTGTCTTACAGCAAGAACACATTTGTACATGGGTTGTAAAGGTGATGTACTGTCTGACTGCCCCAACTAGCATCCAAAAAACACATATACCAAAACCAAGTATGTGAAGGGTACAGTATGCTGTCCTTCAACTTTGTGAAATTTTTGTTTTTATTTCATTCCATGAAGATGACATTGTTGGCAGGGCCACACTGTTTTTGTCTTTTACCTTTTTTGACACCATGTTTTGAAATAATTATGTATTTTTTATTGTTCTTTATTGTAAGGATGTTTTAAACACTGGAGATTGTGTGATGAACAATGCACTGAAGTACGACAGGTCATTGTTGATTTGTAGAGATTATTTTCTCAGGATTGGTTTTGCCTTTGGATGTATGTATTTCTATGGAACATTACGGTGAAAGTGTAGATATTTTGTTTTCATTCAACATTGTACTTCCTGGGAAAGTTTTGTTTAGCACATTCTTTTCATAAAAATGCACTTTTCTGTGTCCAACTACTGTAGATTTGTTTTGCTGAGTGGGTAATTTGGCATTTGTCACCAGTAAGAGAATTAATTTTTCATGAGAATGCACTGGAGGTGATATGTCTGGTTGACCAGTGTAATTCCTTTCAGTGAAATCTACCTTTTAGTTTCCTTGTTTTCCCTTTCCAGCCTCTTTTACCAAAAGCAGTATATTTTAAATTCTCTGTATTTCTGTTTTGATGTTTTTAGTCTCTGACCTCCAATCCATTCAGCATTTCTCACAACTGTTTTGATTTTATTACTCTACTTTAAAAGGTGTTTAAAAAACATGCGAGGCACTACTTCAGTTTCCTCCAAGGTTTCCTCCTGAAGATACCAATATGCATTGTTTCAGCAAAAAATACTGAAATAGATTTTCCCCGAGAGAGAAGCAACTGCAGCTCCACCATCAGACTGCACAAGCTGTTCAGTGTTGCACTGTGCCTGGCTTTCACTCTGGTTTCATTATATACTGTAGCAGTTAATACTTCACAATATGTTATCAGCAGTGTAAAGTTACTGTATTTGTATGTGTACGTTTGTACTAGATCTACCTGAGGTTGAAGACAGTAGCTTATGTACCTAATTGCATTTGGTCTATGCAGTTGTCAAAATGATTTTTTAAAATCAAAAATGTTTTTACATGATAAAGTACCTTTTCCTCTTGGCCTCAATGTGTTGATGTTGGAGAAGGTTGAAATTTTACTGTACTGTAAAAATACAATAGGCAGATTTAACTTCTATTGCTATGCACCCTAATCTTTCTGTACTGTAAATGTTTCTATACTCAGTGCTCATTCTGATGTCTAATTTAGGGAAACTGTAGATGAATGTCACTAATAATTTTACGTCTACTTGTATAAAAATAAATCTTTTTGTAATAAAAATATTTGCCATGATCATTACCTCATTAGTATTACACATGGCTGCATGCATTTGCTATTTTGCCAGAAATCAAAGACAGAAGACAAATGATCACACTAATACAGGCTTCCCGCAGTTGATCAAACCAAGTGACGAGTTTATTTAACACACTGTATGTTAATTTGTTCTGTTAGGCTAACTAATATGCTAGTGTGCATGTATTAAATAACTGATTAATTATTTTGGTCACTTGGGTGTGGCAAAAACAAGCTGTGAACACAATATTGACATATTATCACCTTTTAAGTTGATGGCGAATTTGTTAGCAAACAGTTGCTTATTTACTCATCCAGCGGTTACAGAGCAACATTATCATTCATTTGGAGTCGTGTTTCTGGCCACCTGGTGAATGTAAGTCCAATATTCACTCTTCTAGCTCTGTTTTTGGTCTCTACCAACTCCTGAGAAAAATATCTGGCTCTTAAGCTGCTAAATGCTCCACTACACTCACTAGCTAGTCACTAACTGTGTCTGTCGGCGGTTTGATGCTGAGCTGGTAGTGTACAGTGGGTTTTTAAAGCCTTGTCACTGAAAACGGCGGCCTGCTGCGGCCAAAAACAACGCTATGAGAGCGGTGAGAGTGAACTAAAAGACTAACGTTGCAGGCCAGACAGCTAAACAATAAGCTGAAACTTGCTATAAAGCTATAAAGCTATAATCCCAAGGGGATTTGCGGATTCGGGTGAAATTCTCTGTAGGTTCATCACTACGAGCAACTTCTTTCACATTGTTTTCACATTTGATGCATTGTTAATATAAAAACCTCAATTATAGCTGCTTTAAAGTTGGTATGGCGTAGTTGTTGGAACAACATTGGAGTCATGTTTCCGGCCACCTGATAAATGTCCAATATTCACTCTCCTTTTAGCTCTGTTTTTGGTCTCTACCAACACCTGAGGGAAATATCTGGCTCTTTAGCCAAGAACTGCTCCACTGTGTTCACCAGCTAGTCGCTAACTGTGTCTGTCTGCCGTTTGGTGCTGAGCAGGTAGCGTACAGTGGGTTTATCAGAGCTGTTTCATTGAAAACAGCTGCCTGCTGCAGCTGGAAATGATGCTATGAGAGCAGTGAGTCTGAAAGAGTCGGGTGATAATTCTGTGTGGGTTCATCACTGTGAGTGACCCCTTTCAAACTATACATTACCATTTGATGCTTTGATATAAAGATATTGATAATAGCGGCTTTAACCACTAACTAAGACAAAATGAATGTTTCTGTTATGTTGAGAAGGGAAAGATTACCATCCAAATGATCTTATTATTTTCTCACATCACATTACATATATGTACTTTTGCATATATGTGCATTACATTCTGTTTAAGGAGACTGCTATTAAATACTTTTTTAATATCAAGGTGAATCTGTCACGTTAGACATTACTGTACACATTCTGACAAATGAGTATCCAAATATTAAGTTGGAATAATTGCGTCACCAGTCACATAACAACAGAAAAAGGATAAAGGTCAGGTGTAGACAGTCTTGTGTTTGGTATCTTATTTAATGATACACTCTCAGTGGCAGAAATTCCATCTGTGGCTCTCCAGCTCAAGTTGCTCTCCTGTTGATGTTTAACAAGTGACTCTTTCAGACTCACTTTCTCCGTACATGCAGTTCCAAAAACACAGACATATTTGTTTAAACACAGAGCCCAGCAGTTTTGAGAAAGAAAGAAGACTATTGTACTTCTACACAAATATTCACCATGACTCCAGGTCACAGGAGTGCTGTACAGTCCTGAGGTTTTATCAAAACAACACTGTCCTGTGACTGGACATCAGTGTCTCCCTACCTATATGGAAGCATCTCTACACTCATTTATTGAGATTCACTCATGTATGTTACATTTAATCTGAAGGCCCTTAATTCTATTATTATGGACTATTTCACAAGTATATTCATAAACAATATGGGAAAATACAGCACTCAGTCTCTCCCCAAGATGGTTTAAATGCAATTTGAGGTTCCTTTTCGCGGTCAAACTGCATACACAAAACACACTCTTTAAAAATAATAAGAACAACTTCAATTATGTCAGTGAAAAAATGAACAAAATCAATAATTTATCTAACTTTTGTTTCACAACTGTGACATCAGAACAGGCACTAAAATTTACTGGTATTTCATTTTTACTGTATGTATAAAAACTGTTACATTTCAATATTAGCCTTCTTTCACTGGATAATGCAAACCGCCTGCTGTCACAGCTCTTTACGTACCACTCAAGCGACTGATCTCACACAGACACTTTTGATGTCATTTAAAGTGATAACTTTGTTAAATGTGGTGTATAACTTGAAACATTCCGAAGACCAATTTGCAACCAACAAAACAGAATGAAAACAATCATTTTTTGTACGAATTAGTTATATGGAACAGGACTGAACAGAGATTTAATTGACATTTGGCAGCAACAGACAGTCCACAGTTTCAATTTGTTAGTCACGCAACAGTCGCCATGATCCCACATCCAGGAAAGCTCAAATCATTTTTATTAACTGTATCAAAAGTAATTTGCTTTACTGTCACGGGCCTAAAAACAAATTTTATTATTCGGGAAGGGAACATGTAGTACCAGTAAGTGCAGAGGTGGGTGCAAGGGCATGCAAATGAAATACCATGAAGTTAGTGCTCAACAGGGGTCATTCATTTGGGCTGGAATTTGTGCTGAACAAAGCCAGACTGACCCCGACCAAACACCCACTCAGAGAGCACAGAAAGCTGTCCAAAGTCATCTTCTGGTTGGCTAAGCTGCCCACGCTCGCCCTCTACAAAAACCTTCATGTTGATGTAGTAGACCCGTCAAATTCAGTCTGTTCCTTTTTGTCTACTTTCTTGCCAGCATTTTCTAAGCTCCCTTTCCTCCATCCATCCTCTATCCTTTCTTTCCTCCCTCTGTCCTCATTCCCTTCCTCCGCCTGCCTCTGCTGCAGAGGACTTTGGTTCCCAAACTGGACCCCTGGCTCAGCCCTCTGTAGTCACATGACACAGATTCAGAAATCCAGAGTTTTAAAGTACAAAGCACTCAACTCAATGTGCACGCAGACTCCAGAGACAGAAATAGCAGAAGGCCACTGTGCTGCATCTGAACATAGTAGCCCCCAGCACACTTTCCGCTGCACTTGTGTAACCTCTCACCAGAATTGACTTTGTGCTTCCATTCCCACAAGCAGGTAGGTGGTATCTTGTCTAATTTAGAATGATGAATTGAGGTAATTTAAAATGTTGAAAGCAGCTTTGTGTTAAGTTGTGTAATCTTATAATGAGGAAATTTATCACATGGAAAATGGTCTAGTTTAGAGTTTTGAGAAACACAAAAACGTATTTTTAACAACCAAAGTAAGGACTGGCAGGTTTTCCACCGCACTGTTTAGCTTGTTCTTAGCAACCGTCTTCATCTGACCCAACTCTATGAGATTCGTATTGTATCAGCATTCGCCTCTGTAAAAAGGCACTGTGCAATATGTATTTTTGATGCCACTTCAAATATTCTAACATTTGACATTCTAAAGCAGTTTCATATCACTTATAAGGTATAAGGTAATTTGATTTTCATTGATTTAAAAGTGTGTAATTGCAATATAAGTCAGAGGCACCACAATCAGTTACAATGCACAATAGTCATTATTGTTCTATGTATATATAGCTACAGTGCTCTGTAGCAGTCTGCTAACATCATTCCTCCTGTATTCTCAACCTTGTCCAGGCCGCTCTCAGTCCTCCTGCTTTGACTGTGTGTGGACAATATTATCACAGATTCATGTGAGCTTGTAGAAGGGCATTCTGGTTTAATTTTGAGAACGTTTTAGCTTTCTGCTGGCTCCTTAAGTCAGTGCTGTTTAATAAAATTATTTCAGAAACTTTCATTTTGACCTGATGATGGTGCTAGATGCAAATTTAAAGGATCAGCCTGTGGTGGACACGAGTGTGTGCACCGCATTTTGTCGCAATTCATCAAAATGTTATCAAGACTTTTCACTCAGAACCAAATTTTGGCAACCTCATGGTAGAGAGGAAAAGTCAGTGGATCCCCAAAGTCCATGCATTCGTCCTTTAGGGACCACAAATGTCTGTAACAAATTTCATGGAAACCATCCAATAGTTTTTGAAATATGGGAGTGGATCAACCGACTGACCAACATTGCCATCCTTAGAGCTATTAGCATGGTTAAAAAATATGTAGACATTGTGCTCTGTGTCACCCACACTGATGGTCAGTTCATCCCGCACTGCGGCGATGACTGGAGGTTTAGCAGGAGGGGTCAGATGTGCCGGAACAGCTGGAGCAACAGCATCTGTTTCTCTGGTGGTGATTTGTTGGTCCTCCTCCATGCTGGGCTCCTCACTTAGCATCCTTGCTGTCATGGACTTAGTTAATGAAAGCATCCTGGCTTGCTGTGAGGACGGGACGTTCATCAGCAGCAGTTAGGGTAGCTTCTTCCGTGTGAGACTTGACTTAATGATGGACAGAGGAGACCCAGCCTTTGTGACCCCAACAGCCATTTCACTGAGCTGCTGGGAGGGTATATTGAAGGAGGTGCTTGGAGGAAGCAACCAGAAGCCCTGCAGAACTACCTCCATCACCACTTCCTTTGGGTTGAGGAGTTTAGGGCCAAATGCCTCTTGCCTCTGCTTTGTCAGGCTCCTGGGGTACTTCTGAGCAACACTGATGGTTTTAGGATATCTGTAGGTTGCACTCCTTTAAATTATGCTTAAAAACCCTTTAGAATACTACTGAGACATGACAACCACTGTACTGGATAGTAACTGTGTGTCAAATATGAGTGGAGGATGGTTCAAACAAACACCATACTGTATGTTGTGAGTGTTTTTCTTTTTAAGCTGATTTAAATAAGAACTTAATTGCAATGTCATGTATGTGCTGTTGAACTTGACAGACTGGTCTTTTCAGTTGAGTAATTGTATCCACACCAAAGATGATTGTGAAACTAGATTTGCAAACTGACATGCAACAAACTGCCCTATGAAAAAAAGAACTGCTGGCACAGTGAGCAGCCAATAGAGAAATAGAAGGAAAGTCAGTGTGGTATTTCCAGTATCTAATACATAACTTCATTGAGTGTGAAACCAAATGCTGGTTCACTCTTCTCTCTCACACTGCAGCCTGCGTTTAAATGAGGGCATACTGCAAGGTCGTAAGCTGGTTGGGAGAGGGAAAAGGAAAAGGAGGAGCTATTCTCACTGAGACCTCCCCTTCACTCTCTTTCCTCCTATTGCTGAGCTCCCAGGCACAGACAGCACATGGCACACGATCAAAGTGTCATGGTGGTGTAGGACATGTGCGCCTGCCCAGTCCCTCTCCTGTCAAGTGCAGCAGAGACACGGAAGCAGAATCTTAGCCTGTGGTTACTGTGTGTGTGTGTGTGTGTGAAGGAGAAAAGGGGGAAGGAGGGGCAACACACACACATACACACACACTTGCGGCTGATGTTACAGAAAAAACTGTGATCACAATGGAGTGACGGTTTTTGAACGGGAAGAGGAGAACAATCTCTTCCTGGCTGTGCTGTTCTGAAGCAGTCTCTTCCTGTCCATGTTCTGAATGAGGTAAGGTGATATATTCTGACACCTTTTATTGAACTGTGGTGTATGTGGTGCATGTACAGTATGTATGAAGGAAGTAAGGATTATAGGATTTCCTGGTTATCCTAGAACCTCAAGGCTCAAGTCTTCATCCATTTGCTTCCCTTACAATGTGAAGGGATGAAAAAGAACCAGGATGATTGTACAGTTTTTGAGTTCAGATTTAGGAGCAGGAACAGGAAGTTTTATCATGATTTTTATCATCATCGAAGTGGGGTCTTTTAGACATTGAAACATTTCTTTGACACTGTCCAATTAAAAGACATCAGAAAACCTTCAGTAACAGAATAACAATATGCTAACGTGTTGGTATAGTAGCCTATAAAAGAAAGTTTACAATTGGTTTATGGCTTTAATTAGAGCAAGTCCTTCACAATGACTATGGTGATGTAGTTTTATTACACAGCTTCCCAATCAGTCCCCTTTAATGTGTCTGTTTATGTCACATCCACATGGTGCTTTTTAGTGTGTCAGTATGTGAAAGGTCAGGCATCCCTTGCCAAAGAGCACATGAGAGAGGGATGGAATAAGAGGCAGAGTAAAGTGAGGCTTTGAAGGTCAGTCCCACCCACATGGGCACCTGCTTTTAAGCTCAGTAACAAATATGTGACATTCAGCTATGCTATGCTTATTTACTGAAACATAAGATGGTGAACATGGTGAACATTACTATAACAGATAAAAACCAGCATTTTAACATTGTCATTGTGAGCATGTTAGCCTGCTGAAGTTAGCATTTGGCTAAAGGCACCAGTGTGGTATCTATCACTGTGCTAGCAGCCCTTTGCTAGCATGGCTGTAGACTCTGGGTCTTGTTTATGAACCACACACATGTTTTGAAGTCAAGTAATTCTATTTTTGGGTTGAAGCTGCCATAGTAAGTGTTTTTGCCATTTGGTATTTTCTTCAAATGGGACTATACTCACTCCACAGCACTTGGGGAAAAGTATTCACTTCTAAACACTAAAACTCTTCAGTGAAATAATGGTTATGTCTTATCCAGTTCAGACTAAACAACTACTTTATTTCTAAGCAATAACACACCAAATTGAAATGTTGTAACATATCCATCATAGAGTTGGATGAAACTGAATGGCTCATATTTCAATTTTGAATAAAATATCAGGCTGAAACTTCAGCTTCAATTTAAAAAAAAAAAAAAAAAAAAAAATTGTTTCAACAAATTTCGCATTCTACTAATAAAATTGTCCTATGTTGTGTCTGTTTTTCAGATTACATAAATCTATACATCATTTCCTGATTTACCTCATTCCATCATCATCACTCCATCATGTCGCTGCTGACTCACGTGCTGGCGTGCCTGTTCGGTATGGGCTCCTGGGTGGCAATCAACGGGATGTGGGTAGAACTCCCCCTGATTGTGCCGGAAATCCCAGAGCTCTGGTATCTGCCATCTTACCTCACAGTCCTCATCCAGATGGCCAACATAGGTCCTCTCTTCATCACTCTGATGCACCGCTTTCGCCCAGGGGTGCTAGATGAGCGGCCGGTCATCTACTGCATTGTAGTGTTGGGGATCATTGCTACATTCTTGCTGGCTTTCTTCTGGAGGCACACAGTGACAATAGGGGGCTCTCTGCACAGTGTGCCCCTGCTCGTGTTGAGCTTCCTGCTCTCTGTGGTGGACTGCACCTCGTCTGTTACCTTTCTGCCTTTCATGATGCGGCTGCGTCCAGAGTACCTCACCACGTACTTTGCAGGTGAAGGCCTCAGTGGTCTGGTGCCTGCACTGGTGGCTCTGATTCAAGGTGTTGGTGTAGTCCACTGTCAGAATGCCACTTTGGCTGGTGCAGCCAACATTACAGCTGATAATGCCACTATGGCTGGCAGTGGAGAGCTACGAGCCATTTATCAGCCAGCTAAATTCTCTGCACAGGTCTTCTTCGTGTTCCTCAGTGCCATGATGGTTGTGTGCATGGTAGCCTTCATCCTACTCAACCATCACCCAGCTGTGGCTCGGGAGAGAAAGAATGACCTGTACTTCAGTGGTGATCTGGCACCTGGGAATAGAGAACAAGGTCTGTCTCTGCACGCCCAGACACCAGAGCAGAAGCCTATGATCAGCCCCCTGGAAAAAACCAGGAGGGAACCCAGGAGCTCTTTTGGGAGGGGGACGTATAACAATCTTGAGGTGTTGGTCATCTTTGTCGTACTGGCTTGGGTCAATGCTCTGACCAACGCAGTGCTGCCCTCAGTCCAGTCCTACTCCTGCCTGCCTTACGGGAACAAGGCCTACCATCTAGCTGCCACCATGGGAGCTGTTGCTAACCCAGTGGCCTGCTTCATCGCTATGTTTATGCCCATTAGGTAAGAATGATTACTGGAACCATCTCCTTACTTGAAATGATAATTTATTTAAAGACTAAGAATTTTTCTGTCTCCTCCAATAACATAAAATCCAAACATTGGGGATGGGTTCAGTCATAAGTTTGTAGAGGTCATAGCTTAAAAGTTACATGTACTGAATTAATTCAAACTATCATATTAGTGTGTTTTAAGAAGCTAAATAGTTCAGTGTAACAGAAAATGCTCAGTTTTACCATATGCATTGATTTTTGTTGCCAGGTCTCTCATCTTCATGGGTTTCTTGACCATGATTGGAACTGGATTTGGAGCCTACATCATGGCCATGGCTGCTCTTAGTCCCTGCCCCCTGCTGGTCCACAGTGCCTCTGGAACTGCAGTCATAGTAAGACTCTTTCTTCTAAGGAATTGGGACATAATGTTGTTTCATTTAGATTGCGAACTATATTACTTATTAGCCATTAATTGGATCTCATGTTCTGCCTTATCAATGGGGGTCATGCTACACATTATAATATAATTTAAGCACAACCTGCCTGTCACAGTCACATGCGTGTTCAGATTTCTTATGATTTGGGAGTGTAGTGTGATTGGCAGGTTTTAAAATCAAGTCGTGTCAACTCAGTGCTGTCTGACTTGATTAAGACAATACTGTCAAACCATGTCTGTGCCATATTCATGAACACCTTCCCTGAGGAAAGCTTTCACCGTCACAGACGTGTTAATTCAAGTGTATATTAGCAGGTGCTCTTGTACAGGGTTGCATTATACTGTCACCCCTTATATGTGCTAGCAATGAGTTTTGTTTGAGTTTTTGCTATGTAACTGCTATAAAACGTCTATGGACTCACACACTCTTTCAAAATAAAGGTTTATAGTGCAGAACAGTCTGTTTTAAAAAACCATAGGGAAAAAAATACTAATACAAGTAAGTGAGTATAAGTTAGCATGTCTTAGGAAAGGCTTATGGCTAATACTTTTATGGTTTTTTTCTTTTCTTTTTTGTTTCATCACTTCATCACAGTGTCCCAAAACTAGAATTCTGGTTATCGTCATTATATTCATTTTTGAGTGTACATGCACAAGCAAATCTTGCCTAGAGCAGTGAAAAAAAGAGAGAGAGAGAGATGTACTATGAAGCAAGAGGTGCTGGCAACTGCAAGATAAACATCAGAAAAAATAAAGCTTTGAAAGATTCTGTTTTTGTTTTGAGGGTCTACTTCTCATCAGTTGGATTAATGACCTAACAAATCAGATGTTTCTCTTTATGAATGCATTATATTCTCTGTTTATCCATTGTTGATGTGTGCAATTTTGTCCTATTTGTATCACAAATAATAACTTAATTGTAATAACTTAATTCATAGCACTAATCTAAACAGGCTTACAAAGTGCTTAACAGTAAAACAGAGTAAACAATAAACAATGCTAAAATAATGAGACTACCAAAAAGTTTTTAAATTGGTAACAATGAGTAGGCTACAATACAAAAGGTACTACCACACAGTTAGAAACATAGTTAAAACAAATGCAATAAGATGTTTAAGCACAATACTATTGATTGGTGCGAACTAACTGATGAGCTGATTCAGTTTTTGATTGGTGGTGTGATTGGTGTGAAAACCTCCTGTCCCAACCTGTTCATGATGGCATTGTGAAAGCCACTGAGTTAGCTAACATGTTGAGGTCAAACTAGGACATTTTGTAAATTTTACTGGTATCCGTATAACAGGAACTGGGTGTCAGATCATTGTAATGCATAATATTCACCTCTTCTGTGTTGCAGGTGCTGGCCTGGATCCTGTTTGTCCTGTCCCTGTCCTATGTCAAGGTTATCATTGGGGTGATTTTGAGGGATGAGGGCCACAGTGCCCTTGTGTGGTGTGGAGCAGTAGTGCAGTTGGGCTCCATGGTTGGTGCTGTATCTATGTTCCCATTGGTCAGTGTCTATGGACTTTTCAAGTCAGGTGATGCTTGCAACACTAAGTGTCCCATGTCGTAAATAAATATGAAATATTTATTTATTACTGTAATATAATTTAGTAGCACTGAGCTCACTGTAGTAATGAGCTTTACATATTCCTACTTGTTTCAACAGAGCTGAAAGGTCAGAAGTGTTGTCTACAACAGTATCACTCCCTGATGTTGTTTTAATAGATTTCCTCTCATCAGAGTCAGATGGCAGAATTATGTTTTATACAGTGTATTTATTGACTTATGGAGCGAGCTCTACACAAGGCTGAAATGACACCTACAGGATCGATGTGTCAGACCACACAAGACCATTTTGTTGCTGAGCATATTACACTACCTTCTGAATTCAGAGGTCAAACCCAGTTTACTTGAACATAATGTGACTTATGGTACTGTTGGCTTTAAAATGTGCCTAAATTTGAGACACTGAAAGATTTGTGCTTTTCACATGGTTGTTTAACAATATAACTTACTTTGTATGTGTTACGTCAGTGAAGAAACCACTGAATACCAAATAAAACATTTATTGCTGTCTAAATAAGTGCAATTATATTACAAATCACCTTAAACATTCCCCTGATCCTAACCTAGCGGGGCAGAATGCTTTATGCCCAAGGGTAGAGGGGCAGAAAAATCTTCTGTTGTGTGTTTTTGTTAAAGTGGTATCGTCAAGAAAGAAGTTGAAAAGGCCACTTTTGAATCAAAGATCCACCTACTCCTTTGCACACAACTGGTAATTTTACAGGGTATAGAACAGACATATAAATGCAAGATAAGAGGAAAACATAACAAAATGTGAAGGAAGAAATACAGTGAAAGAGAAGAAAAAGAGAAAAATAATGAAAACACACCATTCATCCACCCATAATCCCGACCCACTTCCTTGCTGCTTTGCAATTCATAGACTTATCATATAATTATCTACACATTAACAGTCACAGTTTTTCAGATACATAGACATGGTATGTGAGTCCCACTAGTATCTGCTAATATATAGGTCACATAACACAAAAACTAATTGACATCGGGAAGCTCAAAAAACGTGGCTGTATATTTATGTATATAATATTTTACTATAGTCTTTTCCAATTAATAGTCTGTCTATACTTTATTACATCTACATTCAATACATACACTTATGTACTACACTATACTCATGCATTATCTGTTGTATTTTTATAGATATGAGAAGAAAAGCCAGATTAACTAATATGAACTCAAAACTTAAAGGTGGGGTATGCAGTTCTAATCCAATTCACGTCTTTGTGACAAATTCAGTGAATATCTCCTCACGGTCCGCTAGCTGTCCGTTCAGTGTTCGCTGAAAAAACTTTTTGTACACAGTCTGGCTCTGTAAATGGGAAACAAACAAAGTGGCTTGGACCGAGCCACACATCACTATTCCAGCCATTCCAGCTATGATTTGTGTGTCAGGTAACGTTAAATGACTTGCCCAGGGACATTCAGCTTATTTTCTAGTTTTTCAAGATATGCTGCTGCTGTGATGTTTGCTATAGTAGCAGGAGAGTTGTGAGTATTGCTCTCTGGAGCTGGTGTGCTGGCTCTGGGAAATTGTCTCGTCCTTTCTGGCTGTTAGCTTCGCAGCAGCAACTGTAGGGATTTGCTATCCCACAACCTAGCTAACGTTAGATACATTACTTGTGTCATTGTTCGCTCTATATCCTGGTATTTGTCATGGTATTGCATGCGTTGACAGTGGCTGATTCCAAGGAACTTCATAGGTTGACATTGCAGTACGCAATTGTAAATAAAAATAAAAAGATGAAACAGGTAAATTACATATAAGTTATAAAACTATTTTTCTTTATAATGTTACATTCTCCAGGCCGACCTATCGTGTCTGGAAATGGATCTCTCACAGAGCCATTCTCAGTATGTTGACTTTCATATCAAAGACTTGCCCTCATATCTCAAAGAGACTACAAACTTTTTGAATAAGATAAAAGACTGTCATGTGGACTCTGTCTCTAGTCTGTACCTAAGTATACCTCACAAGATGGTCTAGAAGCTATGAACTATTTTTTTAAACACAGACCTGAATTGCATCCTTCTATTGAGTTTGTGTTATCTTTAACCAATTAAGTTTCAAGATCAATACTATCTTCAACATCGGGGCTCAGCTATGGGCTCACCAGTGGCTCCGAATTATGCCAATTTATTTATGGGGAAATTCGAGCTAGATTTAGTTTACAACCACAATCCCTATTCTAAGTTCATGAAAAGTTATTGGAGGTATATAGACGATTATTTTTTTATTTAGAGTGGTAATGCTAAAGACTTAAAAGAGTTCTATGCTTTCATAAATTCAATAAAGGAATCTATCAAATTCACATTGTGTTATGATCTGGAATGCAATTCTTTTTTTGGATGTTTTGGTGAAAAAAGAGGGAACCTCTCTACACACTGAAGTATATGAAAAGGAAACTAATAGAAATACATTTCTACAGTTTAGTTATCATTTACCAGCATGAAAAAGAAGTCTACCATATAGTCAACTACTGAGAATTAGATGCATTTTCAATTCAGATGAATCTTTGTGATAGTCTTAAAGTGAGGGGATATGGGGATGAATTATTGGTTAACCATCTCAATAAGGTACATCAAGTTCAGCAGTCTGATTTACTTAAACCCAGTTCTAGAAATACCTCTAATCAGGGTCTTGCATTTGCAAGTTCATTTCAAACTCTGCCTAGATGTTTTTATAAGAGGTCTTCCAACTTACGTGATTACCTAGTGAAGTCAGAAGAGGCACATCAAGTTGTTCCAGAGCCCCGGGGATCTGATGGCAAAAGCTTATTTTCATCCTGGATTCAGGAAGAGACAGAAGACCCCTGCCCGAAGATCTCAAACTATGTGATGATAAGGGATTTAATGGTCTAAAATATAATCTGGAGCCAGGCTATGAAGAGCCTTAAAAGTAATCAATAAAATCAATCCTAAAACAAACATGGAACCAGTGTAAAGAGGCTAAAACAGGTGTGATGTGATCGGAACTCTTGGTCCTGGTTAAAAGCTTAGCAGCTGAGTTCTGTACAGTCTGCAGTAGTTTCAAAGTTTTTTGATTAAGACAAGTGAACAGGCTGTTACAATAATCAAGGAGTGAAGAGATAAGTGTGTACAACAGTTTCTGCATCACCAAGATTTAAAATAGATAGTATTTTTGCAATGTTTCTGAGGTGATAAAAACATGATTGGACAAACTTAGTGATATGTTGCTCAAAACATAAATTGCTATCAAAAAAGAAACCAAGATTTCTTGCAACAGGCTTGATATGTTGTGACAGGTTACCAGTAGATGGCAGTATACGTTTAGTGATATGTTGGGGCCCACTAACAAGGATTTCTGTTTTGTTTGAGTTGAAATGAAGAAAATGTTTCGACATCCAGTTTTTTATGTCAGACAGGCAGTCCTGCAGAGAACTCAGCATACTAAGGTCAGTGGGCTTGGCAGGGAGGTACAACTGTGTGTCATCTGCATAACAATGAAAAGAAATCCCATGTCTGTGGATGACATCACCCAAGGGGAGCATATATTAGGAGAACAGTATTGGTCCCAGAATTGAACCTTGAGGCACACCATAATTCATATGGGAAGACATGAAGTTATTAATGGCGACACAGAATTTCCTATTGGACAAATAAGATGAGAACCAGTCTAGTGCAGTGCCAAATATCCCCACTCAGTGCCTCAGTCTATCTAGAAGAATGCCATGATCAATTGTGTCAAAGGCAGCACTTAAGTCCAGCAGCACAAGAATTCAGCACATGCCTGCGTCGGCATTCATTAAAAGGTCATTAGTGACTTTGAGAAGGGCTGTCTCAGTGCTGTGGTGCTGACAAAAACCAGATTGAAACTTTTTAAAGGTTCTATTATTTTCCCCAGCATCAAGAAGCTGCTAAGAAACAATTTTTTCGAGAACCTTGGAAATAAAAGGCAGTTTGAGAGAGATTGGACATCCAGGAGGGTAGGACAAGGCCTAGGTTTTTTTTAGGACTGGTTGGACACAAGCAGTTTTGTGCAATACAATCCATAACTTCCAATAAAAACTTAGTGGGGATTATGTCCAGAGGGTTGGAGGATACTCTCATAAGAGACATGATGTCTGTGAGTTCAAGCAGAGTAACAGCAGAGAAATTGCTCAAAGAATCCCTTAGCGGGTGATCCACATCTAAAAGGCAGGATTGGGTGTAATACCAGATCTTATTAACTCCACCTTTCCAGCAAAGTGCAAAAGAAACTTTTCACAATCAGCATCACAATCAGCAGGGGCACAAGGAGAGGCAGGGTTAACTAACTGATCCACAGTGTTAAATAGGAATCTGGGGTTGTGCTGATGGGCAGAAATAAGTGCAGAGAAATGGCATATTCTTGCATCTCTCACCATCCCATTATAAAAATGTAAGAACTCTTTCATAGCAACAAAGTGCACCTAATATCTGAAAGGTAATGTTTTCCTCTTGTTTGCCATAAAGAAACATGGATGGCTTTCTTTGCAATACATAACTATTTATCTCGAAATATTGTTTTGTCATGCTAATTTACCACCTCTTTACAATGTTTTTCAACTACTTTGCACACCTTAATCAATAATTGCTTATTTGATTAAGGTGTGCAAAGTAGTCAAATGTATGCACACTGTCTTTATATGATGTGCCATTGAACAATTAATTAGTATTGGTAGCCTGCACGTCTTTAAAACCAACACTAGATGTCACTGTATGATTAAAAGATCTTCATGTGAAAGGCTACTGTACATTTTAGCTGCAGTCAAGCTTCAAGCTTCAAGTAATGCTGCAGTGTTGATCTGAAGGATTAAATTATAATCTCAGTGGTTAAATAAAAACGTCCTTTGAATTATACAAAACTTTATACCCAATTTGGTTGGAAAACAGAGCATAAAGAGAAACTTCTCAGTACTCATATTTGATTTTTCCAAAAACTGAGAAATTTTTCAACCTCAGTTTAGGTGGAGGAATGATGCATGTCTCTGGGGTGTTTGCCCAGGTCATGAGAGTCATGTCTGCATCATATCCTACTCACAATAAATCAGAGAGAGAGTGTCTTATCCATGTAGGTGTATTTATGTGTGTGTGTGTGTGTGTGTGTGTGTGTATTTATCCTTCATCCAGTCCACGGGGACAATAGGAATGAGGAACTCATGATCAGTCAGTGTCTGATTCAGATACCAGTGGTTCCTCAGAAAACATCTGGGGTCATCATCTCCTGGTGTCTCATACTTCACCTATTCTCCTTATCTCTTCCTGTAGTTTGTATGACTTATGGTGTGCTGAGTTTAAAAGCTGCAGACTTGTTTGGAATGATTTTAGGAATATATTTATATCTGAATATGGGAAAACATTCAAGATTGGGTCAATTTTTAATATGTTTTTCTAATAAAAACTTTATATGGGTCCCTTTAAGCATTATGAAATGATCCAAACGCAGTGAGATTCAGACAGGTGGACAGTCTGCGCGATATGAATGTGGGTGGCAGGATGACACAAGTAACGTAATGAGAGAAAGGGGGGTACTGTAGTCTTCCTTATCTTTCTGCCTGCCTCTCTCTTTCTCTCCTTCAGTCCAACTATTTTGATATCTCCTTTTCCCCAAGCTCCTTGTCTTCCTCGATTCATGCATATGGCAGACTTTGTGACCGTAATTTCAATTTAAAACACATGAGGGGAAATCCTAGCCTGCGCTGCTCTTTAATGGGCCGTCATGGGATTGGAGTATGCAGAGAATGATTGAATTTTGTGAGAAGGCCAGGAACGATCAAGTCTCGCCTTCCGTTATGCAATCGACCATTCCCCTCTCACAACGCGACGTCTGGTAAAACCTAGAGGAACAGGAGGGGGGCTATGGGCTGGAAACCTCAACGTCTAGACCAAATGAGAGAAAAATATTTTTTCTTTTAAATGACTCACGACTGTGTAAAAGAGAAACTCAGCTATCATATATAAAACGAGCCAAATGAGATGTGATCCACCACATCAAACACAGAGATGTTGAATTGGGCTGCCTTTAATGGTTGTAAATGAGTCTTTTTACACTGTAATGCATGACATCCTATATTTCCTCACAAACGGAAACATATGGATCCTATACAAAGCCTGCCATACTGTTTTATTTAAATGATTGTGTCATGTCTGTTTTCTCCTTTGACTCTCTACACCTGCTTGGCCCACTTTGACAATCTCAAGATAAAAACTCTGCGACTCCAAGGCACTGAAACTACCGCTGTGTGCAAACTTTTTCACACCCACTGTGTTGGATTACACCACCGTGATATATCCTTTCAATGAAGCAAGAGAGACTACCTTTCCCGTTAAGTCCATTATATTCAAATGGACCGGGCCTTTTTCTTTTTTCTTCTTTGCAACAAGACATAAAGTAATCAAAAGTTAAAAGCAAACACTCAAGGAGGCACTTAGCAAAAAAGAAAAGCTTTTATGATAAAACATTCATATACAGTGCAGGAGACAGGTAATCTTTGAGGATGATAGGGTTGTCTTGTGGTCAGTTTTAGTATAGTATGGCTTGGGGAGCCTTGTAGATGAATGCTCCTAATAACATCCCCGCCCACCCATCATCCAGCGGACCATCCAGGCAAAACAACTAATACCTAGTGTATTTCTTCAGTGGTGTGAAGTATGCCTTAAAGAGCTGTTGGAGGCTGCAGTAAAGTAGGGTTCATTACCTTGACAGACTGATGACAGACTGGCTGAGATGCACACACACATAAATACTGAAGTAAAGGCTAAATAATTTGCTATCAGTGCCCCTTGTGCTACACACACACAGTAGGATATTTTACTTAAATCAGAACACCTGAGCTAAAGCTAAAAAAGCAAATATATCAGTGTTTTCTGGAGCTCTAAAATATAAGATCACTTTTTTGCAAATCCTTAGAAAGTCATTTGCTGAAGGCATCTGAATCAATATGTGATAAACATGCTGTGTGAGCAGAGAAATTTGAAAAAAATAAAAAATAAAAAATTTAGTGGGAAAAGGTTTTCATAGGATAGTTCAACAAATGTGCTTGTTTGCTTTCTTGCCGAGAGCTAGATGAGAAGAACGATACCACTCTCATGTTTGTATGGTAAATATGAAGCTATGGCAGCATCCAGTTAGCTTAGCTTAGCATAAAGTCTGTAAACAGGGGGAAACAGCTAGCGTAACTCTGTCCAAAGGTAACAAATTCACCTACCAGCACCTCTAATTAAAGTTACATATTGTTTGTTTCAAACAATGAGTAAAAACAACAAGTTGTGGTTTTGTGGCTGGTTATGTACTGGACTATTTCGTGATTGGACACAGTGGCTTCCTGTGACTTTCACTGCAAGATGTAACAAAATATAATATTTTAATGTATAAGCTTTATAGGTGCTAGTAGGCAGTATTTTGTTACCTATGGACAGAGCCAGGCTAGCTGTTTCCCACATTTCCAGTCTTTGCCAAGCTAAGTGAACCATCTCCTGGTTGTAGCTTCATACTTATCCAAATGTAACAAAATCAGACACATTTTTGGCGGTCGCAGTAACTTCCTTGGGTCTTATTGTTATTATGAGGTTGCCAGGCAACCAGTGGAGCGTCAAGGAACTTGATAAATAGTTCAGCACTTAACCCCAAGTAAAACCAGAACATGTTGTTTTTACACTCAAGTTTTTGTACGGATTAAACAAACTGAATGTAACGTGTTAATCAGTGAGCTTTAGAGGTGCTGGAAGGCAGATTTTGTTACCTTTGGACAGAGCCATGCTAGCTATTTCCCCATTTCCAGTCTTTCCAGTCTTTCTAAACTAAGCTAACTGGCTGCTAGCTGTAGCCTCATATTTACCTTACAGAGAGCTGTATTGATCTTCTTATGTAACTCTCACCAATTAAGCAAATAAGCTAACTTCCCAAAATGTCAAACTATTACTTTAATAATTTTAGTTAAAAATCATACCCAAAATCATGGCTATAGCTTCAGTGACATATTGTGCTACTTCTTTTTATTTTAAATCGATATTTATAGACCACATGGAATTTGTGGTTAGACATTTTTGATTACAATTCCTCCTTCTATTTGGACAAATCATAACCAACCCAGTAATAAAAGAGAAATAACTAAAGCAGCGGACTCTCACTCCTTCATGTCGGGAAGTCAGTTCGCATAGGTTGCATGCGGGGTCAGCTTTAGGTCGTACTGGGCATCCATTAGTGGCCTTATTTAGAGTCTTATTCCTTTAAGAGGAGTGATTGGCCAGCAAAGACAAAGAATCATTACCTTTGCCCGCCCCCTCCCTGCCAGCAGTCAATAATGAGGGATCATTAAAATGAATAGATGGACATTCCCCTTTTCTCCGGATCCTTATTGCAAAATCAGTGTCAGGGGAAATGAAGATTGAGCTTGGAGAAGGCGTCTAAAAGCCTCACAGTGATTGTCGTGAACTCATCTCCAGAGTCAGGCTCCTTTATCTACTGTAAGAGTCTGCACCTGCCTGAACTCTTGACTAGCAAGGGCTTTTATTGTCTGTAGCCCATTAAGAGCATCACTAATGTGCGCTACAATGTACTTCAACATAAACATTCTGCATATGTACCGAAACATTTACAGCAAACAATGGAAGAATGATTGCTTGGGATGTCTTTTTTCGCTGAAGAAACAGAGCACTCAAATTGAACTAGAAAGGGATGTTGAATACATCGACTTTGATGTGGAGAATAGAGAACTCACATGTTGTGATCATATAAACAGACTCTTAAAGATAATTCTCACTTTTCACGTTTCTTAAGCTCAAACATCTGTCCCACCACTAACTTTTATAAATCCTTGCACAACATTTCACGCATCGCAAAAGAGCAAGCGAATCAAGCTGAATGATTGCAGATGGAGAATAAAAGACGGCACAAGATTTTCCAGGCCCCATCTGGTTGCCTTTCTGAGCGTCTCTTAAAGTGTCTTTTAAAAAGGTGATTTGTCTGTGGGTCTGCAACGATGTGACCATGTCAGCATGTCAGTGGGTCATCTGCTGGTCCTGTCACATGTGAAACGGTCCCATGAAAGGGGTCCGTGTACACCTGTGGAGCCCCAAAACCCCACCCTAAACAGTTTTAAAAAACACATGTAAACACATGCTCAAATCCACACACATATGGTCCTCATCTTCTTTCTTTATCATCCTAAAGGTAATTGATAAGACGGTCTGTTTATAGACATCTGACATATGTCTCTGAAGGAAAAAAAATCACAAAAACTGACTCAAGGGACTAAAAAAGATCAAATGTAGAACTGGCTTATGGGACAAAACTATCAAAGGTCCCTCAGTATGGTCAAGCAATTATCTCTTAAAGCATCTCTTAAAGGCACCCCCATGGTACTCTCAACATGCCCTTCATAACAGAGGTATATTGAGGATTTACTGCCTGCAGATGGCCGATGAGAGACGAGGGCAGGAGCTCCAGCGCTGTGCCTATGCACTCACTTTATAAAAGCCCAAATCAAGGGCTCTGTGGGAATACAATGGGGGAGGAAGCAGGGCCGTAAAGCCACTATAAATCCGCACAATGAAACTTCGAAGTCGTGCCTTCTGCCAGGTGCTGTGTGCATGTGGACCCCTGGGGTGAAAATGGCACGCGTTGCAATCATTATGATCAAGGATTGCTTCTTGCTTGTCTGTGCTGTTGTCTCCACTGCAGGAATGCTGTGGCCACTCAATGGCATAGTCTGTCTGTCAGCAAGTCAGCCTCTCAGTCAGATCATCAGTCAATCAAATCATTTGATCATTTGGTCAGGCAATCAGTAGAATCTCCATCTTAGTGCAAACGCATGAGACAGCTGCATGTAAATGAATCATCAGTGACATTTTTATACAACACAACATTTATTTTCAGTTAACCATCAGTGTTTTGATTGTTTTTCCTTGGCAAAATCATTGGAATCATGGGAAAAGGAAGTTATACAAACACATCAAATTTCTAGCAGGAGAAATATCAGTTTGTTTGGAGTTAAGAGAAGAACACAAATCTTGCAGATTACCAAGAAATCTTCTGTGCACCGTGTCAGTAGCTAAAGTCTGAGAGGCCATAGCTACCTACAAATTTCTAATGTCAAATAAGTACAGCAAGCATAAATATTTTTGTTAAAAGTGCAATAAAATGGTTTTCCTGGCACACTGAAATACAAATGCTGCCGTAGAGCTATGCTGGGCCTTAAAATGAAAACAATATACACAGGCATATGTGATGCATCTATTTTCCAATAACTTGTGTGAGCCACACCAGCACATTATTCCAACCTATTCTATAAAACTCAAACACAAAGCAGTTCTGTCAGTGTATGAATCCTTCTCTCAAAGTCTTATTGTAACACAATGATTCAAGCTCTTATATATATAGCACCTTAAAGGGAATAGACTGACATTTTTGAGAATACGCATGTTCACTTTCTTGCCAAAAGTTAGATGAGAAGATCAACACCACTCTTACATCTGTCTGTTCAATGTGAAGCAACAGACAGGAGACAGTTAGCTAATAATATATAAACAACAATAGAAACAGCTAACCTGGCTCTGTCCAAAGATAACAAAATTTGCCGACCAGCACCTCTGAAGCTCACAAATGATATGTTGTATCTCATTATGTCTAGCGATGAAAGTCGCAGGAAGTCACTGTGCTTAACTAATTCAAATCCAACTGAAGTCATCCCTTTTTGTAGTCAACATGTTTCTTAAATGTATTGTTAATAGTTTTTCTATTATTAAAAGGAAGAAAAAAGGTCTTTGGGGAAATATCAGAAATGCTACTTTTTGTCTCAACTGACTGGAGAGGCGTGTCGGTGTTTGTGTTTGATTGACAGCACCTAAGAGAACGAGAATCAAAGTAAACAAACTTGCACAAGGCATGTAGCCTACATGTCATGTGCAGACAGAGTGTTGTTAGTGGTACTGAAGAGTAAGGACCACACCAGCATCTAACCGGACCCAAGTGACCTTTGCAGGTATGTTTACATGCTGTTTAATGTGCTGCAGCTGAGCAGCTAATTAGCTATCTAGACTGCAAACTGGCGTTAGCAGTGCACTTTTCCCCGGAGAGTGTTTGTTTGGTGGCTTGTTCATGGCAGGAAAGACGTGTGTTCGTGTCATCTCATGACTTTTGCAGGAAAGCTAATGTGGGTTGTTGTTCAGAGTCAAGTGGCTCTTGTGTTGTGTAGCAGGCTGCTGTCGGGCTCAGTGTGACCGTCTGCTCTGCCTATGATAGAACACTGACGTTACTGCTTTATGCAAGATTTGATTGGCTGTATTGAAAAAAGGTCTCCATCTACGTAGACAGATACTGGAACAGTATTCCGTCTAATTAATACCAAACTAGGGGGTGCCATCATGAAACCAAAAAATATATAAATTTCTCCATTTTGGTTTTGGATTTTTCTCAAAGGAGAACACAGGACAATTGAAAAACATTTACAGAGCAGATATGTATGCTGTAGAAGACAAAAAAAGGTATTTCATTTAAGTTGGACTTTAATAACCGCTTGTAAAAACCACAACTTCAGTTTTGTACAGCTCAAGCAAACCAGACAGAACGGGTTAGTTAGTGACCTGTTAAGCAGATTTTGTTACCTTTGGACAGAACCAAGCTACCTGTTTCCTCCATTTCCAGTCTTTATGCTAAGCTAACCCACTTCTGGCCATAGCTTTATATTTAACCGACAAATATGAGAGTGGTATCAATCTTCTTATCTAACTCTTGGCAAGAAAGCAAATAAGCATAAAAGAAATGCAGCTCAGAGTGCTTCGCAAAAATATAAAAGGTACAAATGTTGGCCTAGTTGAAGTTGAAGCAGAAAAACTTTTTGACAAACAAAGCTCCATTTGTTTTTTCTATCATGGATATTCCACTGCTTTAGTTAGTCTCCCTACTTGACTACTGCTTCGGTGGAAACTATGGCCCGGAGTCATCTCTCCACTGTGTCAAAGGGTACGGCACTGTCAGAGGAAGACTAAGGTAAGAAGAACAGGGTGCCAGGAAAAAGGGGCGTGATTGCATCTGTAAATAGTGGGGCTATTTTGGGCTTACCACGGTTGTACAGGGGAGCACCGCCTAGGCCTGCCTTCTGTCACTATGGGGATGGGCGCTTCATAACTTTGCTAGATGGAAAAAGTCTGGAGGACTGGCAGGTGGTACACAGGAGCGTGGCACAGCTCCCATGGCGAGGAGCTGTTTGACTCATAACTAGCCACCGCTAACAATACTCACCGGAAAACACACAGGCCTCTGCTTGTACTTGGCATATCAGCAGCTTGTTGCTTTTTATCCTGCTAAAGTACAGTGTAGGTTTGTTTGTATTTCAGTTTGGAACAAAAGTGGAAAACAAGACCAAATACCATCTATTGATTGATTTAAGTGCACTCTTTACTGGCAAGTGCGTAGGAAAAATAGATGTAAAACACCTAGTATGTACAACTATTTTGTAGCAATTAGAATTCTAATGAAGTAAAATTAAATACCGTATATCAATAACTGCATGTAAATATTCATTCAAAAATCTGCGTGATGCACTATTGTTTTGTGTATCAAAAAAACAGTAAGGAAAAAAACAATATTTTTCCCTACTCTTGTCAATGTCCAACTGTCTCCATTTCAAGTTTTATTAGGGATAAAGGTACAGGTTGGAACAGTCTGAGGTTTACTAAGGTCAAGCTATATAACAAAAGAAAATCAATCTGCCAAGTTAAAGTAAAGGCCTTAAAACTAAAGCACAGCCATATGGGCCATGCATGTAATAGTCAAAGAATACTTTTAGTATAAACTGAGGGAAAAAGTGAGAAAAACGACTGAATCCTTTACCAACTGATTCAATTTCTTTTTCATGCAAAATGTATTATTTCAGATAGATAGAACTAGCTGAGTTTCTGAAAATATATTAATTCCCAACAGTAAAAAAAATCTTTACAAATGTTTGGTTTTACTTTAAAAAAGTAATATGAAAAGGCTCACACAATCAGTAATGTACTTGCTCAAACATAAATATAACACCAACATAACTGAGAACTTAGGTTATGTATGGTCACCATTATGCCATTTATTAATTCATTGTTGAGAACACATTAAATGCACTTAGAACACATTTCATTTTTCATAAATATTTCATATTAAAGAGAAATATGTTTCACCTTGTGCCTACACAGAAAAGCATTATAGAGCTGCAATGACCTTGTAGCCAAGAAAGAGTGTAAGGCACAAAATAGAAACCTTATTCATACAGTTTAGTCATGCTATTATACTATATGTCCAAAAATGTATTAGGAAGCTATATTGTAAGCTACTGTCAGCTAAATGATCCCCAACATTAGTACGATGTGCATGCTCCAAAAGACAGATAACATGGAAAAGACTGCAGCTGTGTGGAAGAAGAGTCGATGTAGGTACATTTAACAGTGGAAATCAATCTACAATATTTGGTCTGAAAGAAAGAAAGCCTGCTCTGTTTCTACGGTAAAGTGCATAATGTTTTTTTGTACGGGGAGCCGCTGTGCGCTAAAGTCTCCGACAGAAAAAGGAAACTTGGACAATAATTTCACCAAAGATAAAATCCTTTGGTTTACTCAGATCAATTATTGCCAGTAATGAGTAACAGTCCTGCCAACTCCTCAGTGGAATCACCCAAATGACGAGTAAAGCTGAGCCTGTGGCATACTTAGATTATCCCTGTGCCTATTTACATGCAAACCTGCAGTGCAAGAATTAACAGACAAATACATATTGTCCAGGAGTATGCTCATTTAAATTCAGCAGGTAAGCATACCATTGTTCAACTACCTTATAGCTGGGGGAGAAGAAAACTCTGATACCTGCCTTTATAAGCCCCTGCAACCAGGAACTGTTGTCATAGGATATGTACTATATATTTCTCTGATTGTCTGTGCATCATTATGTCATGGTTTGGGTGGGAGGACTGGAAGACAGGATGATAAAAATAGGCACTAAGGTGAAAAGCATAATGCAGGGTAGTAGAAATGGTACAAATCATATCAGGGGAAGACAAATGGAAAAAAAGGAAAGCTAAATAGTAAACTGCATGATATAAGCATAAGGCATACACAAGTACATTTTCAAATACATGTTTATACAAAAGAATATCATACAATAACATTCAGTATAAATGAACAATGAGATAATAATGAGGAAGCAAGAAAAAATACAATTCTAATCTATTCACATACTCCCTACATTTTTTCCAGCCTTTTATTCTGATTCCCTGTAAACAAATCATTGAAATGATACAAAAATGTCATATAAAAACTTCCACTTTGGGTTACAATGAACCATTTGCATTTACGTGACTGCTGCTGTTGTTTGCTGTCAATATCACTGCTGTAAGGCACCAATTCGGTTGTTGCAGACTGACTGCACAAACAAATGAACCAAAGTGATGAAGCATGACACTTATTGTCCCATTAGCTTGTCCATGCATTAACATACAGATCACACTCGAAATGAAGATTATAATTCAGTCTCATAGAGCTGTTTGGTCCACTAAAGAACATCTGCTGTGAATTAAGGCAAGTGTAGTCGTATACTTTGCCCCTGATATCACTTCCCTTTTTGTAAATATAACATTCATCTGTTTATTCAAATAGAGCTTGCCAGTGATTGTCGATATGAGTCTGCAGCGAGTCTTTGAGGGAGGAGGAGCTGATGGCAACAATGGTCAAGTTGGAAATCCTGGTCAAAACTTTATTCTTCATCATCTGGATCTCTTTTTTTTGTCCTCTTTTTGTTGATGCTGCTGCTGTTGGAGTGTGTGTGTGCTGCTGCAGAAGACTTCTGGACGTCTATGCATGAGTATGCACGGAAATGCTGGAGAGGTCGTTCCTGATGATCTCGTTAACTGTGGAAAGTAATGAGAGGTTGCCGATCATTATTAACTAGTCACATTGAATAGTAATTCAGATCATTATAACATTATTACATTTATTGTAGAGAGGTGGCCTAAAAGTTACAGAGGCGAGGCTTGTGATAGGAAGCTTGTCAGTTTAAATCTCGGCCCAGGTTGGATTTCCAACCAGGCAAAGCGGGCAACTGCCCCAGGGAGTTTGAAAGAAGTGGGCGTTTGCCAGACAGAGAGGGTCTAATGAAAGATGCTATCAAGTTGCTTTATGGGAAGTGTAGGATCCAGAGTTTTTGGGGACTAGGGACTAAAGGTCATTAAATATTGGCCTCTGCTGCTTCAATAGATTATTTGACCATTCTTTTTTTAATTGCTCTCTTTATAGTACAATACTAAATCACTGGAGTACCCCTTTAATTGAATTTGTTTTTAGAAATTTGCACCACAAAAGTACAATAAATGACAATGTAAGGGCGTCACTGTGTCTATATCTGGTTTTAAGGCCTTTATCATTTCAGTTTTTGTGCCTTTATGTTGCATATTCCTAAATCAATGTCATCAAATTACCACATAGGAAAAAATCTGGGGGAAGGTAGTGTTCTAGCGTAGAAAAACTGTACATATTGCACAGTGGGAGGTAAGGGGGGGGTTAATAGGGGCCCAGCAGCTAATTTTTGCCCTGGGCCCCCATAGCAGTAAAATCCAGCCATGATCCCTGGGAATGCAGGGGAAAGAAAAGAGATTAGTAAAGTACGTGTGTATCTAATGCCTCTGCTTGTGACAGGATACATGTGTCATGTTTTTTGTGTTAGATTAAAAATGCTGCCTCAAATGTGTCATTTATTTTTCTTAAAGAAAACTTGAAACTTTGACTGAAGATGATGTAACTCTTTAGTGATTGCAGCCTGCAATAAATATTGTCACATGGGGCAATACTGCACTGAATACTTGGCATAGTTGTGGTAAAGTTGAAAAAATAGTAGGTGCAATCCAAACATATCACTGTTGTTACCAGCCTTTAAAACTCATATCAGCCCCATACACACATCTCTGTTTTTAAGTCATCGTCTTGTCTTTCCTGTACTAGTTCCTGTGCCGCACCTTTCCCACAGTTGGGCAGACACAGATCAGTCCCCTGCCTTTATCTGCTTTGTGTTCTTTGGCAAAACAGAGGGAAGTGACTGTGAAGATGGCGAGGACCCTGAGTCCTGTGGCTCAATGCAAACAAAAAGCTCCTCAGTTATAGAGCTTGCCGTGATAAAGTGGGCTGATGTAGACAGAGAGAGACAGAGTCTGGTGAAACCACCATCCGCACAGTGGAGCCGAGACAGGAAGTCCACCCACTCTGAGGCCCAAAGCAGGCCTGCAGTTTGTTATCACTAGATACTGTTTGGTGAATCACTAAGAGAAAACAAGATGGAGTCCTTTTAATACCCAACCATTTCAATGCTGTGAATTGTACAATGGCATATTGAATGGCTATGGTGCTGATGTCTGCTGAACTAACCTATGGGATGGAGACAAATTAAATACCTAAATAAATAAATAAATCATATGTCACAGATTGCACTTTTTAAAGAAGTAGGCCACACATCTATAATAGCATGCCCTGCTTTCTAAAATGCAGCCAAACACCCACCTATTCACACACACACACACACACACACACACACACACACACACACACACACACACACACACACACACACACAACAGGTTGGTTGGGACTCACCTCCCTAAACAGGAGGAACTCCCATTGGAAAAATCCCACCTGTGCCAACACTGCTGGCTGTTTTCAACTCTATTGCACTCCCGGCTAAACAGGCATTTACACGCTGATGTTATTTTTAGCTCTGCGATCGCAGGACATAAAGGAAGTGCAAGCACATGTAACAATTAAAAACTTTAATGTCGCTACTCTTCTCTGTTAGCCAACGTGAGAAAACAGCTCCAGGTAATTCTGAAGAAGGAAAGGGAAAACCCAACAGCTCGGTGGCAAAAGCCACAACTGTACCCTTTTTTCTTCTCCGAGGGAAAGCAGTGGCTTCCTTTCTTCTTTTTTGTCATTGTAAAAAAATTGTGACGTCTCCTCCACCCACATATTAACTGCAGTGTTATTTTGCTGCGCTTTATCAACTAATATTTTCCATTGGCATGGCCAATGATGTTCCATTCTGAAGAAACAAGTGATAAAGAGAGAAGAAAGGTAAAACACTGGCCTCTGTGTTTTCATCTATGTGTTGGCAATGTGAGAATCTCAGAAACAGGATGTGGCCAACTGTTACACCACAAGACAACACTAAGCTGCTATTTATGGCTGTTTAATGGGTTAGCTCGTGTCACTATTTAGTTGCAACAACTTCTGGGAAATAAAGACAGTTTAAAGAACAGTTGATGAAACCTGACTGACAGATAAACACGCATGGGTAATGACTGAATGAATACATGTGCACATGCTATATTTTAAACTCCTCAGTTCTTCAAATCCATTTAGTTTAATTTACTTAAAAATATTTGGTTTATTTAATCGATTTTATTTAGTTCAAATGTTTTGATTCTTTTTTGACAAAAAAAAAACAAACTGACAAAAGAACCAAGATCAGGTGTCACACTGTCAATGCATATTTTTTCAGTTTTTCCTTTTAAGTCAAACTCTTCCACATGACATTTTTTGAGTCTGTCTCACCTTCCATGAAGTGACTTGACCATAAATATGCAGAATAAGGGAAAGCACTCAGACATGCAGGGGAACATTTTGTTCAGAGTAGAATTTGGCTCCAAAAATTCAACCCCTTACATAATATGGGCAGGCAATTGTATAGTATACAGTCTACTCTGTATAGGGCTTGTAAAGCTAGATAAAGTGTTTCCAAAAAAAACATCCACTTTCATGATCCCTATATGCTATTGTAAAAAAGAATGCTATGTTATGTTACACAATAATGATGATGAAGTAAAATGCTTATTGTCAGATATGTACATAAATGAACTCTGTGGCCTTGCAGCCCTCTCAACAGCGCTGGAAACTTATTTTGTTTTTTCTTTTTTCAGTTGCCCAAGTTAATAATGGAAAGCTGTAACTGGGAGGATACCCTCTCATGAATAAACAAAAACAGCGGAAAACTGCACTGCAAATATTCCCCTGCTGAAAAAAAAAAAGTGCCCTGCTAGTCTTAGTTAAACAGAGTGACATCCTTTATTAGCCGTAGTGCCAGTGCAATCAGTGAACCGCAGTCCTGACCTGTCAGGACTTATACTTAGGGCTGGGCGGCTGGGAGATCTATTCCAGGCAGGTGTGAGAGTGACACAAAAGTATGACTGCTTTACTGCGATGCCAGCTGGTTTGAACAGTTCAATGGACAATTCAGCTCCTTTGTGAAGGCCTACCAGTGTTTCTTGGCAGTGGCTTGTAGCTAAACCCCCGTATATGACTGCTGGCTGAATGAATGTTGACCTCGCTAAAATAATCTGTATGTATCAACTGTGATGGAAAATGATTTGCTTCTACTTGCTAGAAGTGGTGGTGGAGTGCCTCCAGTGGGCATGCTGCTTGTGTAGGACATACATAAACATTACAATACAGGTCAACTATTATAAACTGCAAAATTTCAGTTATCTAAGTAACTATGTAACACACACAGGTGAGAAGCAATTTGCTTATGTGTGACAGGTTGTCTGAGACCAACCATAGCAGAAGGCCCAGCAGGCTTTCAGACCAAAAATAGCACAGCTTTAAAAAAAACACGAGGGGCTGCGTAGGTGTGGACATGTTGCTACAGGTACTGCTGAGAAGATACAATCTAAGCTAGGAAATCCAGTTTGAGTAAAATATCCATGATTTTGAAGGCTTAAAAGACACCAAAACACTGCACAGCAGTTTATAATACTACAAGCCAGGATTTTACAACTGTCGAAAGTTACCATGGTGATAGTCATTTCTGCCTCCGTCTTGATGATCGCAAGGTAAACAGTAGGAGTTGTAACAATAGTTGAGCCAGGTTTAACTTTTTTGCCGGAGACCTCTGTACTGGGACTGTGCCAACGCAGTGGTCTCATTGAAATGAACAAGGATTGGAGGAGAATTTGTTGAAGTAGTCGGTCTGAACATGGCCTAAGTCAACCTGAGAAGATTTTTGCATTTAACACCCCAACATGCAAGAACACATAAGAGAAATACATTGATTTGAGGCTTTAAAACCTACAAATCCTTTAAACA
This sequence comes from Siniperca chuatsi, assembly GCF_020085105.1. Classification (NCBI taxonomy): domain Eukaryota; kingdom Metazoa; phylum Chordata; class Actinopteri; order Centrarchiformes; family Sinipercidae; genus Siniperca; species Siniperca chuatsi. The sequence continues at coordinate 23,101,841 of NC_058050.1, read as the reverse complement.
TGCAATAACATTTTTTTGTTTTTGGCAAATTGGGGGCAGCAGAAACAACCTATGAACACAACACTGAAAATCATCACCTAGTATAAGACAAACTTGTTAGCAACCACTTGCATATTTACACATCGAGGCAAACATGAAGCAACATTATCATTCATAGCCACCTGACAAATGTAAGCCCAATAGTCACTCTCCTTTTTACTTTGTTTTTGGTCTTCGCCAACTTCTAATGCGTGTATCTGGCTCTTTGGCTGCTACCTGCTTCACTATGTTTACGAATCACTGCAAAAATTTAAAATGTGGGCAGCGATTCTGGAACCAATCTAACCAAATAAGATAAGTTGTGATTTACATGATAAGAAAAAGTTACTTTGTCCATATAAAAAACCCTTGCAAATGGGAAACAGCTGTGTATTTTTGACTGATATAAGAAAAGAAGAAACTGCAGTGCTGCAATTTGGCCTCCTTTTTATTCAGTAATCCAAGCAGGGGCGTTATGACGTCATTTGGCTACTCTGAGAGTTCAGCGTGAACCTGACCTGCACTGGGGATTTAGTTAGCATTGTTAGAGGACAGTGCTGGGCAGTGGGGTTCGATAACAGCCGGGCTTCCTCAGAGGAACAGAGGATGCTCTATGGTCTGGTGAGACGCTGAGCCTCGAGGCCTGAGAGCCGCTCGGAGGTTCCTGCTGTCGTAACACGATCTCTCTTAGCCAAATCAGGCCTGACTGGCAATGACCTGGCAGAGAGTGACTTCACCTTCCCCTGGCTTCCCTCAGCTGACTATCCAATACACGACCTCTGAACTCAAGGTTGTAACGGAGGCTTCCTGCCAGGGACTTCTTTTTCTCACTGGGAGTCTCTTGATGCCAAAGGAGTGGAGGGCACCTTCCTGAACTTCTCTCACTTTCACTACATGAATGAACTGCAGCTGTGTTTGGGTCAACGACCTTCACACTGTAGCAATAGGGGGATGTTTCCTATGCTTATTTGTACCTCGTACAAGTAAGCATCAGATTTGTGAGAAAGAGGAGGTAGTTTCCTTCTATTGTGGCACTCAGACTCTCAGCAGCATTTGAGGAAGTACATCTGTGTCATAGAAGCTCTTTCATATCAACACTGAGATTAACACTGGCATCAAATATGTGCAGGAGCTCACACAGAGCAAAAGGATACTGGCTGCAAGACTGACTCAAACTTCAGCCTTCTCTGAACTGCTTTCATGTGAAATTGATTTGGTGGGGAAGCCAAACTAAAGCTCAAACTTGCTGGTGAGAGACAATTGAATTTCCTGGTACATATTACTTTTGTTTCCCCACTATATCAAATCTTCTCTCGGCCTCAGCACAAGCACTTAATGGACAATTTGCTGCCTCCCACACAGGGCTCAAACGGCCGGACGGAGAAGCTCGGACGTCACTTATCTTGTGCTGATAACCAGCAGCGTCAAAAATAGGGAGGGTTCAAAGGTCAGAACACATACAAACATCACACACAGAGAGAAATAAAGATGGAGAGACTGAAAGAGAATGAGCGAAATGGAGGGAGACACAATCACTATTCCCACAGATAAACACAAATGGAAAGAGACAAAGTGTTCCACTAATGCTTCAACATGATAAAGTGCTTCATAAATTCATCTGAGCCTTGCAGGTAGACAGCTTCTAATCCATCGCAGGGATCCCTTTGGGCCTAATGATGTGATGATATGTACAGACAGCATATTTCATCCACACAGCTAGGCTGATGTGTGAAGACCTGGGCTTTCCCATGTGGAACCACTCAGTCTCCACAACTGATAGAGGAGATAGAGAGAAGAAAAAAAAAAGGGTGAAAGAGATGGGCTTGCAGAGCGAGGGTTTGTTTTAAAACAAAGCTGAGTGTACCCTGAGAGCTGAGGTTTTACAACTGCCCTGCAGCAGCTGTGTGGTACTGTGAAAACACTGCTGTGCCATGGGCTGCAGCCAATCATCTCCTCACACTGCTAAGGTGAACAATGACGCCATGAAATTTATGATTTAGACTTAGAGTCAAGGCCATAATTTCCGCTGGGGATGGGGGTGGGGGGGGCCATGTCCCCCTCATTTTTATAGTTTCAGGCTGATTTTCTTACTCAAGTCTCTTTGAATTTTGTTCTCACTGTTGTAAGTAAAAAATGTTGACACGCTCATCTGAGACGCCTTCAATTATTACTGTGTACTCAAAGCAAACAAGCTTAAAGAGCAGCAGCGAGTGGAGCTGCTACTGCTTTGTGGACTTTTTTGCCTCTCATGCAACATGCAAGCTGCCCTACCTTATTGCTGGAGGTTGTTGGAGCAGCCTGAAATGAATACCTGCAGACACTACTCAGGGGTTATAAAAATGTTCTACGAACTAAGTTTTTCAGGTAAAAAAATAATCAAATCTATATTTAAATTTACAGTTAATGTCATAAAAAGATGCTACAACTAAACATCAGTCAAAAATAAGATAGTAAAGCACGGTTCTCTTCGTAGTAAAGATGCAAATACAACAGTTATCTATCAGAACGTATTAGATGTAAAAATTATATTAAGTAGGTTTTTATGGCATTTCTAGTTATGTAAAACACAATAACCAATTTTAGCATACTTTGTTATTTGCTCAGTTTATTTTTTACTTCATTGTGCCCCCCCACTTCTGAAAACAAACCTTAGCCCTTGCGCAATGGCGCCCCCAGAATATTTTCAAAGGGGTGGCCAGATGGGGCCACTGAAAATCTTGGGGTGGCATATACGTTATTGATTTAAACAAATAGTACCGAATGAAAATTATCAGAAGCATATTAAGCAGTACTCATTACTCAGGAACATATTATGCATATATAACATATTATGGCCCCCGCCCTCGCGACTCGCGACCAGTTGGGGGGACAGCAATTGTATTGGGGGGCCGTGGCAAGAAGAAATAATAGTAAGTGCTCTGATGTCACTGAAGAGATTTCCAATCAATATGTCTGCTGCTGTTTTTAGACTAGGGCTCCTGGCTCAGTTGGATAAGAGAGCTGGAGCAGCCTTGAGAAATAACGATGACATACGCTCTGTGCCTCATGTGGAGAGACAAAGTGGAGCTGGGCTCTAATCTCCACCTGTGAGTCTCTGGTGTGCCTCATTTTTCAGAGGACATGCTTTATGGCGCTCTGTAGTCGGCTGAATCTGACATGTTGCCAGAGCAAATTTAGGTGTCTCCCTAGTCCAGATTAAAATCACTTGAAAATAGCCAAACTAACAAGAACTGCTGTGATCCAAGCTTGAGAACAATAAAACAGCAGTATCCCAAATTAGAAATCTAAAGACAACGACTTTTACTGAAAGCCCCACCGCTGATGTGCTTATTTTGACTGCAGCGGTGCATAATCTTTGTCTTTGATCTTGCCTGGTGTGCTGTGCCTCTCCCTATCTCACCTCACTCTGTCTCTCTTTGTCAGCCTGCCACTTCCCTCTCCTCCTCTCATTTCCTCCCAGGCCCAGGAGGCCGCGGGTGCTCACTCGAGGTCGGTCTCCTGGGAGGATGAGGGGGAGGTGTTTACATGGTTGGAGCTGCTCTCCTGTGCCCTCATCACTGACTTCTCTGAAATCGTTACGCAGTTGAGTTCAGACTGCGTTGCAAACAATAACAAAATAAAAAATGTATGTATATGTTAAGGATGGAAAAATAGAAAATGATTTGTTATTATTATTAAAATTGCCAGCATGCATACAAACATTTTTGAGTGCATTCATGGACAATATTGTCCCACAATGCAATACATGATGAAAATAAAGGAGCTTCTCACAGCTGGACTGAAGTAAAAAAAAAAAGGTGGATGGTGCTAAATGGTGTTAAAAAACGAACTTTTGCATTTTGTGTTTAAGTTTAATTTCAAATTTGAAAACTTCACAAAATTCATGGCTTTCATTACTGCACTGTCTCAGTACTTTTTGTATTTACACTGCTCGTTCTTGCACTTATTTATATTGTACATACAATCAACTGTACATATTCTGTCTAAACTGTACATACAACCCTAATATATACACTCCAACTCTGCCCACTTCACCTCTATGTATAACATATTTAATATATTATACATATATACATACATACTGTACATATATATACATACATACATAATCTGTATATATACTACTCTCCACTGTAAATAACACTGTACATACTATAAGATGTAGCATCACTTATGCGGCAGCACTAGTTTCACACAACTAGTCGCATAAAGCAAACACCAAAGCCTGAAAACACACCAAACTGAGTTTTTGATTGAGATATAAAAGGAGACAGATTAAAACCCTTTCTATGGCTCATTACCAATGGGTTTATGGTAAAATAACTCAGCCATCTGATAAACTTGCTGTGATTGATTCAGAATGAGAAACGTATGTTCCAGCAGAGGCTGATGCAGAAGGCTCGAGATTTCACTGGTTTTGAAAATGGCACACAGTGAAAAAATATGAGCATACTGAAACAATCATACTTCAGTAGGTCGCAGCTGTCTGAGTTAGAATTTGGCCGTGCACCTGCGTATAGTACGATTTATGACTGCATTTGTATTGTGCTTCTTTAAATCACCTGTTGTCTGTCAGCTGTTATGTGGGATTTCAGAATTGTTTTCTTTTATTTATAGATAGAGAAACTGTGTTGTCTGTGTCCAAAAAGGCTTACCTCAGTGCAAGCTTTATTGTTCACTATCTATCACAGATAGATGGCTCAGAGAGGCTTCTTCCTGTTTTTTAATGTGCATGTCTGCTTGTGAGAGCTTATCTGCACATCATGGCCATGGGTTAACCTGTCTGTTTTGCCCTCCATGGAAAGCATTAGCTCTGATTGCTGTCATCTGCTAACAAGAGTCTTTTTCTTTGAGGATGCCAAAACTGGTCAGTTGTTCTCTCAGTTAGTCAGCTGTTTCAAACCAAATCGGTCCAGTTTGGTGTGAGGAGCAGCCAGGCCTCTAGGGGACCCTATCATGGCGTTTAGACTCTTTTTTTCTTTTTTTTTTCATCTAAGTAGAAGAACTACAGCACACGGGACACCCCAGTGTGGTCATCTTGCTCATACTGCCACTCCTAGACTCTTATGGGTTGTTTTACAGCTTTGGAAAGCATGCTCTGATGAAAAAACATTTCCACTGATCCAGCATCTTGGTGAGCTGGACAGAGGGTTTTTGCAGGCTTCATTCTGAAGTCAGTTCAAAAGGCACTGAATAGTATACTAAAGGCAACTAAATGTTAAAAAGCCCCTGCTGGGCACAAGGACATGGCCTCTCTCTTTGCAACATCCCCGCTGAGCTCTAGCGATCTGACTCTGTACTGAAGCAGAGTGCGATCTGATTAACACTCTGTCTGCTGACCCAGAGAGCTGCCCTACAACTTTAAATCCTCAACGCCTGCTGGGATTCAAAGACACCGAGGAGGAGGTCGCCTCAGGGCACATCGTGTACTTATTCACGTAGACCAGTCTGGAGGCAGGACAGAGGCGATCTTGGCAAATGTTCTACTTATCTCCTTTCCAACACCCTCGACCTCGCTTTGATTTTCATAGACAGACAACCTTTCATCCATCTGGATGCTGTATAGTTTTCAGGAAACCCAGGCTGTGTCAGAGTCAGAGATGAAGACAGGGCTACTTCCAGGGATAGTAGGTGAGATGGAGACATTTGCTATCACCTGTAAATCATAGAACCACATTTTCACCTGCTTCTGTTCATGCTGTTTCAAATCATACCGATTTAACAGATGCTGGGACTTAAGGAGTGAACCTGCCACTTAAATACCTTAACAGAAACAAGAGCTTGCAATTTTACTCTAGTAAATCTAACTGATTTAATTAAAATGTACGTGACATTTTCATTCATGCAGTGTTTAGGAGCCGAGCTTTCCAACTCAAGCTCCCTGCGGATTTGACATGGCTGATTTACAACAAGAGCAGAAATAAATGTCTTAGAGTACTAGAAGGTCCAGTGGATTTGAGGAGTCTAACAGAAGAGTAAGTTGTCACTTTCAGAGCCTAAAAACAATGGTACCACTTTCTAACAAGGAACCCTTCATAAGTTGTAATTAATGCCTTTGCTATTAATAAATATCAAACAGAAGGATTTTTTATACCCTAATTAACCACTTAACTTTAACTCCCTATATTTAGCATTAATAATCACTATATTAATACTTAATTAATGCTTTATAGAACACTATAATGTAGTTGTAAGCAGATATAAGGACATTTTAAGTGTTTATGTATGTACTTGTCAACAATTCTAACTTCTTCTATGAAGCATTTGCGACTGGTGTTTCATTAACACAGTGACAGTTAACGGATGATTGAACACAGTATAGCATAGTTCATTAATAAATCTAAAACATATAATTATAATAAGTATGTTGATAATGAATATGATAAATACATACTTTTATATTTCACATTCATATAAAATATGAAGACTGAAGATTACCACTGTGTCATTATATGGTCAGTTGTTATCTCATTGGGGGAATTATTGTTCTTGACAAATACTATATCTGCTTATACAACTATATTAAAGTGTGTTATAAGACTTTATTATGTGTTTATATACTGCATAGAAGTGCTAAATAAGTGATGCAGGTGTGGGGTTTGGGTGGTGGTTAAAATAAAGTGTGCTGCTACACCATTGCCTTGATTTAATTTGAAGAGATCATAATACATACACATTTGGAATATATTTCAGTGCTAAACACAGCACAGCAGTTAGTTAAAAGCACCTTGGCCTTTCTTGATCGAAATTTTGAGGTTTGTGTAGCACCACTGTAGCTTTCATCATTTAATCTCTCAATGCTTCACACTATAAAAAAGGCTTATTGAGCGTGAAAGGATTTCCCTATTTGTTAGCACATTGTTTTGAAAGGAACTGAGCTCAGTTGAGTACAGTCAGGAGAGTCAGGGGACCCGTTGAGGTTTATAACTGCCATGGGTCATATGTCAACAGTAGGACACTTACAGTTCAGTAGTTATGATCATTCCCTCCCCTGAAGTAAACCCATTCACCCACTGCTTGGTAAGTCTCTGCACTGCAAGCGGCCGCTGGTGGGAGAGGAAGAAAATGTGATCTTTAACTTTGGCGGTGTCTTTCTTTGACTTTTAGTGTTTTGGTTTTAACAGTTTGAGCTGCGAAAGGAGCACATAGTGTCTGTCTGTGTGTGTGTGTGTGTGTGTGTGTGTGTGTGTGTGTGAAGAACAGGGGCAGTGGGAGAAGCTGCCAGGGGAAAATCACCAAGATTGCATGCTACTTTCTTCCACCTCAGATTTTCCCCTCTTTCTCTTAGTCTGTGTGTCTGTCTGTGTCTCCTTCATTTCTATGGCTGACCTGCTTCTTCTCATGCTCGCTGAATATTCCTGGATGTGAGGATATGATGAGAATCTCCTGACCCCAAAGTCTCAATATATCTTATGACTTATGGCTGTCCCTCCATTTTAGGCCCATAAGCTATGACAACAGATATCGCACTAAAAAAGAATGACATCTCTCCCATCCTCTTCTTTCTGAGGTATCTTCACATGAAGAAGACGGCAAACCCTGCCAAGAGTTGCAAAAAACAACGGCTTTCCCCATGCCTCACAGCTGGATCAGACTTCTCTGTTGACATCCGTCGCTACAGGATACTATTTCACTGAGCTAACAAATTTCAGATGGGGAGCTGTCATTAAGTGGTCTGGGATGGAGACCTGCTCCTGTTAACTGATGCCGCAGGTATTTACATCCCCTAAATACCAACCAAAAACACTGCATCCGCTAGGGGCAAGTATCTCAGTGTGGTTATTATGTTCAAATGGAGGATCTCATCTTAGAACCGCACTTAACTGGCTGTGACTCCTTAAGTGTCCATGAGCAAGACACCCCACAAGCTCCAGGGATGTTGTCCAGAAGCTGATCCTGACCACTGACCTCCCTGTGGAGAGTCGAAAAAGAAAAACTTGTCTTTCTGCAAATCAATTGTGCTAGTTTGGTGTTTAGTATGTGCCTGGACTGTATGAGTTTTCCATGTGCTCATCTTTTTAAAGCCAGCAGGAAATATCCTAGATTCAAGGCAAATTTATGGTTTCTGTGACTGTACAGTGTTTGTTGTGTTAGCAGCAATATCAGTTAACAGAGGAACAGTGTTTTATGGTTAATGCAGTAGAGGTGTAATGTTTGCGTGCATTACAGATCGTTCTTTTAATCACAAACAAACCAACATAGTAACCATCATCCAATCATAATCTCTGAAATGACTGAAGGGACTTGAGTTCTGCACATGCCACAAAGACCTTTTTCCTTATGAACACCTGATGCAGAAAACAGTGTAAATTGACCTTGTAAGTCATAAAAGTAAGCAGACTGGCTCATGCTTAAATCACAGCTTAAATAAAACCTTCATTAAGGCACAGAAAACTACCTCACAGCCCCACAGAGAGTCTCAGTGATAATCCTGTCAGAGCAGTCAACCACATTTGACATTTGTCATATTATGATTCAGTAATGAGAGTGTCTGGCGTGAGGTGGTAGCTCCATGATCACAGATGTACACAGGAAGATTCCAGCCAAGCCACAGGCCCTGTCTGAGTCCTGACCCACTGTGATCTGTGTGGCTCGGTGGCTTTTCAACGCGTGTTTCCTAAACCTCAGAATGTGAGCCACATAAACCAAGCCTCTAAACCGCTGTGTCAGGAGAAACTATAAGAAATACATGACGTATGATGAACAGAAGGAATATAGGTTTAATGAATAGACTCAAACTTGGCTGGAGAAGAAAGCATGTACCCTATGCTTTACTCTGCTATATTTGATTGTATGCTTCACTTAAGTCTATTTCGCTACTGACGCCAGGTAATTGACTTCCATACAAAGTCCACATAGTGTGTCTACTACAGCTTGGAATAATGGAAGAAAATAAGACACAAATCTTTACAGTAGCAAATCTGCATCACACCATTCTGACATTTGGGCAAAATAAACACTAAACCCACTCAAATCTGAATCAAAGTCTCCCAGCTAAATGTGTACGTGTATCAGATCCCAGATGCAAAAGAAACCCAATTTGTTTAGATAATTTAGCTGCAGTTTTTCAGCAGACACATTCTTTCTCAGTGACTGTGGATATTATGACGGAGCAACTGAAACCAGACCAGATCCTCTGGCTCGCACACACACACACACACACACACACACACACACACACAGACATTAAAGCCAGCATGCTGCGGTAATGAATGGGTTGAATTCTTACAGATTCTTCTTGCTGCACTTATCAAAACGAATAATATTCCCAATAGTTTTACAAAGAGCTAAAAATCAAAGCACTAATACTGTGACCCCATTGCCACTGTCGTATGTAACCACTTAGATCCAATTATTTGCTAAACTGCAAGCAATCTTGGACAATAGTGTCTATAATTGAGTGGGTTTCAAAATATGTGTTGCAAAAAAAAAATCTGATCACAACCAGGAATCTAAAGGCTCTTATGTTCAGCCAATGGGACAGAGATAAAAGAGATGTAAGAGGAAACAGAGGGTGCTAAGGTAATCCAGAGGACTTCCACTCGACTGCAAAGGTATTCCTCTGCTATTGCAATGATGCCATTGTATTCTCTGGGTTCCATTACTTCCACTGTAACTTCCACACTTTATATTACAAACTAAAGTGTGTTTAAGCAGACTGTTATCTGCTTTACAAGAGTGACTTCAAGTTTCCAACTGTGTGCTGCCACAGGGTATAAAGATTTTTTTATTTTTACCATCAATTTGGGCTATGCTCCTCTTTTCCAATGTTGTAAGATTACAATTTACAAGTTTGTAAGATCAAGTAATACGTTGGTGTCTTTTAGTAACATATATAAGCTAATTGATCAATTAATATCATACACAACCTCTACAACAACCAGATCAACATACATCTTCGCATTTACTACTGATTACACTCCCTCAAGTACTTGGGGAGGTCTGTAATATCTGATAATGGGTAATAAGAGCCATAGCTGGTCATTATGTGCAGTAAAAGTAATGGTTTTTGATCCCAATGAGAAGAAATTGAATTAAATCTATTGCTGATCCCAAAAGTGTAGTTTGGTGATCCATAGCTTATGATTCTAAAAAGGCCAATCCTAGAGTGTAGGCACCTATTAATTTTTCCTATGACTATAAAACTTCTCCAGTAAGCCCAAGCCTTTACTTATACCTCACCATGTTAAGAGCTGCCAGGAAAACAGGATTCCTAATATGAGAACACAGCAATGACAACAATAGTAAAAAGTCCACATCCGCTTTGTAGTCATAAATAATAAAAAAGCCATCACCCTTCTTCTTGCACCCGTCAATATCACTATGTCTAGAAGGAGACTATGTTCTTGGCATTGCACTTAACCACAAGACAGCTTTTCTTTCTGTGCACTATTAGCTGGAGCTTGACCTGCTCCCAAAAGGCCAGAGGGTCAGAGGTGGAGTGTTGTGAAAGCACAAGCTGTCACTGGCTCTTACAGTGCTTCCACATCTCGCTGACTCTACTAACTAAAAGAGACACACAACTACATACTGTCTAAACATACAGGAGCAGCTCTGCTTTAGTGAGTCCCATTAGACACTTCAACCACCACTTTAATGAACCCCCTCCCAAATCCTCTCTCTCTTTTGCTCCCCTCCAATCCCAGACCCAGCCTTGCGGCACACTCCAATGTTAGCGACTCAGCATGTTTTCAGCGTGGTGCGGATGCGCTCTCAATCATCATTAGGGGTTTTGCGGAGTCCTGGGGTCTGGGCAACGTGCCAGGATGTGTAAAAGTTTCCATGAGGAAAGCCTTGAGTTGCCTTCAGAAGCATTGGTGGTGGACGGAGATCCTCAGGAAGGTTAGAATGCCTTTTTTGTTGCCGGAGGCAGGGAAGGAGGAAAGGAAGGCTGACAACAATTCTGTTTTCAGTTTGAGAAAACAAGCCTAGTAGAGTTTCAAATGCACAAACCTTGAATTAAGAAGGAAACAATCACAAGGAAAACTACCCTGTAACACGAGGCAATCAGAGCACATATGTCAGATGTCAGAAATCGGCAGAGGCTGCATTGCACTCTGTGTTTTTCTTATTTTGGGGAATAAGGGCCCTCTGTTTCCCAGAGAGGCAGCTGGTAGAAATCTGGACCTCTGATTAGCACTAGTTCCTTTGCTGTGTGCTGCATTCAGCTGCATTTCATGATATCACCCATCACAGCAGCAGCTAATGAGACAGGACACACGGCAGCAGCCTCACAGGACCAAACTCCTAGCCTAGCCAGCACACTACTTCTGCTCTGCATGCACACATCCACAACAAAAATACCTATAAACACCAGGACTAGGCTCCAAGTGAAGGGTTTGCAATAAGTAATGTGGGCTACATTTTCCAAAATCATTTGTGTTAAAAAAGCCAAGATCAAATGTGTGCATGTGTGTTTGTTTGTGTTTGTAGATGGATATGTGTGTCAGTGGTTGTCTGAGACAAGAGGGGGTATGATGTCACCAGAATTGCTCCTTCAGATGTGTGACAAAGCATGCCATCATTTAGCATTTACTCTTTTGGCCTAATTAGTATGGCTAACAAGGCAAACGTAAATGCTGCAGACCGTGTTTTTCATAAATTCTATTGTTATATACACTGATGTCATTTGACTAGCATTTCCTTGTAAAGTACAGATAGTGGGCTGTGAGTAAGTACGAAATGTCTGAAAACTTCAGTTTTATGTGAGTCCCACTATGAGTTGTTTACGACAGTGAGTCAACAATGCAAGTCTTCCAGCAGCATTGGGTGTTTCATCCTCTTCTTGCTTCCATTCTCTAAACTATGCTCATCTGCGGCTTTATTCCAGGTATGAGTGAGACTGAAGCAGGAGAGAGCCAACATGCCACTTAATGAAAATGTTCTGCTCCAAAGTAGATCTGACTGCAAACTGGATTCTTCACATAAAATCTCAGTGCAGACACCAGAAGCATCACCTCATGTCTCGCACTGTAGTTAGTAAGCTTCTATCACAGCAGAGGGAAGAGTTTAGCAGATTACAATGGAGACTGTGTATGGCAGTCTGGGGGGTTTACATCTCAGACTGCCTCCATACTAACCCAGCTCCTTGCGGTACAGTAGCTCACCGTTGATAAGTTGAGTGATTTCTCAGGGGCTGTGTAAAATCTGGGCCTGGCCAGAGAGACACATTTCCTCTGGTTGATGAGAGCCGGAGGCCTCAGCGTTCGAGCGTGGGAGGCGCTCCACTCTTGGGGAAGATCAAGTGTGCTCCCGCAGACTCCAAATCACCGGCCCCCAATTGCTGGGGAGGAACACTACTCTACATGGCTGGCGTTAAATCACTGCTGCTGTGGTGAGGTCATCCGCTTGTCTTCCCTCTCTAATGGAGCGCTCAGCTCGCTCACATACGGTGGTAATGCGTGCGGACGGGGAGCGGGACGCCCTGTGAGCTGCCTTCCGATCTTATTTATTTTAGCTTAGGGCTCATTTGAGGGGTTTGGGATAGGGCCGGGCCTGGGAGCAGTAGATGCCTTTGGAGTATGCTGTTACCACCACACACTTACAAGGACTCCAGGAGCTCACCACAGATGCTTGCACAGACGTTAGGTGATGCAAAACGGCAGCACGTTGAGGTTTTTCAAGGGGCTGCCTGACTGTCCTTGGTCAATCAATACACATTCCTGTGCGTCCCTAATGCAGCTGTAATCACTGGCCGAATACATTTGGCCTCCGGGTTGGAGAAAGATTGAGCCTGCTAAAGTGACAGTGGATAGAGTAGTGGGGAAGAGAAATGAGGTTACGTGATTTCACCTTAGCACTGCTGTGATGTACATTTGGTATATCTTCGTACTGTTGGTGTAAAAGGACCCCTTGCCAACCTTATTACGAAATGCAAAATAAAGCTAGAGTTTCACTTTATTCAATTAATGCTGAAATGAAAGCTTATGCCTGCCATAACTATTAAAAACTGTCAGAAAGAATTTGAAATGAGCAGTTTTGTGTCAAATTAGATTTTCATAGCATCTGGCAGTGCTTTGAACAATGAGAGAAGAGAAAAGAAGAAGGAAACGAAAAAGTTGGAAATCTGTTTATAGAGCTGATTACAGACAGACATCCCCCCTGTCTCTGTATTGTCTGTTTATGAGGTGAGGACTAATGGGACTCATCAGGATTGACAGATATGCTGACAACTGCATTTCAACTCAATTATAGTTCCACAGCAAAACTCCCCTGGTAGCCTCATGCCTATCACCCCTCTACTCCCAGAGCTGTTGAGTGAAGTGTGCATACACCCATGTATGAACACAAGCACACACACATGTGCGCGCACACACACACACACACACACACACACACACACACACACACACTAAACGTGTGGGGTTGTCTTCCCCTCACCTCCATTAGGATGCAGGGGGATTTCAAACACAAGGCAGGAACATTTCAAACTGGCACAATGCCATTGATGTGTTCTATGAATATATATCATAACAAGTGAAGCCTCTGCTAACACAGATAACAGGCTGGCGACCTGAGAGACATAATGTGGGATGGACACAGGAGGCAATAAACTCGACCATATGGTCCCTTGGGTGTGACTGGTTTCATTGCCAGAGGGAGACCAGTGACCCCATAGCCTCCCCTGATGACGACAGCCGCATGGTGTCGACTCCATGGGGAAAAGACGGGAAAACAAAGCCTCTGTCTCCCGCCTCCCAGCATCCCTCCTAGAATGATGTGTGTGGGGGGGAATGGCTCGGTTCAGGAAACCCCTACCCATTGTTTTGCTTCCTTCATTAGTCGTTGTGTCAACAGTTTGGTTCACTACGCGTGTGCCACTGTTTTTGTTCTGCTGCACCCCGGCTGACCTCAATGCTCTGATGTTTTGACAGATTGTTTCAAAGTCTCATCAAGGCAATTTACTGTTTTAAAGTAAAGCAGCCTCTTGGACAACATAAGCCGGACCGCACGTTACACCTAAAGCAAATAAATCTGCCGGGTCTAAAATTAAACAAATCTGACGTAAATCTGCGGCCACAATTTCATCAGGAAATACTGAGAGGGTGCGGCTATGTGTGGGGGCTTGCAGATAAGCAAAAGGTGTTGAATAAATGTAATGTGCCACATAAACAGCCATTTTTTCTCATGGACAGAGAGCTCATAAAAAGAAGATTTCATCAGAAAAACAAATTCCTCTCGTTTTTCGAATGATTATCAAATGGAAACTTGCAGACAATGTACAGTATGTACACCTTGTTTCTCGTCACTCACCATCATCTAGGTACATCTGGTCCAGTTCCTGGGGCTCCTGTTTGACGGTGACGGCCATCGAAGGGGGGCTGGCATCCTCAGGTAACAGGCTGGGTGAGGTGGCTGCTGCCTGAGCCTGACTGGGGCTGTAGGCCTGAATGAAAGGGCTCTCCGCAGTCCCACCGGGAGTGGAAGGGTGGGATACTGGGGAGGATGAGGGACTGCTGTTGGCATAGATGGGGTGATAACCATGGGGCCCTGGGCTGTTGAGGTGGTTGGGGCTGCCCTGGGAATGGAGCATCCCCAGGGAAGAGTTGTGGTCTGGCGATGCTGGGTGGGCGAGGATGGGGAGGCCAGGAGTCTCCTGGATGGAGGGCACCATGGGGCCTGGTGGTGCGGCATGGGGGGGGCTGTTGGGGAGGCACTTGCTGTATGCCACGGGGGACAGGTCATGCAGGGTGGGGCTGGAGCTGGGGGACGACGATGACATGGCAGCATGGCGAGGCGGGCAGGGAGGGTAGCCACCAACCAGGCAGGCATCAGGATCGGCTACAGGCATGATGGGAGTGAGTCTGGGCTGGCTGTAATAGGGCTTTGAATGCATGGGCAGTCTCGCAGTCCCCAGAGAATCATATTCATCACTGGGTTCTGTCTTTATTATCGGCACTGGGGGAAAAAAGTAGAAAGAAAGGTGGAGATATTAAAAAACGTGCAGGGAATCCACGTGGCGCAATGAGTGCACGAGTGAGGCTGAGTAAAGCAGTGAGCAGGCACAATTGTGGCCAAGATACCCTCCATAATCCAAACAAATAACCACCAGTGGATATGGGCTCGGTGTCAACTTGGCTGAGCTCTCTAACACAGAAACCCTCACGCCTCCCACCCGCCACCCGTCTTTACCACACCATGAAAAAAAACAAAAGAATAGGGGGGAAAGAAAAATGGATGAGTCATCAGTGTGGAAAGCCACAGCTGGCTCTAATAATGAACAAGACCTATTTTCTTTGGACTCTCCTCCAGCTCTGATATCCAATAAAAGACTACTTTAAAGCACTGGGCTGCTGCTGTTGCTCCTGCTGCTCAAGGAACCCGGGACCCATAGGTTTCCTCCGCACTCTAGAAGTAATTGTTTCTCTCAGGACCAAAAGATAGAAGCAGAGTGAAAAAAAGGAGATGATTTGATTCTGATTAGGCCGCCTGAGCTCCTTAAGAGGCTGTAGAGCTGTGTCTGTGGTTTCAGGAGCTTCAGGCCTCAGTTAATGCAGGAGAGTGCAGTGACCCCACTTGATCATCCCGCCTCCTCTCTTCTAATTTCTAATCCAGTACAGACCGTCTGCACTGTTTCCTGATTAGTTCTGACTGACAGGTATCACGTGCTTCCTGTTCACTGTCAAGAGAAGTTATTGAAAGCAACTTTCTATTAATTAAACAGAACTACATGGCCTGGGTAGAAAGATGGAGAGGGATCCACATTAAAAAGCTCAATGGTGAGTACATATGCAGACTATGCCAGCACAAAACTAATAGGGCAGTATTAAGATACCCAGATGCATAGCAAAGGCTTCTGAGTCACAATGGACACACTGTTTCTATTTCTACACATTGTTAAAATGTGTTAATGGGTGTGGTGAGCGTTTGATGCCAACCATTAAGAGTTTTTGGCTAAACTTGCTAAAGTGACATTTACTCCAAGGCGTACAGATGTCAATATGAATAAGATGTCTGTCTAAACTGTGTGTTTGCGTTTGTACACAATAGAACCTTTTAGCAATGGTAAAAGCAAAGGTTACAAATTAAATGTATGAAGCGGTGTGTGTGTGATATGAAAAACAGGCTGTTTTTTCAATGTGTTATTACTTTTGTGGGACTTGGATTTGAAAAGACATAAACCGCGCCTGTAGCCTCTGGGGTGCTGAGCTGCGATGCACTGATAACACAGCAAGGAGCACATTTACGTCAGCCTTGTCTGCTTTCAAAGCCCAGGGATCAGGCCTGGTGTCTGGGGGAGCATCGTAAGGCAAGTCCCATTATGCACGGGCCTCCTCTCCACAGCCTGGGGAATAACAAGCAAGTCACATGGTGTGCACTACATTCACAGTCACTTCCCTCAGTGATTCTCTTCCTCTTCCCTGCCTTCTCTTAAGTGTGAATGGATGGCCCAGTGCCATGGAGCCAAGGGTGTGATGTCAGAGTTGTCATGTGGAAATGTCAGAAACAAATTTGATCATTTTCACATTTTTGCTTCAGTTCAAGAATTAAATTGTCAATGATTTGAAACACATTCTGACCTTTCGTCTTATGAAATATTTTTCAAATCGTCAAGCTCGATGGATCCTGAAAAAAGATATACTGTACGAATATGTAAGATTTTCTTGCAGCAGCTACATGAGTGAAAATATTACAAAAAAGATAATGTTTTTAGGATGTCATGGTTTTGAGGTTGTACTTGAAATATTTCAAGGGAAGTAATACATTTGAACTGAGCAAAGCACACTTATGGTTACCAGTCCCTCTGGTTAGTGATTTAAACCAAAGAAAACCAGAGGGATGAAAGCGGCAAATTGTCTAATGTTAGTAATCGTGGATCTCTCTGGATGCCCTTCTTAAGATTAAACAAATCTAATGTAGCAAGTCACAACATTTCCTGCCTGTGACCATAACCAACATGAACATTTCATTTAGAGAAATAGGGTGAATCAGCAGTAGCTCAGAAGGGATGGGATGTTGTTGTCCTTTGCAGCCTCACTTTGTAATCCAGTTTGAAAAGACAGGTGTGTTTTTAAAGAAGAGTTTGGTTTATTGCAGCTTAAAGTTTTCATTCCCAGTGATGTAATTTGTCAACATTATTTTCCTGTATGCCTTCTGACTGAGCAAGACTGGCAAAATAGGAAATCAAATCATATTGGACTAATGGACTTTCTTTAAAACATTTTTTCCGAGATTCTCCCTCCTCTGCTACATATATAAACAGCGGTCTCCCTCCAGCTTGATCCATCTGTGTGTCTCCTTTCCACTTTGTATGTGAGCTGAGAAAACAGATTCACCAGGCGAGTCCCAACTTCAGCTGGCTTTTATTTCCTCCCAACCTGTGGGTTATGGCCCACAGACAGTTGATGTTCTGCACATGGTTTTCTCTCGGTCTCTGGCAGTTTCCTCTCTGTCTGCTCGTATTAAACTGATCAGGCCTGATCTGGGTATTTTATTGAGTACTCGTTTCCTCTGACGAGAATGGGAATCAGGACTTGGATATGTGTATGTGCCTGTATCAGTGTATTTGATGAGGAAGGCAAGCAAACAGGGCTTATGTAGATTTGTAAATTATAACAAGACCCTCTCTACTTTTAGCCATCGGCAAAGGGGATACAAAAAGTTCTGATTCTCATTTCCGATGCTTATTGGCTAGGATATGACAGTATCATAACACTGTGCAAAAATCAGGGATTGTCTTGTTGCAGAAATGCTGAACTCATCTTGTTCTAACGGCATGAATCTGCAGTGACATTTAACATGGAGCAGGTGGTAGTTCATTAACTCAAAGGTACCTGGTGCACCATGTCCCACTGTGTAGGCAATCTGGTCACCCACTATACAGTGGGCCTTAGTGCACCGTAGGTGAGTCTGACAAAGCCAGAAGCTGTAGACATGACAGAAACAGTTCAGTCTTTGTCCAATTTTTGGAAAAACATGACTGTGCAAATATTTACGAAAAAAAGAACAATGTGTGGTTCATCAACTTTTCCTATATGTGTCACAGAACATGTTTCTGACTTTCCCCTCTCCAACTCAAACCACAAACCAGTGCAGCGGGGGGAGTCGGCACCCGTTTGCGTTAAGAATAGAACTTGATATTACAGAGGAATCTCCAAACGGCCTGTAAAAATAAAGGGGTTCCGAGAAGTTCTTCTCTCGGGCTTCGGTCATTGCCAGCACTTTTTTGGCATTTGCTGTTTAATGTGGTTGATGAAAACTGTTTCTTATTTGAAGAGCAACACGTCACGTCGCTACTCACGCAAGAATGATTGGAAGGGAGCTTGGAAAAGCGAGGTTTATTCCGGGAGCCAGACAAGGACATTTGTACTGTATGTACATCCCAACATCACAGACAAGCACTTGACAAACAAACCACAAATGCTGCTGATGGTATATCTCAACAGCAAATGTCTTCTTGATCCTTCGGCTGAAGGCAGCTTTACCTCATATTCAATGACTCATGAGAAGCAAAAATTTGACATAATTGGCTTAAATGTTGTATACTTTTTATGTATTTAATTTTAATGCTTTCTTAAAATTGGAAAGCTAAGGGTCAGGTTCTTTTGTTCCCAAGCACAACTGAAGGATTGCTTTGCTCATGAGGACACTTGACCTATGTGCTCTCTGACATACTACACAATGCTAATGCTAATGACAAATGTTGAAGAGGATGTCTCTGAGTGGCTCAAATCCTGTTTTAACTTCACAATGAATTATTATGGTAATGTTTCAACAGGTCTCCAGCACCCCTCTAATCATATCACTGAGGCTTATCTTCGTCTGTTAACTAGTTAGAGTGAGGGCAGCTATGATTCCACTACAGACTGCATCTGATAATAATGTGATAATTTCATGCCGGAGGCAGGACAAAGCTGAGAGAAAATAAAAATCTAACAACAGTAACTAATATATCTAACAATACACAGTCTCTTTTGAAATTATATGTATGATTTGAGCTGAGGGGAACATACAGCATAGTGAAACCTTTTCTTATCTGTTTAGTTCTTCAAATGCAGGCATCAATGTTAAGCCAGAGTAGGTGCCAACCACATTTGCATCGGTTTCAAAGAATAGCAAGATGGTCACATGACCTGAATGGAAAATAAAGGTGGTTTTCACTAGCATCTGTGTCCCAGAGAGTGTTTGCTTCATCCTTCCGCTGTTTCAAACAAGTCAGGCTATTTTCAGGGTTGGGTTGGCCTTTTTATAGATGAGCAGTCACCAGAGTGTGAAAGAAATGTTCTCTCTAAACAACGTCAGTGACCACAACTGTGCTTGAAGTGGGACAGCGGGCCGGAAGAGTCTTTTCATACAAGCAAGCAAAAAAGTGTTGACAACAGTGTGTGTGTATGTGTGTGTGTGGGTGTCCTCCTCCCCAGCCCACCCCGAGTACCTGGCCACAGTGTTCGTTGTTTCTCTGTGTTGACACACACACTGAAACCCTCAAAAGCAAACAGCTTCACTAGGATTTCCTCATTCTTTGTTGCTGTATTGAAACCATGAATGCATTGCCACAGAGGGTCTGTTTACATTGATAATAATCTTTATACAGTATTCTTTGTGAATGCTTTTCAGTCAGTGATTAGTCGCTATGCCAGCTAGCATCATGAATAAGAAATAAAATTTTGCCATTGCATTTATATTTTTATCTACATTTATAATTATTATAAACATTAGCCTACAAATCTCACTGACTATGTAAAGCAAGTGTCAATGGTATAACAAATTGCAACTCTGCTGGTGACTCTACTGTGTTATTTCACCAGAGAAATTATGTTTTTTTGGTGTTGCCCATGGTTTCCTAACTGAAATGAGATTATTTCTGCACCCAGAGCAGTTCTGCCTCAGTTGTTATGCAGTACAGTTGTAATATTACACTCAGGACTGGACTGGCCATCTGGTAGCCCGGGCACTTTCCCGGTGGGCCGACGTGCCTTTTGAGCCGAAACAGCTGTCTATTTTTTCTTTTTTTTGTCTGACCGGCCCATAAAACAGGTAGATTGTTTTTTTTCTTGACACTGGACTGGCCCGATCGCATCTTTAAACCCCTCCCTCAGCCTTTGGGCTCAGTGCCTTCATTAACAGCGCATCTGTAAAAACAGAGTCCCAAAATTAAACAAAAACAAGATAATAATACCCAACCACAGAGGGCTGGCACCCGGCAGTCTCTCTCTCCCAGCCAATTACTTTTGGTCCAGTTAATTTTAACTTTACCTGGGCCCGCCCCTTTCCCATCTCTGTTATGGAGTGACATCAAATGGATAGTGGAGTGGAGTAAGATGGACAAATAAAAAGAGAAAAAAACAAGGTGGTGCTGAAAAGATGAGAGAGAAGAGGTTAAAGTCCCTTGAGGCTGATGCAGCCAAATGTTTATAAAATAACAAATTATTCATTTGGCACCGTTACCAGTCAATCATCTCAGCCTAGTGAGTCCGAAGGCACAGGCAGAAGAGAGCAGAGAGAGCAGCCCAGTGGGCCCAGCGATACCAGTTCAACTGTTAGTCAAGGTTCTGCAGCTGAAGCAGTAAGACAGAAGACAACAGGCATAAGATAAGGTTTGGGTTAGGCTAGCTGGCTATTTAGCTATATCAGGTGCCTTTATCTGAAACAACATTTTTTCATAAAATCAATGTGCTTGTCAATGTCACTTTTCGTGAACTGACCAATCACAGCCTGGATGGAGCGGGACATTAAAAAAAGGTTGACATGCTAAAGCAAACTTTCAAATGTTGAACTCATTGTTATGCATGAATGGTTATGATTATTGACAAGTTAGTACTTAGCAGAGTCTAATATACATATATATATATTTTTTTTTTTTTTACTAAAGTTATTGTTATATAAGTGTGGCTTGGGTTGGGTGTGGATGGTGGAAGCAGTGTTTCGTGGGGGGTCGGGGGCACTGTGTATTACCTCTTTGATTTAAAGACTGAATATTTGTTTTTAGACAATGCTATGTTGTATGTTTTAATGTGTGTCTACAAAAGGTGGTAATCTCAAAATAGAACTCAATTCATGATTCACGGTCTATTTGGCTGTGACACTTGTGAGTTAATTATGCTCCTCTGAGAAGACATTGGCCCTGCTTGTGTGGTCCACACTGTACTTGTGGTTTACTTGGCAGTGAAAGAGAGAACACAACAAGTCATCTTTTAATTAGAGCTTTGTTTATGCACAGGGAAATGACTTAGAGATGTGTAGTGGAGGCTAATAAGCCTCTTCATCTCTTTCTCTCTCTCTCTCTCTCTCTCTCTCTCTCTCTCTTTTCTCTGGAAGTACAGCATATGAAATGAATATGCTATATATGGCCACAGTGTGTCTGTCCCACACTGGTCCAGTTACCCATAATGCACTCGTTCATCATATAATCAGGCATCTCCAAATAGGGCCGTGCTCTACTTTCTCTCAGAGCCTCATCCAAAATCCCAATCTCCTGTGGTCATAAATACATCTGCTGATAATCTAAATGTCACATCTTATTAACAGCTGTAGACTCAAAACACAATGCATACTATCCTAGCAGCATTAGACCCTTTAGACACTGATCAATGAAAACAAGATACCATTGTTTTGATCAAATAGATTTCACTGGTTATCAGGGAAGCGGGGCTTGCTGGTTGGAATCCATAAACCAGCTAGGACAATCAACAAAAACCAGGAGGGAAATCTGTGGGAGTTGGAGCATCACTAAACCCGCCTGTAGCAACTGTTGTTCAGGCGCCAGAAAAGTTGTTTAGTGCCTTAAGAAAGGTACTGAACTCCCAACTGCTTCAGTAAAGCTGCAGGCAACAGAAAAGGACTTTGGCACTACAAACGGCAAGCATTGTTTTGCTGAAATAAGAGAAAACGTGCTTAGTCAACTTTCTCTGGATACATAAAGACAAAATAACAGTATTCTACTCGGATGGTTGAAAGTGATACCAAAGCTGGTATTTCACCTGCACCCATTGTGAAAAGTCAATAGCTCACAATGTAATTTTGAGGCTGAACTCTTCTCTAACCTCTCAGCAATACATTCTTCCAATTCCAATGTGAAAGCCATCTATAAACACTGAGGCCAGGGACACATGATAAACACAGAGAGAGGTATTCCTGGGTTTTCAGGTTGCTACATGAATGACAAGGCAAAGCACTGCCTGGTAGATGTATGTGTGTGTGTGTGTGTGTGTGTTTGCATGGATGTGCATTTGTGCGTTCATAGGTTTGTTGGTGAACCTGGGGGGCATTGTGTGAGGTGGGGTGTGAAAGTCAGGTCGTCGGGGGATTGACTTCTCTACATCAACAGCGCTCGGAGGCTCTGTCACTCAGCAGGTACACCTCATCGCTGGGGAACGCGGTCTCACTACAGAATAAACACACCTCACATCTTCTGCTCTCACTCACAGGCTGCGGCCAAGTGGTGCCAGACATAACGTCAAAAACATTGACTAAAAAATGGCCACAAATTTCACATGGCATGTTGACAGCTGCAGTAAACTATAGTGGATGGATGTCAAGACCTGGAGAAATACTCTACATGATGAGTGCAGAGTGTGCAGCTTGTGAAAATCATACGTCTTTCAATGTCACTGGCAATAAAAAGGTGGGAAATATTTATGATGTTTACCATTAGGAGGCAGGTAGGTGAAGTGCTGATACTGGCTCCTCTTCCTCTTGCCGTTGCAGACATAGAAGTTAACCTGCACCGGGCTGGATATTCTCTGGTTCCTGTACGGCGGGATCTCCACAACAACAGTACTCTAAAATACAAATAAGACACAACAAGATATTTGAAGATTTGACCTTTATGTGATAAGACAGCAGCTGATACCATCAAAAAATAAATGTCCTTTAGTTGTATTTACTCATGTAATTTGATGTCACTCTCCAAATGTAAGTTTGTAGACTTCCTGCAGCATATTAATCAACAGCTATGTTTATTTTGCAGCTGGCCTGCATTTAGGGTACTGTTTCCAAGAGACTGGACTGGGAACTGGTCTAATTGAGCTCGTCTGGACTGTGCAGACGCAGTACTACAGCCCATGAGGTTGGTCCAGTGCCCATGTTTGTCTCTGAGGAAAACCCCAGGGCTTTAGCTCTGTCCCCGTACGGCACGAGAGGAGAGAGAGGTAGCCTGCTTATTTGTTTGCACAGCCATGCCTCCCTGTGGAGAGGCTCCCCAGGAAGGCCAGACCTCAGCAAGTCTGGACGGATGTGAACTTTCGACTGCTTTCTTTCTGACAACAGAACATGGAGAGAATTTGTCTGAGTGTTTGTGTCTAATTCCTGGGATGTCTGTCACTCTCACAGAGGCCTAAACAGGCCAGACTGGGGCACTTTGACAGGAAGCAGGTTTTTGTTGGTTATCACTGTGGATGTAGGGAGCCAAGGGTTGGAGGGGGGGGGGGTCTCGTCCTCAGTCCTGGTCTGCCCTCCAGATGACGACAAAGAAAAAATGCAGGTGGCTGATTAAGTGTGTTGAGTGTGTGTGTGTGTGTGTGTGTGTGTGTGTGTGTGTGTGTGTGTGTATGCATATGGCTTTCCCTCCATCCTAACCAATGAAAGTTAGCACGCTCTGGATGGCAATAAAAACACAGTCTGACAGGCAGGCTGGAGCAATTTAAAGTAATCTGGTGGCAACTGACATAAGAAGGCCAGTGCTCTCTTGCTGTCTTTCCCTACTTGTTTGTTGGATCTACAAATAAACACACTGCTGCATTTGTCTTTCAGCGACCTCGCCTCCCCATACTGCCGCCCCCGGCCGAGCCTTGCACGCCCGCTAATTTTCCTAGCATCTGGGACTCCAGCCATAGTACATAAGCTAGCCCTGCAGGCCAATTAGACATCAGAGTCCATATTTACCCTCCTGATGCAACCAAGTCATTTACCTGAGTGAAATAACAGCAACAACAAGGAGAAAAACACCCTCAAGTTGCAGCATTTAGATGCGCTTGGTTCATTTTAGACCCCGTGCAAGTGTAAATTGCCTCGGTTAGTTTACACAAAGAAGGGGGAAGTGGGGGGAGGATGCGACACCACTGATGAAAGGCATCAGCAATTCAAAACAAACTGTCATCACGCACAAGCAAACAGGTTTTCGCAGATCCTGTACTTGACTCTCCAATTGAAAGCAGATCTAACAAACCTCAGTGAAATCTTAATTAACTCCAGAACACAGCCAGCTTTCTGTGACATGTAGAACAACATTTGCTTCATTCCCTTTCTTGACGATTCCCTTTCGCTCCATTTTATATTAACACAATCTGAACGTGTGTCTGAGCGTCAGTAAAATGAGTGCACTGGTTTATTTTCTCATTACGGCTCTCATGAAAAGCAGCAGGTAAAAGCAGGGGTGTAAGCCACTCTTGGCGGCGTGATCCCGGCACAGACGAAGTCCAATTCACCACCACAAAACTTTGCTGTGAACTAAATGTCTGGCTATGCTGGGAGGGCTGTGGCGTGATTATGTGTGTATATATATATATATATATGTGTGTTCCTGTTTATGCTTCCATTTTGTAATCTGTGTGTGTGTGTGTGTGTGTGTGTGTGTTTTGTGTGTGTTTCAGATGCAAAAAGAATATGACAGCCCCTGTTTACTCTGGGAGGCTACAGAGATTTTGTGAAAATTCCATTCAGGATTGCATGGGCTAATCATCATTGTCTATGTTGCAACTCGCAATGCCTTAGCAAAGGTTACATCATTGCAGGGGACAGATGAGAAGGAGACAGAGAGGAAAGGAGAAAGTGTCAAGGGAGGGTGGGACTGAAGACAGCAGGAGCATTTCCAATGAGTCATGTCGGTGAGGTGCACTTACAGATTTGACGGAGTCCTTGTCCACTTTGGCTTCTGTCTCCCAGAGATGATGCCCATCTATTGACAAAAGAATTAAATACAATATTTAGTATGGTTCATTATGAGCTACTTCATTATACAAACAAGATTGATCTTAAATGGAGGGTGGCTATAATCTGCAGATGATACTTAGTACTGGTGAAGATGTGTTCTTTGGGGTGGGTTAGTGTATTTGGGGTTTTAGCATTTTGTTCAGTGTAGAGCTGAAACAATTAGTCGATTAAACCATTAGTCAATAATTTGATAAATGATTGATAGTCATTTATCAAGCAAAAATGCCAAGCATTTGCTGGTTTCAACTTCTCAAATGCGAACATTTGCTACTTCTCTAAGTCTTTGAAAAGTAAATACCTTTAGGTTTTGGACTAAAAAAGCAAAACAAAACAAAGGGAGAATGTTATTTTAGGTTTTGAAAAATTGTGATGAGTATTTTTCATTATATTATGACATATTATTATAAATTATCATGAAATTAAGCATGGAGCTGCCACTCTCTTATTGGGTCTATCTCCATTAAGTTCTTCTTTATTTTTGTCCCTTCATTAAATCCCTGATTAGATACTTTTTTATATTCTCCTCCCTTATTTCTATTCTTAACTTTGCTCTGTGAAATTACAAAAAAAACCCCAGCAGCTTTTGTTCACTCTGTTTTTCTTCTCATCTCCATCTTGTTGTGGTAAGGAGGTTTCCTTTGCTGCCATGCAATAAAAGGCCTGTGAGCTACTGCAGCTGTTGGGAGCCTGCAGAAGCTCAGCTCACATTCTTTGGGTTTTCTCTGTGATTTCATGCCACACCTTAGTGAACAGACGCTCTGGGCTCTGCTAGGGCAATCAGCACCGACCACAGTGCCATTTTTCTTTCTTTTTTTCAGAACCGATGACTCATTAAGGCTGTCAGAAATAGAAGTGACACAGAACAGCCTTTGTGTCAGTGGCACCATGTGAGGCAATAGCATGGGCACTGTGGCACTGCTACTGTATGTTAGCGGGGGTTCTGAGCAGCTGTGCCTTTATGGATATAGCAATACAGTCGCTGCTGAAACGCTGCTGGGACAGGAAGCCATCAGATAAGATAATCAGAGTCAGTTTCCAAATAACTGATAGCAGAAGTCCAGCAGCTCTGGAAGATGTAAATCCCTTGTTTTTTTCCCAAGCATTATGTTTTTTACATCATGCAGTGAGTGAAAGAATAAAGGATCCCAGTGACGGTTGGCTTATTATTGGTGAGCTGTGGTAGTGGGGGCGGATGGTCAGCTTTATTATTCAGAGACTGAACATCAGTAGATATCTCTTTCCAAAATGGCCTCATTAAAACTCAGGGAAAGAGAAAAACAGACGGTGAACAGATCAGATAAGGGTTTTCTATTTGAACTGAGGGAAATAAGAGTTGCATATGGAGAAATGTGCCTCGCTGTAATGGAGATGATGTGGATGACTGGGGAATAGAAGCAGGCTGATATGCCTATAGGACTGCCATAGGGCAAAGCAATGATACTGTGCATGTGGCAGGCGATTGAGATGCTCAAAAGAATGAGACACATAATGCTGTGAAGTGGCTAAGGGTATGGAAGGGCAATTAGAGTGAGCACAGACAGGGAGAAGGTCAGAGAAAGGGAGAGAGACAGAGACAAACAGAGATGAGCGTTCCTCATGTTACGTCTAAGGGAACCAAGAGGGAATCTCACCCGCCTCCGCTCTGGGAGACACTCCAAGAGGGAAACCTTAGACTACGACGTCAACCCCAACCTCCACTAGTAAACATGTTTTTCAAGCTTTTCTTCCTCTCTTTCTCTCTCTACCTTCCTATTGATCTTTTCTCTCACCTTTTATACCTCTCAGTCACTTTGTTTGTCCAAACTTTTTAATGATTACTCCATCAGACTTAGCAAATCTAAAACTGAGCCTGACTTGGGATGGGGCCACATGTGGCATACCTTTGCGAGTCAGAGAGTGCTGTACGACTGATAACCACAGAACTTTCCATTCACTCCTTCTTCCCTGCAACATCTGCAAAATGCTTCTGTTCCCGACAACACCTCCTCCTTCATGCAGCCTCCACCCACGCGTAATGCACACACACAGATGCAGACACATGCACACACGCAGCCACAGTATCCTCTACCTTTGTTCCTAGCCTTCAACTTAAATTATAAGTGGGGGAAGCACAAAACAATAGGTGGTAGGCTATAGGAGCTGTGTCTGGAGAAGTCTTGATATAATCCAGTCACTTTTAAACAGAGAAATGAATGGACACATGCAAGCACACAGACAAATAGAACACACACGTATTCTTAGGCTTTGTGCTTGAAGGTAAACCCACCATCTGTCTATTGCGCTACATGACTCACTTGTGCAAATGAGATCCACAAAGACTAACACCAACACAGACAACCAGGACAACACACTCATTCATCAGGCAATTAAACCATATGTAGGGTGAGGCTTCTTGGAATCATCTCTTCTTCTTCAATTCTTGACAACACACAATGTTGAATGAAGTTTGGTTAATGATGTAGAGAAAGATGTAGAGACTATGTCCTTCACTTGGTGTAAACTATAGCTGGTGATCATCAAAAGACAAACAACCATTGCAGATACAAACTATATTTTTAAGCAAATAATATTTTTAATAGGTTTTATATCTTCTAATTCCCAATAAGACTACTAACTTCTTTTTTTTTTTTTTTTTACAAAGCCACAGATAGTTGAGTAATGACATCTTTGTCCTCACAATGACCTTACAGATTTTGGCTTTCCAGATGTGATTTTTCCTTCAAAAAAGTGTTGTGTAGTGCACAACAACTTCCACTGACCAAAGAGAGTTCACTTTAGTATTTTTGAGAATGGAAAATATGATTCACATGCTTAATTACAGAGGTTGTCTTGTGAAACAACCCAGACGTATTTTGCAGCTATGTCTCTTTTCCAGAGATGATTTTCAGGAGTATTTTTCTCTCTTTCCTGTTTACATACATCAAGTTTATTTTCCGTTTTAGCACCACTCTGCTGCTGCTACCTGGACTTAAAATGCTTCTGTGATTTTACACATATTTTCATGGCAATTACCTTGTTATCCAATGTGGAGCAAAGCCAAAAGGCCAAAGGGGTTCCCCCATGACTGATCCCAGAGGTACAGCTGCTTTCCTCTCTGAAGCACCTGACCTCTGCCAATCTGAGGACTGGTGAAATTGGAGAAATGTGGGTCTGCTTCAGATTGAGGCTTCTGTGAAAATTATGACCTGACTTTAGATTTGTGATGGGTTTATAGTCAGGAAGTGAGTTATTCTTGGTGTATAAGAGCGTGAGCTGACTTGACCTGTGGGTGCAGGCTGAGGAGGATGGCGGCCAGCAGAGTCAGATTTTATCCTTTTGTCAAGACTCCAGCTGTGTGGCTGAAAATGATCTAAAAACTGAGAGGGATGGCTGGAAGATCATCCAGACTTTTACATTTGTGTAATATTTGTGTTTACAAGGAAGACATCAAGGTTGGATGCTCTCCATGGTGTGCTGCACAGTATATCACAGCCTACGGAGGGTCACAACAAGACCCTTACTTACAAACCTTCACCATAAATGTATGGTGAGTGCAGGTAGATGCTATTTGTGCAGGGTCTCTTTAACTGGTTGCAGACAAATGGGACACAAAGTCCAATGCATTGAACAATGTTTAATCAAGCTATACAGTTTCACTATTCTTATTACATGGAGGGGGCATTCCTTAAGGCCTGGCCCAAAATGGGAAATGGAAACAGTTGTCTCTCTCTGATTTCAACCACTTATCTGGCTATAACAGGTCCAGACAAGTCTGAAGAAAGGGTGGAGGCCACACGACAATCTAGACATCTTTCTGTTATGATACTGATATGATCCAACCGATTCCTTTGATGAATAGACGTGCCCAAAGCAGAGGCATTCCGAAATGGTGCACTGGCCTGTTGCTGATCAGTCTTTACATCATGAAAGAAATACATTTTAATGAGCTGGAGGCTTTGAGGGTGAGAGGCAAACTTTCAGTTGTATTTCACACAAGCTTCGCCCTACAACAGGATCCTATAGGTTTAACTATGAATCCTCGTGGATCAACACACTGAAAATATAATACAGGCTCACTTCGCCAAACGTATATCATTGATGGGGGCAGTGACGGCCCCCTTCTATATTGTATGTTATGGTTTGCTCTTTTTGGGGATTGACCCATCAATTTCTCATAGACACAGCCTAAGACATGCAGTAGTTAATACATGATTCATTTCATGGGGGATGGCAAAGGAGCTGGAGAGGTTAAGCCCCTACAGCTCTGTTAGAGGGCTCCTCCTAGAACTACAATTATTATACATAATCATTGATTTTGGTGCAGTATACCATCCTAATTAGACAGATTATTGTAACTCATACTTCTTTAATCTCTAGCCTGTAGCAGGGGTGGAGGCTGAACTTACACTGCCATAGTGCCAAAACTTTGAGCCAAGATTATGCAGGTTATCTTAGCCTAAAGCCAAAGGGCAGTCTAGACACACTGCTAGAAGTACAATACATTGACCGATTTGTCTGGTGTTTAGACTTGCCCAAGGTAGAAGTGTTCAATGAAGTATAAACAGTCTCTGAATAAACTCTAACAGTACAGATCACAGTCTGTAAGGCCTCGAATTATGAAGGTATGAGAATCAAAATATTTCAGCCTGTTGCTGAGGAGTTTACTCAAGACAAGAGAAATAGCCTAGGGGTATTGTTGTGGACTATGCTGTCCTAATGTTACAGATTATACTGTAGCTTAGAATTCTCTTAGTCTTGGCTGTGAGCTCGACCAGCCTGAAGCAGAGGTGGAGAAGACCAGACTTCTTCCTGCTGCAGCCCAGGCTGTGTGGTGCTGCTGAGCTCCAGGCAAAGCTCCAATCCCACCAGATGTAAAAACTATCCAGCTCACCAGGGAATTCCCTTACCTCCCCTCTGAGTCAGAGTGTAGGCTTTCCCCAGCTCTCCTCTCTCTCTCTCTCTCTCTCTCTCTCCCTCTCTCTCTGTTTGTCTGTCTGTCTCTATTTTCCCTGCCTCTAGCACTCATTCCATCCATGGAAAGCAGGGCAAGCCAGAACACACACTGCAATAGGTGCGACAGGTATGTCCTCCTACTTCGGTGCCAAAAGAGCGGTTTGGGCAAACCGAAACACTGACACAGCCTCAACACATACACATAATAAAAATAACAGTAAAACTGTACCAAGCACAACAATGCAAAAGGAGATGGAAAGTTTCATAAATGCCCACATTGCAGCTATGTGAAGGGTACGATTCTCCACTGCAGAGAATAAATATGATGAGGCCTATTAAAAATAAATGAAAAGAATGTTTACATTGCAGCAGGAGCCAAAATTTGGACTTGAGGTCCTTGAGTCTATCATTATCTAGCTACAGTCTGCTCTCCCTGCTGAGTGTGTTCTGTGATGAATTAAAAAACTAGGAAAAGCAGTTATATTGATTCATCCATTGAAGCTATAAATAAAGTTTCACATGAATACATAAAACCTTTTATTGGGACCCGTAGAAATTGACCCTACACTTGGCATTCATTCACTAAACAAGAGTCAACATCAGTGCAGGATATATGTATTTACATACAGTATATACACTTCTATGCTCTGATGTCTCAGTATACAAGGTCACAAGCATGATTTCTAAGGAAGTCCTGTCTTTTTCTGCCACCCCTTTTTATTTCCTCTTCCTCCCTGCTCCCTCTTCTCAGTACCTACCCTCTGAGGGTCTTGTCTTTTCCGTTTCACCCCTCTACAGGGAATCCCTCATGGATGACTCACTGAAAACACTTCCTACTGAACAACGCAAACAGGCCCGCAGGCTAGCAGTGATAGTGTGCACACATATACACAACAACAAACACACACACACATGCAGTGGATGCACAGAGTTTGCATCAGTTATCCTGTGGGTAACGAAGTGGAGCAGTGGGGATGGACGTGGCATTTGAAAAGTAGAAGTAATTATTTTTCAAGGCGCATTACAATCTCCCATAGTGGCAACAGCTATGAGCTCTGCTCATTTGGTACTGGGAACATCTCAGTGGAGGGGGGGGCAGACAGACAATCAAAACAACATAGAGAGAAGGAGAGGAAGATTAAAGTGGCAGCGAAAGACAGACAGAGGGAAACTATGATTTAACAGTACAACAGGTTAAAAGAATACATACAGTTTATATGGGTTTTTAGAAGGGTCTCCCATTAAGAGATAAAACCAAAATTAACTATTTCGGGTGTGAACATAGTATAAATAATTATTTTGAACAAAAAAAAGTATGTTTTAAATATTTAACTTAAAACTGGACTTTTAGATGTAGCTAAGTTTATTATTTCCCTTTAACTTATTTATTTTTAGCTGTCATCACCTGTATTTCCAAATTCATCCCTGGTAGCTTTCAATTCAATCTCCAATTGAGGTTACTTTATGTTTATAAATGTAGTGATCATTTTCTCACTTTTAAGATAATGTCAGTGGCCAAGGTCCGTAAAAGAAGTGTAAAATAAAGTGGTAACACAGAGCGGCAGGGTAAATGATTTGCTAAGGACTAGTGGATGCTTTTGGTGTTTCTGTTCTCATCACTTAACTAGAAAATGTTAATGGGACAATCTCTCAAATGTTGATGTCATCCATTATTTAAGAGCATAATAATGAGTTGGGCAGCTGTGGCTTAGTGGTAGAGCGGGTCGTCCACCAATCAGAGGATCGGCGGTTCAATCCCAGCCCACATGTCAAAGTGTCCTTGGGCAAAACACTGAACCTCAAATTGCTCCCGAAGGCTTTGACTGATTATTTAGTTTCTTTGTACTGATGAGCACCTGCCATCAGTGCATGAATGGGGTGAATGTGATATGTAGTGTGAAGTGCTTTGAATAGTCAGAAAGGCTATTAACTATCCATTTACCATGATATCTGCAGGCAATTCAGAAACAGACATATGGGTATGTTTGTGCTAAAAACAGCTACATCCTTGTGTGAAAGCAAATGGAAACAGTTAAGAAATACATGTATTTATGATTTATGGCTGTCTCATTTGTGTTAATAGGCTTTTGTGCTATGTGTGATCTCCCTCTGACTCAACTTGGATGATTTTAACTGTATATAATTATTCACACAAGTTGGATTGGGACACTCAAAAACCGTCTGTTGCTCCTTAGGATTTGTGGAATTTTCTGGAAGGTGTTTATTGGAGTCAATTTTGGAAAGTGAGCAGCCGCCCTGACCTTTGATGGCAGCAACAGTAATGGCTGTCACCACTGTGGCAAAAGTAGTGATTGGTGTTGTGCTGTACAAAGAACTCGGCTGTACGTGTGCATGTGTGTGTCCAACTGTGTGTGTAAGCACATGTCTGCGAGTAGTAATTATTGCGGTGCAATGCTCTGTATTTCATGGGTGCATTTAGTCATGAACTTTTCCAGAGGAAAATAAAACCAAAGTTATAGAATAAATCTGTAATATAATTATAATTTCATTGGTTTCTTTTTTTCCTCATCCCAGTTTGGTCCTTCTAAATCAACAATCAGAGAATTTTTAAGTCTGAGAACCTTTATGAAACAGCAGGATTCTCTGATTAAAATGCCAAAAGACAATATTTTGCAGTATATTTGGGACATAAGTACTTTTCCACACTCATACTTGCTCATAGATAGTTGCCATTAGTGAATGATGTGTGTGTTCCTGTGTGTGCATGTGTTTAGAGTGTGTAGGTCTGTCTGTAATGGGCTTTTTGACTTAGGAGACCCTGGAAGTGGTGGGTCATTAAAGTTTACATAAAAGAAGACTAAGTAGTAGACAGACAACCTCTCTTTCGATCTCTCTCACTCCTTCTTAATACCACAGAGACGGAAAACAAACCACTGAAATGTCGATGGCAGGCACGAGTGTGGGGATCCCGCTAGAGCAGAGCTCCACGCCGGCTAATGTCTTTAACGGGTATCGAGGATGGAGGTAAGACGAATGGAGGATGAGGGGTGAAAAGAGAGAAAAGGAGGAAACAGAGAATCCAAGGTAGACAGAGAGGAAGAGCGAGAGGGGGTGAAAAAAGGGAAATACAACCCAAAAGGGGTCATGAGTCTCAAATAGCAGGAGGTGGAGAGGCTAAGGTGTTGTGTATGTACAGGCTTTCCTCTCTAAGGGATCCCCATCCATGACTAAGTAAAGCCAGGAGGTGGGAGACCCCATATTATCAAGTTCATCCACCTCCACTCACCCCATCTCTGCCCATCCCTTAACCCCTAAGGTGCTTACGAGTACTCTCACAGGGTGAGGCGAGGTAGGGAGGCATGGGTGTAGAGAAGAGCAAAAAAGTTTGTTGTCTTATTTTTTATAGCTTGTCTTCATTTTTGAAGTCATTTTAAGACCATTTTAATAAACTAGGGGGAAATTGAGCAATGACTGAAGCCCGTCTTTTCCCTCCCAATGCTGAGACTGCCTTCTCACCTGAATCACCTGGTGGACCACAGGGGATTGTTGGTGCAATATTGTCTCCAGCAATATATATACTACATTTACTGGTCAGTGATATATACATTTTGTTGTAGACAATGAAGGTCTAAAGATCTGATTGTGAAAGTTGTTCGAGTTGGTTTTCTTTGCTTTTGGACTTTTGTGTAGTTTTGTTTGAAAATGTATACACAGCAGTCTGGAACTGGCTTATGTGCATTTGTCTCTTGTAAGCCTATGTGAGTTGGACATAGTTGTATTCATGACACAATAATAAAAAGTTCATTCATTCATCCATTGATGCATGCAAGAATTATCTTATATTACTTATATCTACTATTAGGGGTATGTTTTGTCTGTTTTTTAATTTTACTACCCTGATTAAAAACCTCTTGGTGACCTTGGTCTAGGAAGGGGAAAAAAAGTGTAGATGATGGAAAAGGTTGGCATGTATTTTTGTGCATAAGTAGGTTTTTTTTTAACCAAAACCATCACCAAGAATTATGAAATCTATGATTAATCAATTGGTGGTTACTCCCTCCCTCATCCTTCCTTACTCGTTGCTCTGATCATTAGCAGCAGCATTGTATTTCAACAGACTTCAGAGGTATCACCGTGCTTGACCTTTGCTTTGATTTAGTGGATGCAATCAAGGAAATGATCATTCACTTGCAAACTTGATCAGTAGTGTTTTAACCATTGCTCCCTCCCACACAGGGAGGAAACGCATGGCCGAAAAATCTGGACAAAAAAAAAAAGGAATAGCCTCTTAACCATGAGTCAGTGACATGAAGCCGGGGTGAGTATCCGCTAGAATGGGTGGAAGAGGGAGCTACAGTGGTGAAAGTAAGCGAGGGGGTTAAATGTGAAAAGCAAGGGAGTCAGGGAGGGAGAGACAGCGAGGGAGAGAGGGAAAGTGAGAGAAAGAGACGTTGCACATGCCCTGGTTGTGATTCATTCCTTAACTTGTGGCGAGCACCAGTGAACAGGCAATGGAAACTTCAGCAAATGTAAATATGCTTTGGTTAAAAATATAGTGGCTTAATGCACACCACATGTGGCTCTCTAGCAAGGCCTGCTCTATTTTGACGGGAGGAGAGACTGAGGAAATGCGGCGGAGACAGAGAGGGAGAGAGACATTTGAAAGAGATATTAAGAGGGGAAATTGAAAGGCAGTAAACATGGTCTGGTGATGGCAGCTTACCCTGGGCCTTCTCCACAAACACCACCTTGGAGTCAGGGAGGAAGTTGAGGCCACTCAGGAGCATCATTTTGCCTCCGGTGGCAGGGTAACTGTCCAAACTCTGCTTCTCCACCAAGGGAAGCTCCTGAGCCGAGCGCTGGGCTGTTGGAGGGAAACACACACACATTTCAATACAGTGTGTGAGCCCACATAAGCTCACTCGCCTGATCTCCATCCACTCCAAGAAGCACAAGCCCAGTAAAACAGCAGTTCTTGGTTAGAGAAACAGGCTTATCAACTTTATTATGATGATTTCATGACCCCTAGCTAAGAGGTTTTCAGCCAACAGCTGCTCTTTAAATGACATCGAAAAAGGCAGACAACTGATCAAAACAATATTTTCATGGTCAGATCCTTAGTCATTATTTTCCATCAAGTAGCCTACGGCCAACCACCTGTCTCTGCTTTCTATAAATGTAGCTAGTCACCTTTAGTCTCGGGGACTTGGTGACCAGATTCACAGCCAGAGACACATATATTTATAATCACATAGCTGTGCATTTCATCGATTATCCCATTGCATTTGTTTAATTTTTTAAATAGGAGTTAACTAAAGCACTAAAGAAATCTTAAATTCACTAAATAAACCTTCTCTGTAATGATGAACCAACTCGGATTAACATCCACTTTGGATCATAAACTATAATGCCAGCTCCGTCTCACCATCAAACTTTAATTGGCTTCCTTGGGTGCAAATAACATCCCACCTATATACACAAATGAATGACAAAGAAACAGAGGTTTCTTTCAATGTGCTCATTCAACCATGCCAAAACTGGGGCTGGCAAATGACCTTTGTGGAACCTGTGCTAATGGGGTAGTCTTACCACAATAACATATGTATTTAGTCATAAAATGTGAATTGAGACAGATAACACATGTGTCTGGCATCATGTACAATGCATCTATTGCCTTGGCAAATTGCTTTGATCATATAAAGCTTATTGGGTGCAGAGGCACTGAATGTGCTCCAGCAAGTAATAAAATAGTAGCTCAGTTTATTGGATTACAACAATAGATGCCACCTTTCGCCTTAAGTGGAAAGAGAGAAAAGGCATGCCAGTTTGTGAGTTTATGTGTGACTTACAGCATTCAATTGGGTTCGAAGTAGTCTGTAGGGACACTGTCCTGCCGTTGGGCTGGTTGATGTGCACTCGAAACACCAATCTCACACGTGTGTTTTTACGTCCGATGTCTGTTTCCCCTTTGCGAAGCTCAATATCCGAATTACGCAGCTTCAGGATCCCTGCACAGTCAATTCTGGGACAGAAGCAGAGAAGGGCAAAATTTAACAACATATTTCAAAGACGACATTAAATATACAAAATAATGAAAAGGTGAATCTCTGCTTTCTCTGCTATTACACAACGTACAGTCCCGCAGGATACTTCCTACAGAATATTTTCTACAGAAAGCACTGTATGGACAAAGGCTGAAATGGGAGCAGATTTGATTCCTTGACTCTGGCTGTTCAAACTGAGACCAGCAGTGAAGTCCCCGCTGGTGTTACAGATCATGCACTGGTTCATTGGAGCATGACAGTATCATTATTAATCCAGCATGTCATCAAAGACAGAGTTGGACATTAATGACTTCACATTACAGTTTTAAAGGGTCATGGTGGTCCAAAAATTAGCAGTTCACTGGAGGAATCCTCTGGACTGAGCATCAGCTGCTGTCAATATGCACACAGTCACTTTATTGCTATCTGAGTGCACCAAGCCTGTCCAGTCCCTTTGCACCATTGAAGCCATACACTTCATACGTTTAGGGTTTAAACCTATGTTAATCATTGCCACGTGTAGCAGTAGACTCTTTACTGAGCTGTCTGTCTTTATTTATTTTATTTCACAATTTGGGAGGTAAAGGGTTGAAATTTCTTTCTCTTTTCTTTGTGGAAAAAATGGGCATTCATTTTCAGACATGGCCTTTCATGAATTTAAATAAAACTAGTGTGACTGGTAAAAAAGTGAGGGAATATGAATGGAATATGGTTTGGCATTTCAGTTGTTTTACATGGTAGCTTTTTGGGCATTATTCCTGGAACATGGTAAATGTCAGGTTTTATACCAAGCCATTTCTCCCCCTGACTTTGGTTTGGACAATTTGAATAAATAGGTGTTCTGTCGTGCATATAGCGCATATAGTTTCAAAACAAACACGAGATGATGGACATCATGGATGAGTTTGCAGTTAGTTTTCACAGAAGTTAAATCTACAGCAAGGAAATGTTTAGACTAGATAAAAGTGATAGTCTTCTCTGCCAGCAATGTAATGAGGCATGCTCAATGTGTGAGCTAAAAAAAACATACTCTTTCATAGTAACTGCAGTGATAATAAAAAATGTATAATAAGCGTTACCTTGCTGATTAGGTTACAGGTATTTACGATCAAACGGTATGTTGTACTTATTAGAATTTGCAGAAGGGACTATACTACTTTAAATTAAGCTGCCTTATGTGTATGAGATTAATTTTCCTACAGGGAAGAAAGACAGATTGAAACTGTCAGAAAGTTTGACTGCAGTTTTCGACTGTCTGCATCCCACACAGCGAGCAAATGATTGCTGGCACGAGAGCTGGATGCTGCGTTATCAAGACGACTGTTAAACAGCTCAGTGGAAAGAGACAGGCTTTTCTTCGTCTTTGACCTTTCAGATAGTCGGCGGAGAAAGAGAGAACTTTCCCTCCTCTTCCTTTAGCATGTGTGCTGACGACAAAGGGGAACAGAAACTTCCTCTTGAATAATTTTTATAATATCATATTCATCCTAAGGGACACATTAAGTCAAGTCAATTTAGGGGCGCCTCTAAATATGATACAATATAAGGGATATTGTGGTATTGTTGGAAATGATATTGTAAGGCAGTACGAATGTTAAAATCATCCATTCCCAACCAAAGAAGGCCACGGTCCAGTCAGGAAACTCTTATATCCTATAAATATCATAATAATCTCCTGCATTTAAACAAACATGAAAATAAGTCCTAACAAAATAGAGATGCATTAAATCATTACTTATTCTATTTTTTTTTACAAAAAAGAGATTTGAAACAGTGAAGGATAAACTTGAGGTGCAGTAAGAGTCTACGGCCTTATGTAACCTATGTTCAGATACAGTGGTTTTATCCATAACACAGAGTTCTGGGGCCCCAGTCCAAAAAATTCACTGCTGCCTAGTCTGAATAGAGCCCCAGGACAGGAGCTACTGCCTGGACACACTGCAGAGCACCGCCCCTTGGATTACTGCAAGTCTGGAGGGAGGATGAGAGCGACCAAGGCTAATTTACCTCAGCCTAGCAAACAGATGATATTATTTTTTAAAAAGAATATATTTAGGAGAGTACTTTTAACCACACTTTCACTTTTACAAAGTAAAAGAGTTCACAGAACACCAGAACTCATAATGAGCAGACAGCCACCCCAACTGGCAGAGAAAGTAGCTTGCTAGCTAGCTCACCTTGTGGTAAACACTAATGTTAGCAAACATACATAGTAGCAAAGTTAAGCAGGTAATGGCAAATTGTGTGTTAGTACAATATTTAAGTGCTTCAGAGTTGACTAACATCGCTGCTGCTTTTTTTCACTTTATTGAGAAAATCATCTTTAACAAACTTAATATAAATACACAAACAGAAAACATTTAGGCATCATAATAAATTAAATTAACTTAACAAGTATGACTCTACTTTCATAGAACAATATATTCAACAAGACCTGAGGACATAGGTTAGTATAGAGCATTAGAATAAAAAAAAAGTAAATAAAAAAATAATAATAACAGAAAAGGTAAGCAATCATCAAATTTCTTTAAAGAGTTCTTGCTGCATACTAACTATATGGGTACATTTTTTATTGTTTATAAATTGGGATAGACTCCAAGTAGTTCTTAAATTCAATCCTAAAAGGTTCAAATGTTGGGCGAGACCTTGAGAATTTGGCTTTATGGATGTAAAATTTCCCCAGTAAAATTAATAAGTTGACAGTCTGCTGAACTTTCTGGTTTTTATTTTCCAAGCATAGTATTACATCCTTGGCTTCTAAATTAATAGAGTGACTGGTCTGAGTGCCAAAACAGTCCTCAAACTTTGTTGTTTCTTCTTAATTTTTGCAAAACACATTTGTTATCAATATCTGCAAATTTTGAGATGAATTTGTTGGTGGGATAAATACAATGTACAATTTCATGATGTACTTCTTTCAATTTATTGGGGATAAGAAATTTATAAGGGAGAAGCCATGTTGTTTCCCAATGAATATTAGGAAAATGGATTCCCCCTTGGAAACAATGCTGCTGTTTGTTAGTTGAAGTGGATATCAATGAAACACACAAGAGCTATTTCCTGTAGAACAGCTTACTGTGTCACAATAAGCTAAATTTAGAAGTTTTCAAGCTTTTCATACTTACAATCACATAGTCTTTTCCTAAATGTCTCTTTTTGGCCATGGTGTTACAGTACGCCACTGTTGTCTACCAGTTGTTAATTTAGAAAAAGGCCTTTTTCACAGAAGACATTTCACAGTAGGAAAAACAAGGATGGCTGAATACTATTTAGCTGCGTCGGTTACAGGATCCTGGTATTGGGCATGCCGGCTCTCCGGCACACTGTCATGACCTCCTGGGACAATTGAACAGCACCATCATTAATGTCATTAGTAACACCTGTGCTTTTCCTACTGTAACAGGTCAAAATGTCTGCTGTGAAAGAGGCCTATATTTATTTGGGTTTTACTAAGCATATGAGTTCATTTATTACTTTTAAATTAATGAATTAATTAATTAGTTCATTACATATACTCCAAGATCTTTTTTTTTTCTTTATACATTTTAATGGTCATTAATTGACATTGTTTTGCTATTGCAACATGTTTAGTTCTGGCCAGTTCTGTTCATTAGTGTAAGTACAAAGTTTTTCATTGCACATTGCAGGCTACATGACTGTGAGTAATTGAGCACCCTGAAATTATGACTTCAACTTGCTGGCAAATACATCATACTGGTAGACCATGGGACTCTCAACGTTTCATGGCTCTAGCCTGGTTATTACTTTTTAAGATATTATTTGTGCAAAAAAATGGACTTCCATGAGGGCTCCTGGTTGGCCATTTATTTTACAACTGCAAACCTCTAGCCTTTAGAGTCCCTGCACTCATTGGTCAGAATTAAGTCACCCATGAACTTGTGTCGAAACTGAGTACTTATTTCACTTCCTTAGAAATCATGCATTTCTTGGGGTGAAAGCACAGATGTCTGTTTTGAAGGCCTATTTCGAAGTGTGTCCTGTGTAGTACCTATCATCAGGCATTCTGTTTGTAGAGCTAAAGCAAAGAGGAAGGTGCAGAGAAAGAGAAAAGAGTGTTTTTGTGGGTGTATTTTAAAGTAGGGGTTACCAGTGAAACATGTGGAAAGAAAAAGATGGATAGGAGACTTGTGAAGGTCTAAGAGCACTCACATGGCTCTCATGTTGTTTTCAGGCAGCAAAGGGATCTCCAGAATTTTGGTGTTGGATTGCATGGCTTCATGGCTGGCAGTGGAGACGGTTTTGCCGGTGATGCGGTGGACCTGGTAGAAGGCATGTGGTCGCAGGAGGCGGTCATCTGCGGTCCCTATGAACAGCTGCAGGGTGAGCGGCTCGCTTTCCATGTAGCCATAAAGCTGGCAGGAGAACAAAGGGACCCAGGTGAGAGGCACATCAGATTTTAAGACCCCCATCTCAAGCAACCCCTCATTTAGGAAATAGAGACTGAATGCACATCAGCTACTGATAGTTAAAGGGGCCTTTAATGATAGCTCTGACATGGTAGAGGGGCTGCGAAAATTAGCCCCTTTTCTTTGTTTGTTTTTGGTTGGGTTGGAGACCCCCTTTTCAGTGGTCTTTGCTGTTTTGTTTTTTTAGCTAGTTCTACACTCTTTTAGGGGAGGGTGAAAAAAAAGTTTTTTGATGTTTCTGAATGTGTCTGGGGTAGGGATCTCCTGGGCACAGAGACATGGAGGCTGATGGAGGGGCTGGCTTCCCACCACTTCACTGTTCATTAAAATCTTACTGCTGCTATTAAAAAAAGTGCCTACAGAGAGGCAATCAGTTGACAGTGACTCAGTGGAACGTGACCCTTACAAAGACAAAATAAGAAACTAGGCCAATCATCTCAGGTCTGCCTCAAGATGTGATGCTCACAGTCTATAAAGTTTATGAAACTGATAATCGGACTAATACCATTTCCTTGTATAAATATGAGTTGCATCTACAGAAATGAAACTGACAAACCATACTTTAAAATCATTGGTGTAAATGAAATGTAATCAAAATTATGGCATGCACTACCACTGCAAGTGGACACAATGTCCAAATTCAGTTTTTTCTGTCTTTCTCTAGTATCAACATACATTTAGAGTGTAATAAATATTCCTATATAGGTAAAGTAGTTGTCAAATTCAGCAAACTTTACACCTAAATGTAATAACACCAACAAACTTCATAGAGCTTGGCATGCAGATGGGATCCAGCTCCTTTGCCTTTGGGTGGTTATGAACATGTATTATGATTTCCATTAAAGCTCAGAGACTGTGTCCCACTGTGATGAAAGAGACTCCTGTATCAGAACCACCACTTCAAACAACTACCACTTCCTCTAGAAGACCTCCATTAGCTGCTACTGCTCAAGTAATAAAAAGATCAAATCTTTTAAAAAAGAGAAGAAAAATTCCACAGCCATGCATAGTTTGAAAAGTGCTGTTGACTTTGGGGTCAACGACACTTCAAATAAAAACTGTAACTGCCAATTTACATTCAGCATCCCTGGATCATTTTTTGACAGTGTCTAAAGTAACATTAATCGATGATTTAACCAAGTATGTGATGGCTCAAAAATATGAACACACAGACAGGGTTGCAAATTCCAAAATGTGGTGAAGGACAACTGATACTTTGTGAGTGATTTCTGACCAGAATAATTTGCCAACCAAATGTGGATTTCTGGTGGAACTGAGTCTTACCCTGCAGACCTCCCAGGATATGCCTGCTCTTTGCAGTGCAAAGTGGCCATATGGTCATATGAGCGGATGTTGGTGTGGGTTTAGAAATCTCTCCAAAGTCTAAAAACTGAGAGCACTAAGTTCTCATCGAGTGGACCTCCGTGGATCCACCCAGGTGACTACTTGACCACTTGTGACATTTACTGTGAGGGATCACTTACTCAAGACCAGGGCTGACCAAGCCATTGCCATCTGAAAAATCCCACAAATTGGTCAATTACCCCAGAACACACCAGCGCATCGCTTCAGACCAATTTTCTTTGAGCTCGATCCGAGTGAAAACAGTGGTACCGTCGAATGGAATAAAAGACCCCTGTTGTTTATCTAACTGAGTCATATAACGAAATGTAGACCACATGTAACCTATGACATAATCTGATTAATGGGTTTATAATTACCTTTGTGAGGGCAATTCAGGCATGGGGGTGTGAGGAAGAGGAAGGTTGGTGGAGAGCTACATCATTAGAAGTCATATTGTGGATATTAGTGCTACAGTGTCATGGACATCTAATGTCTTTGGTTTGAGAACAAATTTGTCTGGAAACTGTATTAAAAGTTGTCTGGCCTGATAATAACCATGAAGATTAAATGCCTTTGGTCTGTACTTGATGACAGATCTTTTGGATTTGGGACAAAGCAGAGGATGTGTTCTTTTTCTTCCCAGTTAAACAATTTTCAGAATTAATTATGTTGAATAAAAATAGGATATGACTAGTCACTGGGGTAGAGCATATATCCATATGTCTCAATAATCCCCGCACTAGTGGCTATCTGGCTTTGCTCTTTGAT
Source organism: Siniperca chuatsi (assembly GCF_020085105.1). NCBI lineage: Eukaryota > Metazoa > Chordata > Actinopteri > Centrarchiformes > Sinipercidae > Siniperca > Siniperca chuatsi. The sequence continues at coordinate 23,059,477 of NC_058050.1, read as the reverse complement.
TCAGATATCAAGGGAGTGCAAAGGAAGTGGTGAAGCTAAGGCTGTCATTCAGCTCCAATTCCAACCGTCCTATTTTTCTCTTCAGCTCCACATAGTGTCTCTAGCAGCTGTCTTGACCTGTGAGCTAGTCACACATGCTAGTCATCAGTGAGTTAGGCCGAGGTCAGGAGCTTCTTGAAGTCTTGGCATCCCAAGGGACCACTTCATCTATGGGGTGATCTCACCAGCAGACTCTGCTCTGCTTGTTATATTTTACTTATGGTGTCACAAGAGGTAATTATCCATAGCCACACATGCTACCAGTTACTTGTGTATTGACTCGTGAGAGCGCTATGGTGGAGCATGAGGTACAAATCTGAAACACCGGAGCGTTAAATTGCATGACGTCCCCTTATGATTTAATAAGACGCAGGCAGCCGCGCTACAAAGCCGTGTCGTCTGTCACTTTTGCCTCAGTAGACTTCCTTTGGATTTCTTGGTGACCCCCAACCATTACCTCAGCTGCCACGTGGCTGTAAGGAGGCCCACGAGAGAGGGAGGAGGGGTCTTTATCCCTTCACTTGTCTTGCGGTAGCACACAATGACGTTGGCGTCCACACTCAAAGCCGTAGTGACCTCATGGAGGAGAGGATGTGATTAATGAGGTCAGGTAGTCCTCTTCGTGATGCTTGTCCTCCCAGCAGCAAACGAAGGTGGTCTAGTCCCCCCCTGGGCGACCTCCCCCGATCCCTTTACCATATGTGCTCCCTGACCCTTTCCCTTAGCTTCTGCTAAACTTCTGTGATGCTCACTCGAATGCACACCACAAATAGAGCGCAAAACGTACTTCTTCATTTTATTCTCAAAGGGGGAATAAGATCGGGGGGAAAAAGTCGAGATAGTGTCATAAAGTTTAAGTGTGGGCCGACAACAGAGGCTTCACACACACACCTGTGATCTCAGCTTTGTATTTGTGTCTAATGTGGCCTGTGAGGTTGGACTAGATAATTTTGACCAGATGAGCTTTTCTAGCTGTAACTGCAGCGTATCTGGCACACGTACTGTATATTTATTTTAAGATAATTTAAACCAAGTTTGAATGGAGGCTTGATTTGCAGCTGTTTGAGGGTGCCAAATTCTGCCACTGTGTCAGCTAGATCCATTTACACCTCCCACCACAAGCCACTGTTGCACGAGCCATTTTTGATAGCTGAGGCTCAAGTAAAACATTGTGGATATGGCAGCTGATGCATTAATTGTGTAATTGTATGCAGCTGTATTGTCTGGGTCAGTTGTGATGATGTGGAGGGGTGTCGAGCTAAAAAGGGAAAGGAGGGTGCATCCCACCCACTTTCCACCATTCATCTCCCTGTCCCTTTGGACCATTAGAGATCCATCATCAGTATCGAAAGTTTCAGCCCTTGGGATACAGAACCAATTTTTTTTTCTTTCTTAATTTTCTTTGCTTCACTCAATGAATCCCTCAATTTCTTTTGTAATATTGACATTCTCAATGCTGCCTGCAGCTGGCCTCAACAGTTCAAAGAAAGGATTTGAACATGTAATGTTTAATAACGACTTGCTGGTAAATTAGATGTGTCTAACCTCGCTAGAAATTGAGTGTGAATACACTCTACAGGCCTGCAGTGGGCTGCCTTCTATCCCTCCACAGTGATTTCATCACTGCCTAGAGAAATGTCATGACTCGTAGAAGTCCACGTGGCACAGAGAATTGGGGAGAGGAGAAGGAGAAGACGACTGGAAGCAGCAGAGGAGGGGGGAGACTGAAGTAGGGGAGGAGAAATACAACAGCAGATTCAGGCTTTTTCCCATTATCACGCTCCTCTCTCTCTGTCAAGTGCTGACAGTCACACAGCCAGCCTCTGCTGTACCCAATTAAATGTACACTCATCCAAGTTGTCTCTCCTTCCAGACTTTACTCCATCACCTTCCTGCCCTGCTAATGTCTCCAGTGCCTCATATTGAATGCATAAGGCAACATATGCAATCCTTTAACGTGCTACGTTTCCTTAGCTCCGAAAGCTGCTCCTTTTATAAGCAACCAAACAGCAATATTCCTCAAAGTTTTTGATGAACTGAGTACTTTAGTATTATGTCATTGAGGGCATAGATTCAAGCACTAGCCCATGTCTAGACCAGTGAGGGTCCAAATTCCATATAAAAAGAATTACTTTGTTACCAGCACAGCCTGCCATAAGAAATATCATCCAAACCTACAGAGAATTTGAGTAAGATGATGCACAAACGACTGCTGTGCCCCCCAGTAGCATGACTACCCACCAGTGTCTTACCTCATAAATCTGTGGGCTGTCTGGTTATCACCTCAAACTAGTGAAAACGATGCAATTTTTTTTCCACTTGCTATTAGCTGGTAATTAGTGGTAGCCCAATACCAGTGTAAGGGAAGCCCCACAGATGGAGAACCACAATTTAAGAGTGGCATGAATACCCCTTTAAGCAACAAATAACAGCCCTGACTAAGCTCTAACAGCACTACAGGGTACACCGAGCCTTTTGAATATTAAACAAGAGGCGGCAGTAGATTTAATCAGAAATTAACAGCTACAGTATGGAGTGCTGTAAATCAGGGGTTTTCTTTTGAGACATTACTCAACCAGCAAGCACCGGATACCAAGGTGAAACCGCACATGCGAAGAACCGAGCACGTTTGCCACGGTCTTTCATGTCGTCGTGGCGGAGACATACTGCAAATTTGATGTGCATTACATACAGTTGCAGTGGAAGGGAGATGGGTAATAAGTCACGCACACGTTAATAGGGATGATGGCCACATCCTGCTGAAATTACACCATGTCTGTTGCTGCTTTAGACGTAATGAGAGACTGAGTGAGAGAGTGTGTGTATGCGTGAGGGGGAAAACCCTATAGGCCAATCATTATCCTATCCGAAATAGCCATATGCAGGACTGCGCTGCGTGCTGCGCGATACATTTAATACTCCACAGGTGTTGCTGTCTGCTGTTACTAAAGGCCTACGGGATGTCTGTGTGTTTCCTGACTGAGGTTGAACCTGAAAGTCTTTGCCACATCTTCAACTGAACCCACATTTTAGATCAGAGCCAGGTCATGTCCTCGGTCACCTTATTCTCAATGAAAATAATTTGGCACAATTCCACTTTTTTCCCCACTGTTCTCCTCTGGAAAAACCCATCAATCAATGTCGTGGTGGTATTCTGAGTGAAGGTAGACCAGATTGTTTTTTTTTTCCTGAGCACGGCTTCGAAAATCATCCTATAGACGTTTGGCATAGCTGTGGTGAGAGAGGGGAGCGTCTAGAACAGTGTGAGAGGAGCCGATAGAGTACCCTAGATCCCCTTAATGGCGTTGTGGTCTGCTGCAGTAAATAAAGTGGAAAAGCAGCCGCAGGGGTCACAAAGTGGACCAATCAGGAGAGAGGAGGTTAAAAGGCTGCAGATGCAGAGTGCGAGTCCAGAATAAATGGCTGAGATTTGGAACGGGAAGTGCAGAGCGCCGGTGTAAGCAGCAGAGGGGTAATGAGTCGAGGTAACCCATAATCTAGAGGTTTTCATCGGTGTGCGGCTGGAGTACAGACACTCCATTCTCCCCACCCACCCATCCCACAATCCCTCCATCCTGTGTGGTGTGAGAATGTGCTGTGGTTGATCTGCTGCAGCTTAGGATGATGTCAGACCTTATAGATGCTAAACTTTCCCGTGTTTGTCAAGAAAACACCTCTGCTTGTTATTGAATAACAAGACGGCAACAGTAAATGAGCAGTCGGGCAGCTTGGTTTGACTATCTGTCAGTTGCTGTCTCTCCAGGGGACATCGTAAGCTGTAGAAACAGTGTATCCTTTCATCTTGCTGTTTTTTCACCTAGTGTTGCTTTCCAACACACATGTCACCATCACTCATAGCACGTGTGTCTGATCATCCATGAGCTAAAAAAACAATAGAGGTGTGGATGACTGGGCTTCAACCGAGGGAGGCCTGCTGGTGTGGGTTTAGGAGATGGTTGAAGGATGAACAGTTGACAAGGAGTGACATCCTCAGGCCCCCCAAGAGAGGGAGGGAGGCACTGGTGCATGGCAAGGGGAGGTGGCGTCTGATGGGTGCTGGGATTCTGACTCCTACTACCCCACCCCATCCCCCCACCTACCACAACACCCCCACCACTGCTATGCTCAGCCAACCTCAGAGCCACCCAGGCCCTAATCAGCAGGATACAGAGCATCTCCAAGGGCAGCCAAGCCCCAGCTGCCTGGTGACTCCCTCTGCCCCTTCTCTCTCTTTCTCTCTCTACTCGCTTCAGTCTCAAGCACACACACACACAGACACTTCCTTAGCTGCTTCCTACACCTGTGTCCCTGTGTCATTATTGACTTATTCTCCTTGACTGCACCTCAACCATCCAGCGCCTGCCACTCATTACCACAGGGCACTGGGGACCACAGCATGCCCTCCAAGAGTACAACAACACAACACTACAACAAGGACTAAAGGAGAAACAGTAAGACATTCAGATTTGTGAGATTTTGTACTCCAAACTGGGCAAAAACTCCCAGAAGATACAGTACATGCTCTTCTACATTTTACCTTCTAGCATGTGCACATGATTGCACAATCCTTATAGATTTACCATTCTGCCAACTGCCATGCTTCCAGTGATTTCCACTGTTATGAAACCCTCAAGATATCTCAATTGACTGCACATGCAATATCAGAGGCATAAATCACTCCTCACCAAAAAGTAAAGTGTGAGCTATGTGAGTAGGGGGAAGGTGTGACGGTAAAGCTGCTGTCATCCTATTTTCTCTATGAATATTACTTACTAATAATTGCTCGACATACACAGTAAGACTTGAAAACATCCTCGCAAAGTTGGCAATAAGTTGGTGTCTGCGTAGTATGAAATAAACAGCCTAAGTCATCAATCTAAATCTGGACAACACTGTGTATGCAAAGACACACAGGATGCTTACTCATGACTTTTTACTCTGTGAGTCAGAAAGAGGCGTAAACTAAATCAAAACCAGTCTCACCTGCCACAGCTGTGCATGGCAGACTGAGTCTGGTCAGCCTCATTGGGTGGTGCAAGGGTAAAATGTTGATTCACCCACATGTTGATATACAAAGGTTTGTAATGAAGGGGAATAATTACCTGTATTTACAGAGAAAACCTGAAGGTTGACAGGTCTGTTTATAACACCACGTTGGCCAACAGCTGTCAAGTGACAGCTGACACTGAGCAGACCAGGATGTGCTGACAACATCTATTTACAAAACAGCTGTGGCGCTAACAGCGTCTAATGTTAAATGTGTGACAAGGATGGACCACCAACCTGAAACTGTACTGGTCCAAAAAACGTTTTCTCAGGGTTCAGTGTTTGCCACCTTAAATCTTTAAATCCAGTCTGTAACAAAATGAATGTATAATCAACGAATCCCCCTATAATTATTAGGTTAAACCAAGTTTCATTTTGAATTGATGACATTAAAGGCAAGTTCACCCTCAACCTTAAGGACATGCACACACCACTAGATCCCCACCTTGATTAAACCAAGATGTCAGCGCAGTGTGATGACAGCGTAGCAGAGAAAGGAGCTCTGTGCTGTGCTGCTGGTGAGACTGACGTGTGCTCTTTAAGTGTGTGCCAAGCACAATAGTGAGAGGCGATGGTCCTGCTCTATACTAATTGAGTCAGCATGCATTGCTGCTGGCCAGGGCGACCTTTTGCAGCAGTAGAACGACTCCCGGCTTCAGGAAACATTAATAACACAGCATACAAGTACATACAGAAACATATATACTGTGGTGTGTATACTCTGCACCGCTGCCGTTAAAAATCACAGAAAAGTCTGCTTTAGTGGCTTGACAAGTTTGCAATGATAATGTAATGACACAGTGAATATATTCTAAGTTTAAAATAATTGACTTGAAGTTTCTTTTAACAAGAGTTTCTAATTTTCTGATGCAAACTTTAATAGATGGAGACAGGCTGGTCAAATCCGATTTTTCTGGTATATCCGATATAAGTGATATATTATTTCTCCGGAATGAGCTGTAAGGTTTTTTCATATAATAATGGTTTGAAAGGATTCCTTTTCTGAAGATTTCTTTGATGAAAAAAATAATAAAATATGAAATAGCAAGAGAAAGTCTAGAGTCAAGACTAATGGCTGCTCTGACTTTGCTCTGTGACTACATGCTGTCATAAAGTCAGCAACAGCCAAACGTCCATGTCACTAGCTTGTTGTTGGACAGAAAAAAGTGCTGTTGATCAGCATGCACTTCTCTGCTTGTTACCACATATGCTGTAATGACAGCAAATTATTACACAGTTTAAACACACAAAGCTAACCTTGTCTCTATAAACAGCAATGGGTAAAGTTAATCTAAAAGATCTGATTCAAAAAACATTTGCTGGCTAACATGGTGTTGGTGACATACCTGTACTACAGGGTGGCCTCCAGACAGCGCCTTCACCGCCCCTCGGCTTCCTTCAGTCTCATAGTGGGCCCTGTGGTGGGACTTTGGCTGCACTTCAATCTGTAGGTTGTACGGGCCGGAGCAGGACGGAAGCTGCCAGTCAAGAGCTGGCAGAGATGGGCTGCAATAACATGACACATTTTTATTAGGATAAAATAACTATACACAAAACCTTTTTTTTTTTTTTACTCTACTGCTGATTGATATAATAGTGAATTAACATTATCTAGTCCATGACAAGATTTACACTTCCTGTGCTAAACAGTAAAAAACAGGAAGTGCTGTGTTTTAAATTTCCAGGTTGCTTGATTTAAAAACATGGATAATTATTGTGTTTTAATGTTTTTATATTTTTTACATCTTTTTATATGTTCTAGATTTTATTCTTAAAACTGTAATCACATTTGATTTGCCAGAGTTGGAACTGCGAGGTTGAATTTTTTTCCACAGTTCTATCACTGCCAATGAAGTCTAAATCAAAAAGTTCTAAACTTGCTTTAAATTAGCCTCGAATTAGGACAGTTTAGTGTAATCCAACTGGCTTGATCCTTCTCCATTTCATCATGGTCTATAATCTAATCAATTGAAGTCATTCGTTGATGTGCATAATTCCTTGGGCCTGGGAAATAATTAGTGGCCCTTCTTGTGAAAAATAAATGAGAGACGAATGTGCCCTGGTTAGAGAGCACTGTGTTTTGTATTATGGTGGACAGGTGGAAACAGACACAGGGAGTTAAGAAAGTTACAGTGGGAGAACAGACATTTCTAGGGCACAAAAAAAAATCTGACAGAAACTTGCAATCAGCCCGTTCTTTGATACAATTATTATCCATTCCAAATTGATAACTGTAAAATTCTGAAGCCCAGCCACACTAATATTACAAACAGTGGAGTTATACAATGGGATAAGGTCAAAAGCACACCCTGCCTTGGAGCATGATATCAATTTCTCAGAGCTACAGCTGGTCACCCTTAACATCATTGTTCTCGAGATGGAGAATCAGAGCTTCCCATGTGAACACAGTGGAGATATCTAAACCAAAACAAACATGTGCAAGACAATATTTCTCTATGCCGGATGCCTGGTAAATGCAAACCCCTGACCTGAAGGGTGGCTCAACTGAAACCAATCTCTGGCATCTTTGTGGAACTTGTAGGCTGTTTGTTGACCCAAAACGAACTGATTTCCCCCCGCAGGGCTTTATCTGCCCAGTCAGTGCATGACATCAGGCTAGCTACACAGAGAGAGATGGGCTGATGGCGCGACAGACCAGAGCAGCGAGCCGGCTGATTAAGCCACAGACTGCTTCCCCTTCAGCCAGGCCTGTCACCATTACTTCCTGTTGCTCACTATCTTAATCAAACACTTGATTTCCGACAGGAAGGTGTGTCATTGGCTTGGAAAAAATGCCACGAGGGACACTATTGAAAGTGAAAAAGCTTACCTTGCAACAGTCAAAAATCAATTATATAGTTGAGTGCATGTGTGTATTTGTGTGAGCATTGTGTCTCTTTGCATTCTTATGTTTGTGTGTGGGTTGCTATAGCAACATTGGCACACACATGCTGGGCAACTCCTCCCTGTGAAATATAATTTATGAAATAGCTGTGATCTTCAAAGAGAACTCTTTTGGAAGTGAAGAGCATGCAACTTTTGGATTTCTGCCTTTTGATATGGCCTTTGAAGATTAAAAACTAAAACGATCTTGTCCTTGCAGTAAATATACAACACTAAATGTGGAAACAAAAAGACAACGATGAGGTAAAGTGATGGGGTTATTGGATAAATTGTTTTTCCTTTGCACTGTCTAAAATTTTAGTAGTCCTTCAGCAGAATGTTTGAAACCATAAATCTGTCTAAATAAGTAAACGCATGTGTGTGCTTCATTGTCTTCTCAAGGCAATTTAGACGCAAGGCTACTGGGTTGGTTTTACATTGACTGGTTCAATCATCTTTGAAGTTACAAGTGTTTCATCTTGTGGATTTGTATGTTTAACTTTATTACAGTACTACTGAGTTGCTGGAGCAGCTCCACCCACCTGAGGTAAGGCTTGGGTTTAGACCAGGAGTACGGATGCTGGGGCACATCCAGGAACCCTCCACAGTAGTTCTCCTTCTTGAGAGCCAGACGGGAGGGGTAGTCTTCGTGGCAGAGCTCCCCATCAGGACCTAGCACTTCACGACCAGGCTCCACCTTCAGGCTCATGGAGGATGAGTGGTCCAGCATGGTCTTCCGCGTCTTGATTGGGATTCCCTCCCCCATGTCTACCACTCCATCTGTGGTTAGAGCGTTAATTGCGGCCACAATTGCAGAGTTGGTGTACTGGTTGGTGCTGGCGAGCCAGTTCTCATCTGTGACACTGACCCTGGGGGAGCCATGTGGGGATGGGGTGGGCGACTGGATGGGTGAGCAGGATGTCTGACGGTAGGGGGTGCCATTGAAGCTGTACTTTCTCTTCCCCATGCCACCACCGCCGTTGCCTCCTCCACCTCCACCTCCACCTCCACTGCAGGATGGGGAGTTAGGCCTGGAGCCACGAAGTTGCGTTGGCCAGCCTTCCTCGGCCACAGCTCCTATCTGAGGAGAGGTGGAAGGTGAATGGTGAGGAGAAGCGACGCGGCCGCTGGCATGTGGGCAGGACAGGAGTGAGGATGAGCCTTTGGGAGAAACGCAGGGAGACTGCCAGGGGGAGTTCTGTGGGGAGTTGTCATAGTTGTAGAAGCCGGACTCGTAAGAGGATGCCTCTGAGTTACAGCTACGTGAGGAAATGCTACTCGCAGGGCTGAGGCAGCTGGGATCACGGTAGCCGTCTGCATTTGGCAGTGTCAGCGTCACGATGGAGTTAACGCCTCGTTTGATGATGTGGTCTTCACTGCTGCTCTCTTCAACCTCATCCTCAGGATACTGGCTGTAGGCAGTGATCTCAATCCGGGGGCTTTCCAAGGCTGGGGCCCCATTGGGTCTCAGGCCGTGGGGCAGGTAATAGCCTGATGCTACATGGTTGTCATTTTGGAGGCTGTACCCTGTCTGGTGGCAAGAGGAAACTGAGATGACTGGGCTGGACTGTAAAGTGTGGTACTGGGTGGCCAGACAGGGGTTGCCCATGCCCAGTGGTAGGGACAAGCTGACATTTGGTGTGTAGCTGTATGCATCTGAAAAAAAAGAATTATATTTTAAGTATATGGAAGTATAGTTTCTGACAACATGCCACTGCAAATGCTCAGAAACATTACATTATGGCGATAATTAACTCTGATTACATTTTAGAACAATACCCCTACACAAATCTTACAAATATGTCTCACAGTGAATGACTGCCTCCCTTCTTTATAAACATCTGGAGAAACTTAGCAATCATCTCAAAGCAGTTACTGTATGTGGTTGCTGTGTAGTCGCAAGTTGCACAGCCACTCTGTTTGTTTGATCAGTTCATCTAAGGCTCTATTTGGCACTCCCTGCTGTCATATGTACTCTACAGGAATTCCTCCAGCAGCGCTGATGGATGCTTTATTTGATTGATTGCATCACTCACTGAGTGAATTAGGCCCTCCCCTGTGGAAAACTGACAGCACTCTCGCATCGCTCTGAGCTTGTGATTAAGTCAAAGAGAGTTTGCTGCAGCGTTACACACAGATGCACCGTGGCACACACACACAAACAAATGGCACGCACACGCAAGCACACAAGGAAATCACAAGCAGACAAGTGCAATGAGATACAAACTCAGTCAGTGGAAGCAAATGTAGCCTAGCAGGTATGCCTCTTCACTTAGCCTTGTAGCAGCTGGCTGCTGTGTCAACCTCATGTCTGCCTTTTATTGATAATATCAATGAGGGTAAAAGTGGTCAAAGATTGACTACCATTCAGTCTGAAACCCAGTGAAGGGCATTCCCCTTGATGCAGCCTGCTATATTTGTTAACCACAATGCTGTGCATCACATGAAATGATGAATCTGTCACACACCACATAATATGTGGGTAGGCAGTCTAAAATTAGTTTATGAGTCTGTTTTTAGAGGTGATTATGCAATGTGCATCAGACAAGTTCAATATAGCACAAGTTCAGTGACACCGAGGACACCTTTCATAGGTGGCCAGTGCGAGTCACTTAGCATAATATCCAAGTATATTATAGAAAATCAAATCTGAAAACTTGTTTTTTTTCTTAGAAACATTTTGAAACATAAAGTGTCCTAAAACATTCGTGAACATTCCTGAAACGTTATTACAAAATTATAATGAAAATAACTGTTTGGTTAGCAGAATGTTAAATGTCACAACCTTTTACAGCCTTTCTACACAGAAACACACTGACTTCTGAAGTCTTTTTCCTATTGATCTCAGTACACAGCAGTGCCCTCACACAATATGCAACATACAGGACATTCAATTAAGAAAAAAAAACCTCCATTGCCCTTAAGTACCCACCTGTCTCAGGTTCATTCTGGACATCTTGGCTGTACTCAAACACATAGCTGAAATCAAACTCTTGCTCTTCATGCTGGAAACTCATCTCTACCCCAGTGATGATACATTAAGCTTCAACATAAAAACTAGTATGCCTTCAGCTCAGTCCTACTCTCTTATAGTTCTGAACAGATGATAATCTCCTGCCCACTCCACCCGGTGTCACACACCTCCTTACTTCAGGCCTGACTGACTTTGCTCAGAGTTGCAGCTGTTATTTTTTTTCCTATTGAATGTGTGCGTGATCAGTTTACTATGCCACAACAACACCCACTCAAACACGCTGGGGCTTTCACTCTTGTGTGCTGCATGATCTTGAAACTTGGCTTTTCCGGGTGACACGCGTCTCATGCAAAATTACACCAGATCAGAATTTGTGGGGTGAGACAAATGAAAGAAAAATAAAATGACTCACTCTTACACTCAAGGCAAAGCCTCAACAGTTGTTTGCAGATGTTTGCAGTTATTTGAAAACACTATCACACAGATTATAGCGTGCTCTTTCTGTCCTCCACAGTTTTTCTCAATCATGCTATCACGATCAAATCACTCTCTCCCCACAACCAAACCAGCGTGACTAAAGAAGGGGTTTGTCCACGGGGATTGTGGTCTAGGCTGGGCTCAGACTGACGGGACCTCAGGGAGAGATAGGTGGTCGCCCACAGAAGTCATCTGCAGCCTCTGGAACTAAGAAGCCTGGGGCCACTTATCGCACATGGCTGACTATGGGCTTTGGTAAAACACCAGCAGTGTGTGTGTGTGTGTGTGTGTGTCTGTGTGCTTGCGTCTGTGTGTCTGTGCCTCTGAGCCTCTGAGTTTATGTATATGTGTGATAATAAAGCAGCCCTCGGCATACTGCTGAGGCTGTGTGTGGTTTAAGCACGTCTCCTTGTCAAGCAAGCTACCCGGCATCCGTGAATGCACAGATCACAGCTCTCTCTCTCTTTCTCGCTCACACACACAGGCACACACACATGCACACACGTACACACACACACAGACACACACACACGTCTGTTACCAATTACAAGGCTTAGGACTGAGGGACTGAAATGAATAATAATACAGCCTGCACCCGTTCGTCAGAAACCTCAAAGACAAAATGAAATTCCCAAAATCCACAAAAGGCCAATGACATCAGCACTGGAAGACTCTGGGAATAAAGACAAGACAGACTATCAAAGACTTCTGATGGACCAAATCAAATTTTGCTACCATAAATGCTGAATCAAAGCGCTTCAAAAATGAGACTTTTAATGGTAAACCCAGGCTGAATCATCCTCCAAGCTAAATTATCTCTAAACAAGGCACAGAATCTCAGGCAACCCCTGATGTTGCCGTTCTATGGTTGACCCCTGACCTCTGACCTCACTGTGCATTGGGAGAATCTCCCTGATTTTTAATATTATATAAACCTCTTGAACCTCTTATCAAGAGGAGTGCAGGTGACAGCAACCGCTTAACCCAATCATGATTCTTTGCACATGATAAGAAGCACCTGCAAAGGCAGCTGGAGACACCTAATGGTGTGGATGTAAAATGGGTGCAAGCCACTCAATATACTTGAGTGAGTGCTTGATCCTCATGCAGAGCAAAGATCAAGCAAGAGGTGTCTGGCATTTAATAGACTAAGAGTTTATAAAAGTGACCAAATTACAATATATTGTCAGTCAGTCATCAGATGCTCAAGTTTGTACCAAGATATTTGCAGGGGGGTTTATTTCTTTCTTATTTATTCATCTTTTAAAAAAATCTGATTATATTCAACAAAAGTCTTTTTCACAGTAATATTATCTTACCAAATGCTTGACCTACTGTAGACTTCACAGAAGAGCAAAGGGTCCCTATTAATTTGCAGTATAGCCGCAGCACCTGGTGTCAACACGTCGTCTTAAAATCAAAGGAGTACATCTAAGACATCAAATTAACATTTGAGCGGTGGTTGAACCATTCAAAAACTTAAAGCAATATTTTTTACCTTCTTCTGCGGACTTCATATCGGCGGTGAGAGAGGTGAGAAACTGTAGTCCCCGCTCCTTACCGGCTGTTGCTCCAAAGCTGAACTTGGAATTGACGCTCAGGCAGAAAGTATCCTGCATTCAACAAGCGATGCGCAACTTTCTCCGACTGTAAGACTGTAATAAGCAACGCCGATGATAATATTGCAAGAGCTAGATCACTTCATACACCATCAAATAAAAGCATAATTCGCAGTGAAGTTAAAGCATAGCGAGTGTACAACTTGGAACCACAACGCGGTGGACTGTGCGCACCAAATGATAAATCTTGTACTATTGGATCTGGAGACCGGCGCAGGTAGTGCTGCTAAGGGGACCGTAGTTGAGGTGAGTTTGGCTCTCTTCAGCCCAATGAAGGTTTTCAAGAGCCTCCCCAGGTCGATGACGCAGCGCGGTTTGTCAGAGGGGCCGGCTCCGGTGCTTTTAAAGCTGGAAAACACCCTCCGTCCTCCCGTCTGTGCGCCGCCCATTCAGGGATGACGCGACCGGCTCCTGCAACCTCCTGGACCGCCTGATGATGTCTTCACCCTGGGATCCCATCGACGGAGGTGTGCGAGATATGTGTGAGATATATATGTGTGTGTGTGTGTGTGTGTGTGAGAGAGAGAGAGAGAGCGTGTTTGCGACAGAGAGCGACAGAGAGAAAAAGAGAGAGAGCTCCTACCCAAAGTTCGTTTCTACAGTCACAGCTATTTCTTTTTACACCACCCATCCATTTCCATTGTAAACATAATACTGTCACTAAAACTGTCCACACCTGGTTCTGATATTCAGTCTTAGATTAAAATTACATTTAAATTCTAAAATAATTGATAGAAGTCAACAGATGCATTTATCAATTAAACTAAAGAAACTAACTAAATAGGCTACATTTCTCTATTTCTAGTAAAGGCTATCCACCTTTGTAGCCTAATTTTTTATAATAAAAATATATTAACAAAACAATTTCAATACAAGGTGTTCTGGAGCTTTCGATTGGGCCAACTCTTCCTCTTCCTCAGTACATGGAGTTTGCCCGGTTGTCATGGAATTTTAGATGTTAAAATTTCCATGAAGGCTTAAATGTTGACACTGAATTGGAATTTTATGGATGAAATGATGTGGTTAAATGTCATTCCTCACTTGTTCCTTAGATGGTCCCTTTGGATTATCAGTGAACCTGATGAACAATTCCAGTATTATTGTTAGTTTGTTTATATAAGTTTACCATAATTCAGTGGCAGATACATGCAATGAATGGGTTTTTCTGTAGCTGACCCTGACCTTTGACTTCCCTATAGAGGAAGGGGAGGAAGAGAGGGGGTCTCCAACATGAACAACAAAGTATCATATTGCAGTACAGCTACTGATATGACTATAATGGCCTTGGTCGTTAATGTTGGCAATGGTGTTATTATATGATCATTAACATTATTCAAACATTCAGTGTATCCCCATGATTCAAATCAAAACTCAAATGCTATCAAATTTCATTTCCAAATGTGTTTTCCTCGTGTTCAAGGGAAATACAGTTTCACAGATTCGCCCAAAATAACTATCCTGAACCACTGACAGCACAAACACACCGTGTTCCTCATCTCTACTTTCCACCACTTCATATCAAGTCCGTCCCCAGTGAATCTGCGGGCACAATGCCTTATGCTTTGCTTATGTTAAAGGAAAATCCTGAGGTTCACTTTTCAGCTTATTTCCTTAATCACACTCCTATTATCATTTATCAAAGTAATAGTTCCCATTATATGACTTTGTTGTCATAAACTGATACAGAAAGGTGAAAACACATGGAGATGTTATTGGCTGATATGATAGGGTTAGATATAGCTGACACTTGTTATAGAATTTAAATAATATGTACACATCACATTAAAACGCCTCTTATCCTGTGCTGCCAACTGCAGGGATTACCTAATAGGAACACTGAAGCAATTGGCAGAATAACGGACGCTGTGAGCTTACACTGATAAATTAAGTTTTAATTTGAAATGATACAGTATGTGTCCATATGATACTTGATGGGGCATTTAAAATTATCAGAGTCTGATGAGTGGTACTGTTGAATGCATTATCTTCTGGCAATTGCAAAGCACTGAAAATAGAGTCTCCATTATGTGAGTTACAAATAGTATGGAAATGATAATGACAAGTAAAAAACTCCATATAACAAGTAGAGCAGGGATATCACTGAGTGCTGGTAGCTGCCATGAGTGCAATTAACAATGACTTAGACAAGCAACAATGTAATTCCTTTTGAATGGAGGCCAGTTTTGAAGAAAAAAATGACTCCCGTGAGTCTGAAATGTAGCTGGCAAGCTCGAGGATGATCACACATAATCAGAAGCAGACTGCCTTTTGGGGCAGGCCGGCTGTGGGGCAAGCGTAAGCAGACTGCACGGGGGGAAAGTAATAGTATGCTGTGTTTTCTTTGCCTACAGTAGCTCTCTGGCGTCAGCTGTGGCTTGGCCGATGTGCTTGTGTGAGCTCAAAGATGAAAAAGCAGCATCACATACTTTCGGAGATGAATTATGATACAAACCAGCGGTAGGAAAAAAGTAGCTGCACGACTGATTGGCACTGTCAGTGGGATGGGCTTACACTAGTTGTTCAACAGCTTTAAAACCATGTGGTGTGGCATGGGTCAATGGCAGCAGGCTTATCTTGATGGATTCTGTGCTACTGAGTAAAGTACCATTAGCTACAGTGTTTAGACCATCTCTACAGCGACAGACATTATAGCCATCAGGTCATTAAGCAGTCTATACTTCATTAAAAAAGATGTGCGTAATTTAAAAACCCTATGGTGTAATTCTTCTCCCAATGTATGTATGTAAAGTAACCTTTTCTTCAGGATCGATTCAAAAGTCTGGCTGTGTCTTTCTTAGCAGTGTGATTCAGACTCTGGTTCAAATCCCTACTACAGTTTAACTATACATGAGGTAAGATTTTTATGTAAAAAACATCCATACTGAGACTGTGTTGACTTGCCAAAATAAACCTTACAGTGTTGGACACGTCTGCACTTGCAGGAAGGGCCAAATCATAACTTAACACAGGTTCAAATCCAAAGTGTGCCCTAAACAGCAGTGAATGAGAAAGCTGGACTCACTTACAATATGTCAGGTATTTTGCCTTTCTCTCTCCTTGTGACAAAGTCACCACAGATGGGCCAACTAACATAAGCATTGATGTGTGCAATTTGCTGACGCTTCTTTATGTGATTTCTGAGTATTAAACCTTTTTTTAAGTTTTATCTCAATGGAGTTTGGAGCCACCACTTTACAAAGTTTCGTAATGCAGCTTTAACTTATGCAGTATGCTGTTTACAGTAATGTGCCACTCATGCTACTATTGCCAGTCTCTTGTCCTTTGGTCTTACAGTAAGTCATTTTCTTTGACAGCACTACTGTTGAAGTTTGTCTGACTTGGTTCAATACTGTGATTAGCTTCAAACAGTCAGGAAAGCTTAACTATGCACTTAACAGGTTGCTTGTAGCGTCTGGAAGAATTTCCCTTGACTTTACATCTTCTCTGGAAATGTAAGATTATAATTTATAGTGCTACTACATCTGGCCCTGTGACATTGCACGTACTGAGCAGCCACAACATGTCTGCGGAGAGCATTAGAGACATACTATGTCTTGCGCTGAGATTTATGAGTGGCCTGCTCCTCGCTCGTGTGTTTCACAGAAAATGATCATTGCTCGTGTCTTGTAAACAGACACATGCTGCTTTTACATTCACACAAATCGACCTGTTGCTGTTGTATTTTGTTTTGCTCATTTTCCTTATTGTCATTCCACACACACACACACACACACACACACACACACACTCATAATATGCCAAAATCGGGATCAGACGTGTCCAGAGCTTAAACCTCATTCCTGTAATTAAGGATCTCCTCCTGTTTTCTGCTGTTGGTATATTGCTTCTGTGTGATACATTACTGTCAAGGGACTAGAAATGTTTGCCAACAGTGCTGATGATATAATAAATGACAAGAGTGGGTTTTTCAGTACGAGTGCTGTACTTAATGCCAGTTTCTATAATGTTTACTACCAGTGGTTTGGCCCTGGAGTCAGGCTACATCTTGGCATGGCCAGAAACCGTTTCTTAGAACTCTCCATAAAAGATTTACATGTAAAAGACAGACCAAAAGTTGACAGGTATAAATAATCACATCTAAGGTTCTCCAAGCTGTGGGCTTAGTTTTGTCATATTTGTTTGTCTACATCAGGAATGCTACCAGGAGGAAAAAAGAGCTCCAGGCAGATATTAATATGGACATGGACACTAACAAGAGAAGTGCAGCTAACTCTGTGTGAATCTCTGTGATACACAAAATTCAAGGCTGCAAACCCAAGCTCTCCCCTCAAAGCTGCACAGTTAATCCTCTCCTTTTACAACATATAATTCATGTTTGACATATCCGGGGAAATGTGCACACTGGCATCTTGAGTTCCCTACACTATTATTATCTATTTTCTAAGTTTTTCTATGAGCCACAACTTGAATCAGGCAGCTTTTAATAGCTGTAAACACTCATTTGTGTGCACTCTGTCGATACAAGTTTATTACTCAGTTGTGTTTAACCCCGCAGCTTCAGTGGCAGCTACTGCAGCTACAGACGTGATTACTAGTCATCTCTTTTGCTTGTAGTCCAATATGATTGGTGATGGTGTTAAATGAAGAAGTCTGCGGTTAATGAAGTTAAGTTGTGAGTGGCTGTGGTCAGTTCCATCCTTTGGCATGAGTGTAGCACACACGCACAACCAGTTGTACACACTTCCCCACTTCTCCTTTTCCTCTGTTAGTATTTAGACGCATGGCGGTGCATACTTCAGTGCTCACAATGGAGAACTGCTTGGAGCTATCTTAGGCATGTCTGGACACTGCTGTATGTTTAGCTACTGGCTTTTTTCAGAGATTCCTCTTATGAACAGGAAGTAACGTACATGTCTGGCTTGTAAACCAAGGGAGCAGGGCTGTCATTGTCACACGGCCATTGACTAAGATTCTGTGCTGGTAGAAAATAGGGAAGGAACAGTGTGAGGGCTGGCACTTTGTCATTGTTGTTTACGTGATATATTTTAGATAAAGCTTTTGTTTAACGTGTCTGGGGTCTACGCCTATTGTTGCAGGTTCGGTATGATTAGTGAGATTAATATAACACTTAAAACTATTGTTTCCCACTTAGAGCTGATGTCCTGCAACTGTGCTTTATTATGAAGTCAATTCAATAGGCGATATAACTTTTTAAAAACGTTAAAAGTGAAAAAAAAAGAAGACAAAACACATTATGGAAATTATGGGAAAAAATAAACACACCCAGAATACAAAACCCTGAATACAAGCCAGCAGTGACTACGAGAGAAAACAAAATCATAGAAGTATGATAATGCTGTCCATTGTTTGTTATTGTCTAGATTAAATACAGCTCCACAGGGTTGAAATATCTGCACATTGTTTTTTTTAACTAATGACCTATTACTGCGCTCTGTCAGTGTTGTTTTCTTTACGACTGGTTTTGCTGACAGTGTGAGATGTGATAAGAGCTCCACCATGGGTACTGTATCTTACCCACATGTGTAGCTAATTCAAAACCTGTGGCCAATAACAGTTTCTGTAGGTCAAAGACATATGACCTATGAGACAATTTTCCTACATCACTTCTAACACAGATAATTACTCAGGCAAGACATCTGAGGAGGGCCATATTGTCATTTTCAAACAAAACAGTATGATATAAGCTTTGTTTTTTTTTTTCCTCTACCGAAATGTGTATCCATTCAGTTTTGTTGCAATCCCTGTAATGGTTATGGGATTATGAGGGCGGATGGTTTCATTTTTCTAGCCTATGACTGTCACATCCAGGTCCATTACAGTGATTTAAACCCAAGCATATATGCCAAGGCCGTTTTTACTGCAGGGCTCTCCAGCTTGGCTGCTCTACATTAAAACACATTTATATAGTCCAGCACAGCCAGGGTCCTGGTTATCCGAAAGGGTCACTCACAAATCTGAGCTCAATCTCCCTGCGTCTTGAATCATTTTGTCGACTAAATACTGAGAGGTGATTTGTCCCAGGCAGTCATTGTTTCCATTGCTATTTTATTTAACTAGAAGATGACAGGACAGGACGTATAGTTATATGTATGTTATTTAAAGAAAAACACAAGGCATTCAGCAAAGCCCAAGAAGTCACTACTCCTGGGCCGGCCAAGAGATTGTCTGGTGTATAACGCAAATTGTTGTTTTTTTGCTTCGGCTTTTGTGTGGATATTTTTGCCTTTGGACAGAGCCAGGCTTGCTGTTTCCCCCTGTTTCCAGTCTTTATGCTAAGCTAAGAGATTTCTGGCTCCAGCGTTATATTTAACGGATGAGATTTGATGAGAGATGAGAGCGGGGGTCAATCTTCACATGTAACGGTCCGCAACAAAGTGAGTATGCATATTTCCCAAAATGTTCAACTATTCTTTTAAAAATGTGAGGTGGGTGCA
The DNA here is from genome assembly GCF_020085105.1 of Siniperca chuatsi. NCBI lineage: Eukaryota > Metazoa > Chordata > Actinopteri > Centrarchiformes > Sinipercidae > Siniperca > Siniperca chuatsi. Next base: position 23,040,023 of record NC_058050.1, on the reverse strand, counting down.
TGAAAACAGAGGGGTGGAGCAGTGGGTGTAGTTACTCTTTAATCACTAGTAAAAGCTTGTATGATAAAACTTCACATTTCACATTAGTCTCTGGGGCCATCAGTGTGTATGTGAATACACATACACACATACAGTGTGAATAAAAATTTCCATCATTATTGACCTGATTGGCATGGAATTTGTTGAATATACTCAATATCCCAAGAGGATTGGTTACTCTAAAGTAGTTACTCAGTCATTTACACATTGCAGTGCTGACTATGAAAATAACAGCTAACTGGGTTAATTTTTTAGGCCTTGTTGGAAGTCTGTGCTCTAATCAGCAATTGACCATTGTCTTGTTTTGTTGATTTGATTAAAGTTATGTATTGGAAGACCACTATAAATCACATAATATATTTTCTTGTAATATGGGATCTACTAAAAAAATAAATGCATACTAGTCCAATCAAATAAGTGATTGGTCCCTTTAAATTATTCATGCCCCACAAGGTGACATACTGCGTTTCATCCTGATGGGTTTAGAAGGGATTTATCGTTCACACAGGACAACATATTTACTCTTTCTTTTTGTTAAGTTTTGACTGGTTTGTGCAATGCTGAAATAAAGACTAGGTATGCTATCACACCAGCTGATGCTTCTGTCCAATCAGTTTTGGATTCAGAGGAGCAGCTTGTGTTTGCTCCCTCTTTATCTTTGTCATATAACAGACAAGTAGGGAACTCATACAGCACCAGATTTTCAGGGACAAGTCGAAACAAGACTCCATCCATTAGGCTATTGTGCTGCATTCTTTACCACTTTTCTTCCAGTTTAACATGAGCAATATAAGTATATCATTCATGGAATCTAAAAGTGTGACAACAGATTGACGGGAGAAAGATGTCATTTGACGTTTGTGTCCTTTAGTGCTGCTGCAGAGGTATGATTTACAGGGCCTTTCATGTGCAGACCCAGAGAAAGTTTGAGGTAGGTCACTTACATTGCCGTTAGTGTGATTCTATGACCTGTCCTTGGTGTTGGTATTGACATGTCATAAAAAGATTAAAAATAGCTTGATCCTGGCTTACAGTGCTGCAGCAAGTCACACTAGTCTTAGATCGGCTGACAGTCATTCTGACTGAGGAGTCAAGAAGAATAACCCCTGCTGGACATTTACGTGAAGGGGGTCAAGTGAAGGACCAACCCCCCTCTTCTTCCTCTTTTTTCTCTCCTTTTCCTGTCTCTAGTCAATGCCTTCCTTTTTCACTGCCCCTCTGATGGGATCCCCTCTTCTGTTTCCTGCTGTTTGTGTGAGTTGCTTGGAAACCATGGCTGCTGTCCAGTTGGGAGGGATTTTTTTGCATTTTACTGGTGTGACTGGGGTTGGAAGGTTACGAGGTCAGCATATGGGTGGGATGCTTTACAGTTTTTATGTTGGCATTTTGATATATGAGCAAGTAATGCCCTGTTCCACTACATTGGTTTGTCCTCTGCTTTAACCTTAAAATAATGTGTAAATAACAGTATTTAATTGTTATACACACTATCAAATTGATTCAAGTTATATCATGAATTTGAAAATACAAATCATAACTTTTAAAAACAATTTAAAAATTAGTGGTTGTTAACTTTATGATTATTATCAACTGTACTTTACTCACCTTGTATGTGCCCATACTTTGCTTTAAAGGGACAGTTCACCCCAAAATCAAAAATACATATTTGTCATCTGTAGTGCTATTTATCCATGTAGATTGTTTTGGTGTGAGTTGCCGACACAGAGCAAGAGGAAAATATTGGACTTACATTCGCCAGGTTGCCAGACACAATGACTCCAAATGAATGCTAAATTTTGCTCTGTGTCTATTGGATGTGTAAAAAGGCAACTGTGTGCTAACACGTTCACCATATCAACTTTAGAACCTTAGAAACCTTAGAAAGCCAAAGTCCTGATGTCACCTCTGGGCTAGCCTCTGTTTCACCAGCTTCTGTAAATTAGTGCAATGTCTCATTAAACATTTCTTTTATCTGAAAAAAGATGATGTGTGTTCCTGGGATGTCAACAATGATGTTAACAATGTTAAACAACAATTAATTTGTTGGTGTATAAAAAAACTACAGCTCCCATAAAATTTACCAGCACAGCAGCACAGGTACTTGCATTATTGTAACTTGGTTTCAATATCCATAATATCTGCCAATTTTCTCTTCTAATGTAATTTTTCCAACTTTTCGCTGTAATCTCTGCTGTCTAACAACATCTACACTTTTTGGTTCTCTCTGCTCTTATACAGATGTCTAAACTTGCTCTTTGACTCACCTATGGACTTGCCTATTCTGTCAAGCTGGTGACATTTTACCCACAATGGTCTGGGGTTAATAGTGATTGTTAAAGGTTGCTAAAAACAGAAACACTGAATATACAAGATTGTGGTTGTTTTATTTTTACACTATACTGCTAAGTAAGGCTCTGTTACAAGGCAGACGTTTTAGCTATTTGATTATGTTTTGTGTTTTGAATGTTTTCTTTTTTACTACTGGGTTCTGTTCCGATTTCACTTTCCATAAAGTGATAATATGTCAATGTTGTGTTGCCCCCAAGTGGTCCAAAAATGAATTAATTAACACAGGTTTAACACAGAATCCCAATTTCACTTTAATGTCTTTTTTGCCAGTTGACTCTTACATCCTCAAAACAATAATCACCATTATCTATTATTCGGCTTGATTTTGAAGTGCTAAAACCTAAACTGCTATCTAAGTAATGGTCCTTCTTATGTTTGGTAACATACATTGTTCAACATGTGTACACACAAACCCTTGTTAAAAATGTCATGATTCACTCTATGTTATTAGTCAGCCCTCTCCTTTGATTCACCCCCGTCTGGCTCTGATACGACTGGGGCGAGAATGTATCACATGAGGAAGAAGCCACATAGTGTGATGCTCAAGTGTTGGCTGAGGCTTGACCTTCACATCCCTCACATCACCTGTGTACTGATAGCACAGATAGATGTCAGGTTTACATCAGGCTGTGTTCTGCTTTTTAAGGCCTTTAGGTTTAATAGCAACCACCCATGCATTTAAAAGTATGTGTTAAGTGTGCAGAACACACACAGTCCAAATTAGAATGAAAAACACATCAGGTCAGAATGACTCATGAGTGGCTGAATTCCACAAACTAACATATTCATACACACACCAACTCAAGAGGGGAAACAGTTTTCCTTTCTCTCAGTTCATTGTATGCCATTAAAACACTGTTGAGATTAAACCAGACATGTTGCCCTGCTGTGGATCCATCTGAAGTCATTCCCTTCAACCCTGCAGCCTAAAGCGTCTCTCCGGTCTCCGGAAACCTGATCTGGTGGTGTGTTTTTCACTTGAATCCTACAGCGGTGTTCCTGACCTCAGACAGTGATACCAATCAGGAGGAATACCCTGATGCTGCAGTTTGGACCCTCTGCGCTGAAACCAAATAGTATAATCGTGTAATGAGGGGTCCCTCTCCAGGAAACATACTCAAGTAGGAAAACTGGCTGCTGCTCCTGTTGATAACTTGCATGGTTTATTATAAAAGCACAATTTCAGTAAGTAATAGTCTCAATTTACAAATTACCATTTTGTATTCAGTGACTGTTGGATCTGGGATTCATTTTTTAGTTCTTTCTTAGTTGTGGCTGCCAATGTTACAGTCATATTTGCTACCCGCAGTACAAATCAGCATTTTCAGTTAAAACATTGTCATATTTTCTTGCAGAGTGACTCAAAATGTGATGAATCATGAACTCCAATTCTTTTCCGACAAGTAAACACTGACCAGTGTCTGAAAATCAAGAGTCTGATGTGGAGTGTACTGTGGCTGTGTGGATGTTGTGTAATTAATAAAACATTCAGGGAAGAGCTGAAGTGAATGGCAGTGCACATTTCAGACAATAAACAGGATACTCTCCTCCTGTCCTGTGCAAGCAAACGAGTATATCCAGGATTAGGCTCAACTGCATTGACTTGCAATGGGCAGGGCGGCATTGCGTGCCCACCTGCCTGGCACCGGGCGTTTTTTATTGACATGACATGCAGAAGTTGTGTGCTCTAGTGTTGGTTTCACTATGCATACTGTTGTGTTTTCTAACAGGGCATGGCTACAGTTGAAGTCATTTGTGTGTACATAAAGATCACAAATTATACAGTGTGATGCTTGTTTATCTAAAGTATTAGTTGGGATGTACAGTTTATTCCAAAGAAGCACATTTGTTTTTTTCTGCACTTGTGGTATGGTGGATTAATCAGTCCTGTGTATGGTATCATATTTACCAGAGCATATGATGAAATAATGCCTTACTGTATACTGGACCTACATGCATGATGTGTTCTGGGATGATGACGCACCCCCCACCCCTCAATGTATGAGATTGTGAAAGCCTGCATGCCTTCATGGTTTGTTAGCTTGTCAGCTTTGGCAGCAGGAGGCAGTGTTACTCAGCAGCTCCCATGTGTCACAGTCTTGCCACCATCTACATAACTGCTATGGCTTCTGGGAAACCGTCTGGGCCCATAATCATCCTCCAGTAAAAGAGATCAGCAGCCGTGACGCTGCCAAAGATAAATACACAAGCATGCCGAGAAATGCACACACGTGCGCAAGCAAATGTATGTAGAAAGCTATGTACACCACACACACGTGTGCTCACAAGTCAAGAAAGGTTTTTTGCCAAATATAATGGCTCTCTCAAGTCTTTCAATTGTGGCTGTATGTATAAATACATCTGGACAATATAATTGGACACATCGTCACCTTCAAACACCCACCTTCCCATGCCCCTCTATCCCTCTGTAAGAAACTAAAGCTCAGGTCTTGTCAGAGGGAATCCCTGCTACCCCAGCTGAGAATACACACTCCAAACTGGCCCCTCCGACATAATTCTCTTCCAACAGTCTGAAACCACCCTGACCCATCGTTTAGAGTGACTCAGTGCCTCGGCTTGCCGCACTTCCCAGAAAGCCATGAGTGAGGAGACCTCCAGACGAATGAGATTTCCCACTTTTGTATTGGAGGAGCTCTAGATCGCTTTCCCATCGGGAACACATTAGTACTGTGTGTGTGTGCGTGTGTGTGTGTCCTCTTGTGGGCTTTACGGAGCTCCAAGAACCTTAAGGTGGAAAATTAGCCCTGAAAGTATTTACATATCATCACATGAACCAGATCTGTGTCCTCATTGCTTCACATTAGGTACAGAGTGCAGACTGGCTGCCATGGTGGCTTTTTTTTTCTTAAAGCAACCAGACGGTTACGAAACTCACGGAGCAAATAGGTTATTATGTCTCAGTTATGGTTCCATGATGCGGTTTCAGAGGGATACAGCTCTTGAGGTCCCATGTTGAACAGGGAGTTCCTCCTGGGCTCACCAGTGTAGGCAAACCAAAAATGACCACTTTACTTTAAAAGTTGTTTTTTGTCTGTGTAAACTATTTACTTAGGTATAACATCTGTTGTTAAGCTCTTGTACAGAGTAATATTGACCAAGAATCACTGCTTCATTCCTCCATACATTATTTTACCTGTAAAAGTCTTTATAAATCAATATTGGTCATGTGACAAAGATTGAGGAGTTTCAGTCATCGTTGATTTTGAGTCACACTTGATGCACATACAAATGGATGTCTTCAAGAAGCACAAAATGAATGATGGAATGATTTCATGGTACACCTGCACTCACAAGAATGAATGTTTTCAGATTGCAGTTGTGGTTTGTGCTGTGATTCACACAGCTGGATCTGTGGAGTGCTACACAGTGGGCTGTATATGCTGGAGGTAGAGCTGAAAGCAGTTGTGTAAATCTTTACAGAGACTAGTTTACTTTTCCGTGTATCAGTTCACTGAAGAAAGTAGGGTACAACACTCTCATCAACAGGGCTATAGATGTGTCTTTTATTCTTCTGTCTTCTGTTCTGATATGAGTCTTTGAAAAACACACACAGGAGTATGGAAAGACTAGCCCTGATAAAATCAGACATGTTTAACTTAATAATGATGTTGATGTTTTTCAAACGTCACAATTCACTGGCTGCTTCCTTGCTGCCTGGAAGAATGCAGTATAACCCTTCGAGACAGCAGGGAACATTCATTTGAACCACACTGCACCGTTGTTCATGTAAATGTCTGAACTTTTTCTGTCCCTAAACAAACTTATTGTACATAGGGCCTCCAATAGGTGAGCCTACTGTGGACTGGTTGAGTTTGCCCACAGAATGTTGGCAATTGAACGGATGGGTCATCTGGATAATCAGGACATTTGGTACACAGAATATTCCGAACACATGATTAGTCATATTGGGCTACTCGAGGATGAGTCAGAGAAGAAGACAGTACCTTTTTATAACAACTTTATTTGAAGTTGACTTCATGCCAATCGATAGGAATGCAGAAGAAATATTAACACACTAATAAGAGATTATTACCAGCATACTGAACAGTACTTCATGTTGTATATAGATATTTTAATTAAATTTGCTTTTTAAGTTTAAAAGGGCAACATCATTTCATCAAAATCATAAAAATGGGCAACGTGCTTTGAAATCACCAAGTGAAGACTCTAATAATCACAGAGCTGCTCAACTCAACTCTGCCCAACACATCCTTCAGACCTCTTTGAAATCAGTTTAGTCAATGATGACATCTGTTCAATCTTTTACACACACATGCACACACACACACACACACACACACAAAGACACACAATTACGTAACAAAGATAGTTATACAGTACAGCAGGAATAACCATTCCCCGACTTTGGTAACTGTTTGACTCAATTTCATTTCAGGAAACAAAATTACTACACTTTTTACACTTTTCTGGGTATTTTTCTGGTTCACCTATCATAGCTTTAAAAATACAGTATCTGTAATGGTGAACTGTTTTATCTTGTATGAATTTGGCAAAACGTGAGACTGGTGTGTAGAATAAGGGTTACACACTTAGTCACTATTTGGAAATCCCATGATCAGACTATTTCGGGATATTGAACGTGTTAGAATCTATAGTCAGCTAAGTATTATGGCATATTAAACATTTAGAGGAGCTGTCACTTGGCCTAGCAATGCACTGACAGAGGGGATATCTGACTGACATGAGTAGTTAAAGTTGTCAGTCTTCAGGTAGTATGAGGCACGCGTTGAGTTAATACACCCTGGTCTTTACATTATAGAGGGTGTACCAGTGATGGTTGTGGGTATCTGCAGAGCATTTTTTTTCTCTAAATATGTGCTGACAAATGGCGTTGCTCGTTCATGTGTTGTTGCTGCCATCTGCTGGGTTGCTGATGTATTACATTATTTTTGCTCAATACTTTGCAAGCTGTTTTGTGCATAATATAAAGACAAATTACAAAACATAAAAAATAACCTCCACTGTTTAGACTTTTTGATTGACTTAGTGTTCTTAAGATAACATTCAGTTTATAAGTACAATACATCTTGGAACATGTATCATATTCCTTAGAGAGCCTGCAGGACTACTGAAGGAAGATCACAAGAGGAGATACAAAAATCAGTGGTTTCTTTTCAAGGTTGATGGCAAAAAAAAATGACAACTTTGATATGGTTTGTCTCAAAATTGTATGTTGTATATATGCATAAAAGAAGACTTAAAATGAAGGGCACAATGACTATCAGTTATGGAGCCTTGAACCATCTGGTGGCTTGGCATCACCAAGCATTTGTTGACAAAAGAAAACCATATTTTTCCTGGGTTAACCATTTTTGTTTTCAAATTTGCTACAACTCTGTCTTTGTCTGAGCTTTTATTTAACATTTTACCTCTGCTGGTACATTACAGAGGCTCCAAAGGGCATCAAGTGACTGTACTGCATCTCTTCAGTCCCGGCATGAACTGTGCAGCCCTCTCCTTTCTGCTCTGCTCCCTAATGCTCAGTGGCTGATCCCATCATTGGATATGCAGCAGTATGGCACATTCCAGGGATGCAGTGAGTGTGAAATAAGGGAAATGTAATAGCGATTGCAATTAAAATATTTTGCTCATATTTCCCGCACTGCCATTTTGTGTCTTTAATTAAAAGCAGACATGGTGATGTCATTCATGGAATGCAAGAGACAGAGCAGGTCTGCCTCTCAGGCCTGTGTGTGTGTCACGCTGCACAATTGCCAAAATATCAGATATCTCAATATAGAAAAAAAGGATGTGTGGTACTTATGCAGATGTAAGGTAACCTAACCTACTGAGAAAATACCTGGAGCGGTGGGTAAAAAAAGGACAGGGACATTATTATTAGTCAAAACTCTCATGGGAACATTCCACACAATATACCTATTATACTGCATGCACACTGATCTGATCGGGAACATTTCTTCAGTGAAAACTGCTTTTTTCAGTTGAATATCATTTGCAACATTTCCTATTCAAGCTCAACTTATGCCTGTGTCAGGCCTGTTTGCTATTGAGTGATGACCCTCACAGGGCACAGATTGGTCTCTTCTGAAGCAACACTAACTGGTAATGAGCATCTGTGTCCATCAGCCGCTTGTCTGATACATGACTAATAAACATGCAGCAGGCTACGTGGGGCTATTTAAAGGCCCAGAAATGGAGGCGTTGGAGAGAAGAGAGTCTTTTTCTTGTCCTGGTGTCGCTCTGTGTCAGCTGCGTTGGCAGCATTCATTAGCATGGGTCAGATCAGTGCTGTCAAACATGTGATAGTATACACATGTGCATACACATCCAAACACACACACAAAACACACACACACTCACGTCTGTTACTTTGCTGCCACCTTGTGGATAATGCATGACACATCTGCCTCCGTAAGCAACAATGGATGTTGATGGTCCATATCCACTTACACACGTAAACCAGGGAATTTAAGTTGGAGCTACATTTATGCGCTTATTTATATTATGGAATGTGTAACAACTTTTGTTAGAGCTGGACCACAATCAGGGCTTTATTTGTTTTAATTCCTACATCAGAGATTTAGTCTGCAGAATAAAGAGGAATTGCTTAGAAGAATATTTTGTCACAAGCCTTACTTAAAAACATTATTTCTAGACGTCAGAAAAGCTCTTTTAGTTCATCACTTACAATCAGTGGTGGAAGAAGTGTTCAGATCCTTAACTTACCACACTGTAAAAATACTCTACTTGATTCAACCTGAGTAAAAGTATAGAAGTATCATCAGCTAAATAAGTATAAAAAGTCAAAGCATTCTCTATGCAAAAAAAAGTTATTTTTGTTTAATCGTATGCAGACAAGGTATTAATTTGCACACACAAGTAATTATTGTTTGCAGCAAGAAAACATGTTTTGTATGTAAATTTAAATAATCTAGTAACTACAGCAATTAAATAAATGAAATGGTCTAAAAAGTACAATATTTCCCTGTAAAATGTAGTGGTGTAGAAATACAAAGTAGCATTAATTGATGGTACTCAAGTACACGCACCTCAAAATTGTACTTCAGTACAGTACTTGAGTAAATATACTTAGTTACTTTCCACCTCTGATCACAATATTAATCATCCCATATATTGTATTGTTGGCAACACCACAAAGCGTATGATGAAAAGTAAACCACAAGAATCTTAACGGCAACAGAAAACGTGTGACATTTCAATTGAGGAATGACAAAAGGTCAAGAAGAAATTGTTCTTGAATATAATCAGCACGTTTAACATTTTAATTGTAAATTTTAGTCTTGAGGGTTTCATTTATCACTGTGGTGATTGTACTGTTTCTTTATTTTAATACAAAACACATTTATATGTAAATTATGTCTAAATAACATTTCCAAATTAATTATTTTGCTTTGTGACAGGTGCTAGGTTTGGGGTGTAATCCTTAATTTAAAACAAAGACAACACAATCATTAACCCTATTCATTTGTTTATTTACGTATTTTAAGAAAATGACTAAATGTCAAGTTTGCTTTGATTGGGATAGTTCATTAAGTCTTTGAACATTGCAGAGAAAATCATTTCATTTTTTTCCCCAACCAGCATGCTTTCTGGAGATATGAATATCTGAGCTCCAGGGTGTCATTTAACCACACCTATATTTACTGTCACGTGTCACAAATCAACACAGGTTTTCTATTAATTTGTAATAGGAAAGAAAGAAAAAAAATACTAAGTTTAGTTAAAGGTGTTGTCTCTATTCCAGTATTCACATAAAAATTGCTGTCATTTTTCATTCTCTCTTTACAATTTGTCAGAACCCAATAAAATCAACACCGCAGGCACAGCATGAATACACATCAGCACACAATAATTTACCAGAATGATTAGCAATGACAAACCACAAAGGGATATTACTTTGACCTGTTCATAATTTGCACCATTGTTATGATTATGAAATATAGTCAGGACTTACTCATGGGAAAGCAGTCTAATCAGGCTACTAGTGTAATTAAATCAACCTGCCCTGGGCTCTTATTGACTCGCTAATATGGCCAATACAATATGACTGTTATGACCTGCCATTGTGAGACATCCATCCATACATGTTAGCCAAGCAATGATTGCCTCAGATGAATTAGACCACAATGCATGGAGCAGCCTGATAATGATGAAGCAGGGGTTGGAAGGGAGTAATATACACACATACACACATGTTGTCATACATACAGTAATTAAATGGATTAAAGGAAAACACTGTGAATGCATCACCTGTATTTAGCATCAGAAAAGAAGACAATAATTACTGTATTTTTGCATGCACAGTGTGTAATTTCAACCAGAGATCTCAGTGTACAATGATGTTGAAAACTCATAATCCTTTTAGCAGCTTACTAAACGTACACATGCCGGATGTGTGTCACTGAGGAAAGACTGCAGAAGCATGACACTGTTGTTTGCCTCACGTGAAAACACTGCAACTCCAGTCTATGTGATTTTCACATTTGTATGAGCTGATTAAATTCTGCAGGATTTATGAAAATGTTTGAAAAACAATGATTATTCCTACCTCACTTGACTACATGTGAAAACAGTGTTGTTGTAGACAAAGATGCAAATACCCCACCGATAGGGAGCAAAACTGAATGTTATTGTAAGACCCAAGAGCAGAGATGCACAGAACCCACACTACTTACGTTACATTACACATGTGCTTTACTACAGTGCGACTGGTGACTTTGCTATAGCCATTAAGGCTTTAAGGCAAAGTAACACTGAGGCTCTTATTTCACACACAAAACACACTGTATGCTGTTACGGATATCTGCTGGAGAAGACAATAGTCGTTATTCTGTGTCTCTAACTGGATATGGAGTGAGGGCATGATTGTGCTGTGGAATTCAACAGCTGCTCTGTAGCTGGTGCTGCAGTAACCACTACAAATATTTTCTGAAAAGTTGGGCTGAATAGCCTGATCTATTATTCAAAACAAATATTTTGATCGTATTTATGCTCTGAAGATTTACAGTAAGTCCACCTGCAAAACTGTGGGTAAAGGTGAGGGCTTGAGTTCACAGGGGCCCTTTTTTACTCTACAGTATATACAGTATGTATTCTCCCAGTGAACGCATCACAGCTGGACTTGATCATGATTGGCTCCCATCACTAAAGAATCAGGACAGCATGAAAAACCTGAATTACCTCATTTGAAAGCAGGCATAGTTGGCCAATCAGGATCCACTATTGTAAGAACCTTATCTTGAAATAAACGGATCAATACCTTCTAAAATATAAATAAGGTTATATGTAAATCATAATGATGTACATCAGGCTTATCTTGAGCTATTTGATACCAAAATTATAAAAACTGAATGATAGAACCTTTGGCATTCAGACCAAAGGATATGGAATATACCTCCATGTGCTTACAAATAGAGAATAAAGTATAAAGAACACAGACACGCATTCGCACACACACACAGACGAGGCTGGGATGATCCTCAGCTGGGATGATACTTCTGTGGAGCATGCCCTCGCTCTTGTTTTACACAATAGCCTCTCACAACTGTAAAAGAGCCCCTCTGTGTGGAGACCGGCGCACTTCTCTCCCTCATCACTGAGAGAATGACTGTGTGTCTGTGAGTGTGTGTGTGTGTGCTGCGGAGGGAGAGGGAGAAACTGCTTGTATAAGACAGATGGAAAGCAAAAGTGACAAAAAGAAAAGAAGCAGGAGAAAGGAGAGACAAGAGAGATAAACCTCCTACTTCTCTCCCCCTCCCTCATTTTCTCTCCTGAATCCCCTCAACATGACATCACCAGCGTGCAGGCAGACATACAGCACAATACAGTGCTTATTCATGTATTCAAAGCTAATCCCCGAATGATTTAATCTTTAACATGATTAACCGTGGAGCAATTTAGAAATAATCTGTTAGCATTCAGAAATAACACTACAGTCTTAATCATTATGGGAAAGAAAGAGGGGGCCGCGTTCTCGAGCCTTGCAGCAATCATGACGTCAGTTTTCCTTCTCCTTCTGACCGCATTAGATCTTTATGTGACTGGACCTCTGAGAGGCCACAGCCGGGGTCAAATGTCAAACAGCAATTGATGTCACAATGCTCACATGGCTATTGATGATGCATGATTAGTTAGATATGTACATTTAGATAATGTGCTTGTCCTCTAATCTATTAGGAGCCGCTCTGCTCTTCACCCCAGGACTCCAATGCACTCCAATGTATTTATGGTCAATAATTAAAAGGGAAAAGCATGCATTAAAACCAGTCTCTACTTAACAGATCTTAACTAATGAGATTAGGATAATGAATAGGCCACTTTACCAGCTTGGCCCGGTACAGTGGCCATTTCGCTGACAGCTGCTGAATATGACAAGGTTAGCATCATAAGCCTTTTCTTGCAGAGAGGGTTTAGGGCATGGATTAATGCCCAAGGAACAGTGAAAAGAGGCCAGCCTATTTGTATAAATGCATTAATCCAGGAGAAAAATACAGTGGACCTTGACTCATTTGTTATGGGATTTCATAATTCTATGAAAAATGAGTGGCATTTTGTTTTGCAGACATGATCATCTGGAAATTCTAATACCTTATAGCCTTACAGAAAAGGGCTGATTTACGATCAGTCGCACAAAACAGACTTCTTAAAAATGATATGCAGTGGAAATAAAATGTGAGGATAGCCGCAGAACTCAAAGGCACTACACTTGCTGCTCTCTCACTGCTCCGCCTCATTCTTAATTTTCTTGGCTGCAATAGGTCCTGAGGAGGGGATACAAATGAGAGAAAAACCCCAGAGTCATAAATATAATCCGACTTCATCACCAACGATTTCCCCCTTTTCCCCCTACAGCTTTTTTCTGCCACAGTGAAAACACCTGCCGTGCATGTACGACATCAGCTGTGAATGATTCAGTTCCACCAAAGGTTAATTTTCAATTTGCACAGTGAAGGGTTACCATTACATTTTGACCTGCAAATTGTATCTCCCCTTTAATACCCTATCATTTCATTTTGGGGTCCCTTTGTAGTTTGAACTCGGGCTGGCTATATTTGGTAGTGACCATCTGTTTATTATTTAGCTGGTGCTTGGATGTGCAGCCTGACTGCATTAGGGAGTGAGAGGGGTAGCCGCAGAACGGCACTACCTGGCCCTGGTAGGGTCTTTACCAGTCTCCCTGGACCCATTAAAATCCTGTTAACTTTGATAATCCCTGGCAAGAACTTGGCCTCTGCGGACCACTGAGCAGGAGAGGAATACTTTAAAGTGCCACTGTTTAAAAGGTCATAACATCTTGTAAAACTGTGTGTGTGGTGGCTGCTGAGGGTCACATAATAATACCTGAGAGAAGAGACAAAGGGGCAAGTTGTCAAGCACCGAATATGATTTAGTATACCTTTTTTTCCGGGAAATTCTTTCTTCTCTGTGCGGTTGGTTGTGAGTCAACTGGGTTTCACCTTTCTCATGGTCTGTTAGGTAAAGCATAGTGCTGTCCCAGTTCAACACTTCACTCTGTTATCTTCTGATGATGTGTACAGTAGCATTATTTTTCCACAAGCTCTCTTTTTGGAGGGTTTCTCCAAATTGAGGTCAACTTCAAAACAAGAGGAAGTGTTAAGGGGACAATTTGGACAAAGTGTCTTATGTCATGGAACAGGCATCCTCGTGCGCTGCCAATTGAACACTGATGGCTCACCGTTCTGCTTTGGTTTTAATTAATTTAGGTTAACATATAAACGCAGACAGCAAAAATACTTGATGAGAGTTATTCATTCATTGTCCATCACGGTCTCAACAATCTTGCTATATTTACAGCAGGCCTAATTTCAAGTGCCTCCTTTTTATTCTCTCTCTCTCTCTTTCTCTCTCTCTCTCTCTCTCTCTCTTTCTTTCTCCCCCAGACATTTGCCCTGGAAAGGAAAATTCAAATAAGATCTAACTGAGCTCTAATAAACATCAATATGAGATCTTGACCATTTTCTCATACTTCTTAAATTCAGCTCCAGAGAAACACCCTTCCTCTTGTCTCAGCCTGATCTTAATTTAAGACCTTAAAATGCTCTTTTTCTCTCTCACTGCACTGACTTTTATTTGTCTGAAAAAAATCAGCTTTTGAAAAAACAGTAAGATCCCAAAGAAAACTCGACTGGCTTATAAATGAGCCTGCACAATATCAGAAACTTGTCTCAGTGATCAAATTCAAGTCTCAACTCAACTATGAGCACCCCAAAGAACTCCTGCTTATCCAACCCAGATGCACCGGGCTTTCAATGAACTCCAATGTAAACCCATCTGCAGCAATATTAAATGCTCAGAGCAACTGCTCTGGCCAACCATTCGCTCCAATATTAACCTGACCGTGGCACTATAGAGAGGCGAAGTCCCTCCCCTTCCGGTGTTCCCCGTGGGACCTTATTTTGGAAAAAATATGCACGGTAGTCTATGGCAAGAGACAATTTTTTTTTGATCCTGTTTGAATTGTGCCATGAATTACACACATGATTTGTCCATTTAAAAGACCATTTTGCATGTTAAGAAAGTAGGTTTGTCTAAGTACCATTTAGTTTTTTGTGAAACCGCTCAGTGAACTACATCTCTCGCTTGCACAATATACATCACCAACACCAACATGGCCATCCAATTTGAATTCATTTGAATGGCTAGAATAACTTATATCTAACAGTTTTTAACAACAATTCTACAACAATTGGAGACTTACAGTACAGCAGACAGCAAACTTATAAACCAGTATGTATGTCAAAGCAGCCACAGCAACTACACAGTCTACTGAACTAATGCACATGAATAGGGAGAGACAGCGCCTGGATGCGAGAGATGTGACCCACGACCAGTTCATCATAGTTTATAATAATGCAGTGCAGTGAGGATACAGACGTTTCAGAGGAGACGAGTGCTTATCACATGGATCTGTCTGTCCGTTTGTCTGTTAACAGAGACTCCAGTCTGCAGTGTAGTTCACACACAGATAAACCACAGAACTGTAGAGTAACATTAGGCTTCATGTTCAAGTAAAGTTTTTCACGTCACGTCCACACTTCTGTCCACATTCACACGCGCTCTCTTTCTCTTTTTACATGAACGGCCGAATGGTGCGTCGCTTTAAATGTTGCTGCTGCAAGGAATTGTGGGACGGCATTATCTCCTTTCCTTTCGTAAAGGATGGTCCAGTGTATCCTATGCTAAAGGAGATAAGAAAGGAAGCATTGAAGCACCTTTCCTTAGCATTCAGAGAATTTGAACAGCTCTTATCATGGCTGCCACTTAAATACTTATCAGAAATACCTGCAGATGCATTTCAATGAAACAAAGGTGTCTTCTGTAGATAATTGCAATATGCAGGCACTTTGTAATTAGCTGCATCAGTTTCTGATTTAGAAATTTCTCTTTGTGATCTGTATCATGATTATCATACCTATTATTGCTACAGGTTTTGCCTGTATGACATTTTTCAGTAAAATATCAAGCTATCAATGAGATTTTCTTAAGAAACTATCTGCTAACTAGGCAACAGGGGTTTTATGTAGGCTCTATATTACTGCCACCTAACGATGGATGCATTTTCTTGCACCAAATGCTTAACTGCAATGCATTGTGGGTGATACACCTCTGGAGTGACCATTGCTCCCTCAGCCCTCTGAGCACCCAAGCACGACAGGCCTTCCTCCAAGCCTGTAGTAACGCCTTAGATTGTCAGCAATATTGTACAATAATCTCTGAAGGTGACTCATTTTAGTCACAAGTTCGAGTAAAAAACTGTGGACAACGGCCAACGTTTCAGGGCTTCCGGTGTAGCCAGTGGAAATCCGGAAAATGGATAATGGATGTTCGGGCCAAGACTTCCTCTTCTGTGCGCCGGTCATTGTTTATAACCCGATTAGCAGTCTTGGAACCCGTTGGCTATTGTCTTGATTTGAATGCAGATACATTTAAAAAAGCTAATAAAAAGCTAATCTCTAGTGTTCGTCGTCAGACGACAGCCGATAGGTTCAAAAATTGCATTTTGGCCAATTGCTCTCCACACAGACTGTTTACCTGCATGCAACCAAAGCCTGCTCAAACTTGATTGGTCAACAGGACTCGGACTACAAACAGACTGCAAACAGAAACCAGAACACTTCCGATACCAAAATCTTGTCCCTTGCCTACAGATTCTGCATTCTTATGCAGATATCTGTTTATAGAGAGTACGTACATATCAACCGTGTGTGTGTATGTGTGTGTACATGCTTAGACTCTGACTGATCTCACTCACTAGAAACTCCAGGTGATTCTTTTATCTTCTTCTAGTGTCTCTCCTTTTCCCTGTTTTTTCTGTCCATTTGTGTTTCAATAAAGCCAAGCGACAAGTTCAAACGTCCCTCTCAAGCTGAATCATTTTAAGCTTGCACAGACCCATCTTGGCATCAATTTGCACCACCTAGAGCAAATCTACGTGTATTTGTGTCCACTCACATCTTTCCATTAACTTGGTATGAATGATGCATACCGCATCTTAAATTTGCTTCATGTTCTGTTTGAACAGACCTCTGAGGAAGAGGTTGGTGGAAAATGGTTGGGTGGAAAAAGTGTCTGACTTTGACACTCTTTGAGACTATTCACACATCACATCTCCTACCAACAGTCAACCACAGTTTTTCCCCAACCTTAACTGAGTATTTTTTTAAACCATAACCATGACCTTTCCTACCTCAATAAGTAGCTTTAGTTGCCTAAATGTAACCAAACCTTAACTAGAGGTAGCAAATCAGAAAACGCTCCCATGAACTGCTTCTGAAATGCTCATATGGGTCAAGCATAAAGTTAATTCTTGAGGTGAGAAACAACAACAACAACAAAAATCTTAACTCATTGTCCACTTACTAGCATTTTTTGAGCTCACAGACTTCTTAAATGGATGGAGTTTGCTTAATTGTCATGGTGATAGCTTAATTGTCATCAAGTTCCATGGTAAGGTCACGTGATGACAATTGAGCTATCTCCATGATAATTAAGCAAACTCCATCCATTGATGAAGGCTGTGAGCTTAAAATAAAGCTAGTAAGTGGATCTTAAGTTAAGATTTTTTTTTGTTAAACAGTCATGTGGGTTGTTTTGGAAGGCACCGACAAATTACCTATTTGTTGTTTAAGTACTTGCTGGGCATGTCGTCCTGCCAAATGGCTTCCAGATCAGAAAACGCTCATATGGGTTACTTTGGAAGGTCATGACTAATGATCTGTTTTTGTGTGTATGAGGACTCAAGTGTCCAAAGGATCAAAGCATGGCCTTCAGGTGAGGAGGAAATGTAGGCTGTCATACCATTTACTGTAACACCACTGAGTCTAATTATTTTTTATTTGATTCCAAGCAAACAAATGAAATAAACTGCTCATGTTGCAATGTGATAGTAATTATGACTTCCCACCAGATTTAATACAAATGTTTTCAATTGGCAATATGGCTTCCTTTGTGATGATTTCTAGATTACTTAATTTCTCAGTGAGAGTAAGTCAGGTTGGTTAAGCAGGGTAACCAGAGCAGACGTCTGTGTGGATGCTGAAGTTGGCCCTAGCAGGTGTTGTGAGGGCCCCAGCATTAACACCAACACCTGGCCTGAAGCCCCAGAGACCACATGCTGCACAACACTATTAGTCAGCTATGTGGATCACAGATAGATAGAGCTAAAACTGGCTGCTGCCACTTCACAGAGAGTGAAAGACCTATAAAAGACAAGCCCCCCCCCCTTTCCATTTTTGCTCTCCTGATAACATTTTATCACTCGATTTCGAAAGTCTTTAGAGGGGGTATTTCAAAGCGAGCCAGACATTCTGAGACAGGAACAACTTTGCAAGAGTAATTTCTCCTCGCTGTGTATGAAAATTTAAATTCCTCACCGCTCAATGGGAAGCAGAGGTTTAAACGAGCCAGAAACCACCAGCATGTGCTGAGAAATTCCTGCACCCTTCTGGTGGCGATTACCAACAGGGGCAAAGGGAAGGGGGGTATAACAAGAGCCATGGTGGCACTGCCCTCCATGGCCCCTATCTAGAGAGAGCCTCGATGGCCTGCAGTCAAAACTATCAGCTCCCTTTCATGATCATCTACTGTACAGCAGCACTGATAATGCAAGGAACAGGGATGCTTCGTATTTTTTTTAAGTAACTGCGAGAATGTGTTCAATCCACAGAGAGCCATTTAACATTCTTCTGTAAAATGGCATCTGAAAGGAAAAACTACCCTTCTTTTTCCGGAACACGTGTGTGCTCCTTTGATGCCTAAAGTGAGCTTAGACTCTGATTTGTATCAAAAGATTTAAAGCCACTTAACATAAACAAAGATTCTTAAGACTTTCCAGTGTTTAACATCTGTATGTCCAAAACAAGAAAAAGTACAGAAAAGAATCAGTTTTGTCAGTATTAAATCAAATGTATGGGTTAATTAAACAGGGCTCAAGGGTCAAGACAACAATGGCTTATGTCACTGACGACAAGTCGCTCGTTTCAAATGCATTGACAAAAAGACATGATTAGTTGAACCTGACTAAGCAGTTGTCTCAAGGCTTTATTGGCAGGGCCAGGCCTCTGATTTCTCATTTTCAAACCACAGCACTGCAGTGTTTTTGTTCTGTCACTGCTCATCCTTTATTTTGACAGATGTAACTTCAACTTGAGGGTTTTGCAAAGTGGCTTTAACACATCAAAGTGTCAGCATCTTCTAACACTGCCAGATACAGATGAAGACATAGAAAATGATTATTGAACATTCTTGCCTTTATTTCTGCATCTTTCCTGTTGTGCTCTCCTCCTCTGCCTATGGCATAAGGCTAGACCTCCCAGTCTTCCAAGTGAAAAATGATCCATTGATTAGACTGCTCAGTCATTAAAGGGCACATCCAAACTGGGCAATGACCATATGGGGTCAAAGATCAACAAAGGGCCCTGTTCATAGCAAGCCCTTCCTGCACGAGGACACAGCAGCTCCCTTTATGATCCTTCATTACATTAGAGGTTAACCTCAGCCTTTTTTTCTACCAGGGGGACAATCAGAACTATCAGGCACTTTTGTTCAGCATGGAGAAACAGTGGTTAACAGAGTAACGGGAAGAAGGTGTGAAAGAGAAGATGTTGAGGAGATAGAGGAATGGGATGAGACAAGAGATGAGGGAAGGATGAGGAAGGGAGAGGATGTGAAAATGAAGCTGGTATGTGGAGGAGGATTTCCTGAGTTTCACTGCAGCCCTGATTCCTCCCTTTCCTTCTCCCAGAAAATTAAATATTGATCAATCTCACAGGCCTACTAACAATGGAGGAGATAAAGAAGAGTAGCTGGGGGAAAGGCAGTAGGCTGGGCGGGGGTCAGCGAGGATAGGGGGGTTGTGTGTTTATGGAGGGCGATTCCTAGCCTGGGAAATGCAGGCCCATCCATCAGCCACACCCTGAACACGGGAGAGATTCGGCTGGGAAGGTCTCAAGGCAGGCAGACAAAAGGCTGGGGTCTTCTTTAGCACGTTTCTTCCCTGACAGTGAGCAAACAACCCCTCGTCTCTGATCGGCTTTATCGGTAAAGCTTCTGAGCCTGCGCAGCCTTTTAAATAATTAACAAGGCGTACATTTCTATAGCTCTCCTATTGAGGGATCTGCATCTCAGAGCTGTCCTTTATGCCCAGAGCTGTTGTTTATGCCCCTGTTCCTGTCCTCCCAGGAGCAGGGGCATAAACAACAGGCTTTAATAAGTGTGCAGCTTTAGCCAGGCCTCATGTTACTTTTGCACAGGAACATTACACTGTTTCAAAATAAATGCATTATAAGTTCCATTCTGGAGGAGTCATAGTCGTTGACAAATACACTGATGAACTTGTTTATCTGCTTACAACTACATTAAGGTGCGTTTTAAACCACATAACCATATACTGCTTATAAATGCTAAATAGGTGGTAAAGTAAAGTTTCAGCAATACTTTTCCCCCTCCCTGTTCATACAGTGTAACATAGTATGTACAGGTTTGTCACCTTTTCATGAACGAAGAAACAGAAACTCTGTTTCCAGCTTTGTGACACAGCATTTTTCAGATAATCAAATGAGTTTATCCTTAAGTTTATCACTTTAATCACCAAATTTGGAGATATGGGGTTTTCACGGCACAGCGGCAATATGTAAATGTACTGTCACTGTATATGTGTATATACTGTATGTGTATCAGGGTATATAGTATATAAAGTATTAATGTGTGTAAATACATAACTTTTACATAACACATTTCAATTTCTGGATTTTATCTAGCTTGTTCATGAATTTTGTTAATTGTGTATTGAAGGTTAGGTGCAAAAAAATATGGCTTTAGCTTACACCTTTTCAATCTCTTGACAATGATTTATCATTTTGTGGCTCTGTGAGCACTTCTGTTTTCAGTTATCATCAGAGGATGAATCAACAATCAGAGGTAAACAATCAACAAAAACCAATAAAGCTTTCAGGCTAAATTTAAACCTTTTTTACCTTTACCTAAGTGCATTACTTTTTAAATTTACTACTTGCAATTTTTTCACCAAAGTACACAAGCCAATAGTTGGACCTATTCGAGTTTATGAGGTTAACCCGCCACAATTGATTTTCACTGTATTTAATAAGATAAACATCACCAATCATCACAAATGCTCCCAGTAAGGATTTTTTAACCCAGTTTATATGGCAGTGTCACTGGGAGCTCTTACGGCTGTGACTGATCTAAACAAAAGCCCATTTCACTTCACCGAATAATGAACTGTTTGCATTTAACCCCTCCCCGCACCCACCCACACACACGCACGCACGCACACACACACACACACACACACACACACACACACACACACACACACACACACACACATCGACAATACCCAAAACCGTTATTGGATGCTGGAACTTAAACAAATTATGACAAGGGATCTTCCTCGCCGATCGACCTTTGCTGACCTCTTATATTGCTGATATTTATTAGTGTCCTTTCTCCAGATAACACTGTGCCTTGCAAGTTGTGTGTGTGTGTGTGTGTGTGTGAGGGGGTTTGTAAATCCTGGAGTGGAAGCAGCCAGGCAGCTGGTCATAAACGCCAGCACTATAGGATTTCCACATAAAGAAAAGAGGTGCAACAGCCTCTCTATCCTTTCCCACCTCCCCCGTTGCTCCACTCCCAACCCCTCCCCCCGCTGCCATTCCACTCCTGATCTGGAGAGATGTTATCGCTCCATTTAAGAAAGGAACAAACAAGATTATACTGTAAGTCATCCACGATTATGGCCACAAATCTGGTGCTGGAGCGAGGGCAGGGAGGTGGGGGGTGGGAGGGAGGAGTGAAAGATGATAAAGTAAACTGAGTTGCTTTTCTTTTCCTCTCAGTCCATCTCCTTTTATCCGCCACACAAACAGATTTATGGGATAAAGAAGAAGAGGCTTTTGTGGACAGTATATCTTTCAAAAACAGTCAGGCCTTCTGGGAGGAGGAGAAAAAAATGTGACAATGACATATGTCTTCAACAGCTTGCGCCTTTTTCTGTCTTATTGTGTGTGTGCGTGTGCGTGTGTGTGCCTGGCTATGACATAATCCCTCACGCAGAGTCAACACTGTGACGGGCATTTCTTAAATACACACAACCTGACTGAAAGGAAAAAAATAATGAATAAAAATGTCAACCTCTCAGATTGTAAATTGAAAGGCTGTTGTAAAGGCACTGTCGGTTCAGCTGCAGCGTGCTCCCATGTCTCGGGCGACACACTTTACATCTGCGCCTCCTGGCTTCTGACTGTGGCTCATCACAAAAACGACAGAGCAGAAAAAAAAATGCGACACCTAGAAGTCTATTCATGTCATACAGTAGAGCGAGGGGGCTTTTTCCCCGTCTCCTCTGCAGCTACAACCATCAATTTAGCTCTGTGGTGGCCAGTCAGCCCCTCTCTGTCCCAGCTGTGTTTGACACTATTTATCTGCTCTAGTGAAGCAGATCATTTTTGATTATTAACCTCCCACCCAAAAAAAGAAAAGCTCCCTCGAAAAGGTTAGGACGCAAAATGACAACCTCACACGATTCCCACCCGGGCAATCAAACACTTGACTGTTACAGCTGCAGAGCCACTCCATCAAATCTTGCTTTCAAAGCACACACACAATCACACACACTTCAGCCCTTTCTTTCTCACCCCGTCCCTCAATATTTTTTCACCCCAGCACTGTCGACCTTTTTTTCCCCCCTTTTCCATCTGAATCCCTCTCCATCTCCATTGCTTTCTTGCTATCATTTGTCTCTCAATCTAATCTTTGTCTTCCTCTCTCTCTCTCCCTCCCTCGCCACCCTGCGTCTTCATCTCTCGCTCGGCTCTCTCAGTCCATGTGTGCACCCTGCCCATTAAATTACAGTCCTCTCTAATAAAAGGTTGAACTTTCTTTACCCACTCATGTGGATGAAGAATCTGCCAGTTTCCTGCTGTTCCAAATTCCTGCCTCAGAATATTGAACACACACGCGCGCGCTCGCACACACACACACACACACACAGAAAAGTAAGAACAGTGAAGACCCTGCTCTGTCTCATCGTTAACATTTATCTTTCTCACTTAAAGTGTCACACATGCTAACATGCTCTCAAATGCTCTCTCACACACACACACACACACACACATGCACGCACACACACTGATGATGTATTTGTCAACCCCTTTTGCCCCACTGTTTCAAACCTGTCTGCCTAACATCGTCATTCTATACACACCAGTGCCATTACGCCTGCCCAGCCAATAAATTAAGCCCATTTACTCTTCTGAATTATGTTATGTTTATTGATGCTCGTATAATTTAATTTCACACAAATTCCATTAAAGATTATGCTCTCTGTCACAGAGCAGCACTTCCAGGAGAGGGGAATCTAATCGGGTTATAATGGATCTGAGACATGCATTACAGTTGGGACACACAGCGCACGCCCACGCACACAATTGTCATCTTAATAATGCAGAGTCAAGCAAACGGATCAATGGTCGCCGTGATGATGCTGTCAAACTGCACTAAGTGACAGGAAGCTTTCAGAGCTCGCTATCAAAAGGAAGTCATCTCTGGGGGATCATACTGTCTTCTAGCCCTGCGGGGAATAAAAGATGTCACCTCAGTTTCACAGCTGTGTCAAAAATGACATCGAACTCCACTCTGAAATACTATATTTGAGAACTCTGTTTCACCTTCTGGAAAATTAGGTACAGATATTAAAACTGTAAGCCTGATATTAGTATAATATTCTGTTACGGTTGCCCAGTTGATAATTCAGTCTTAATGAAATAACTTTTGAGAGTTCTTTTATTAATCTGCTGGATCATGGATGAAAAAGATCACTAGCACAAACATGCAAATAACTACTTGTTATGGAAATGACCAGCAAATTGTCTTGTTTGATGACTACATCACACAAAAATGGAATCTTTGAATGTTTTACTTAATTAACCAAAAATGAAACCCTTGCAAAAGGGGAGCTTTTTAAAATCCCCAATGATTCAGGGAATCAATTGTATTGAGGAAACATTATGATCTTATTGTGACAACAGATAAAAAAAAGTCACTGGCTACGTACAGTGTAGAGATTGCAATGCTGTTCTGACAGAACTAAAAGGCACATCCTCTCTGCAGAGACATGCTGTACAAAGTTCTGTTTGGCATTATAACTGTCTGGACTGTGTTAAAGTTCAGCTGGGAAACAAAAGTTTACCAGCCACGCTCATATGGTCGACACTGGGAAAAGGCTAAAGATGATCTACTAACTGGTAATGCAGATGAGTTACCTGTGTCTGAAAGGCACGGATACAGGTGGGCTTGGTTCTCTCTAGAGTGATTTTTACAAATTTGCATGACTAGTTGTTTAAAAATGTTTCTTGAAGGTGCAGCTGTTTTGACCTTTGAATATTATTCACTGCAGTGATGCCTTTTCTATTTCTAAAATGTCAATTAATTTATGCATGTATTTTATACAGTACTGAGCTGTTGATGAGATAATAAATCTAAAACCTTTTCTTTGTTTGTTGTAGCATAAAATGTGGGTTGCGCATCGCTTATTAGAGAACTAACCGCTGATTCTCTTCATGCAACAATTAAAACTGAATAATAACTGCAATTAACAGCCGGTTGACAATTCTGACGTCCTGGAGCTTCACGTCAGCCGTTCCTGAGTCATTGCTCCGAACCATAATCTTCCACAACACTTCATGGTTCGCCTTTCTTTGTCATGGCAATGAGTAAGAGCTTAGTCACAGTGAGCACAGAGACAAATAGAGGATTTATGTTGGTATTATTTAGAAGGCTAAGTGGAAAATGATTGGAGCCCCTTACATTTTTTTTTGGCACCAGTGATGATTTCTTCATCTTTTCTAGGTTAAACTACTTAATCTATGGCAAATTTTCTTCCTTCTATGATATATGTATAAGATTTAGTATATTACTTAGTTTGAGGAGATACCGTACAAGAGTACCAGCGGTATGTGCAGAGACTGTCTTTGTGTTCTTAACTCAATTTTTCTCTTGCTTACACTTCCCTTGTAAAGTGACAGGCTTATTAAGAATAAGTTTCTCCCACACCTCCCAATAAGCCATTTGTAAGGCTTGAGGTGGAGTTTATCAACGGCCTGTAATAAGAGGCATGTAGCCTAGGTCCACTGTGGCTTTGTCTTCATTTACCTGCCTGTACATGTGTTGTATTCAGGATTAATTTGCTGCTTTGATGTATTAAAAAGAGCCAGAGGATTTCCAGTGGCATGCTCCCCAAGGTGGACAGCTTTAAAAGGAGCTTTTTCTTCATTCCTGCACTTAGGTTTATTACAGATCCCCAGACTGTCCAATTTTAAAGAAATATGCCTCCAAAATAGTAGGATAATTGTTTTTACTTTCAGGCGATTCTTGCAAAGGAAAATCACACATGGCAACCAAGCTAGATTTTATAAAACCTGAGCGGTGGTGATGCATGATGGGAAGAGGATGGAACAAATTTTTCATGTTCTTTTAGTTAACAACAGCACAACATCACACTCAGTTGTCCCATCTCAACTTCCGTCACTGTCTAACATTGCACGCTAGCATCCCAGATATTCCTGTCAGTGTAGCCCCATCAGGAAAATGATATTTGCAATAATTGCCTGTCATTATAACTGCAATAACAGACACTAGGATGACTAAACAAGCAGCAATCCAAACATCCACTTATCTGTGTACATCTCTAGCAAAAAAGTTTATACAATTTCAAAACAAAAACAAGGGCAGAAACATCCATAAACCGAATGTGATGACACATCAAACCGTACACCAAACAGAACTGTTCTGTCATACACTTCCTGTTGTTTTATTTTTCCAGTTCTGTGTTTATAAGAAGCAGACACAAAGACGAGGGGGTTCGTAGCACTCCAAACAGTATGTGGATAACCCTGGACTAAAAGTAAGGGTTGACCGGTTTGTCTGTTTCTCATAGCTTTTGTTTCTTCTTCCAGAATTGCGTAACATTAAGTGACAAACCCATCAACAAGAAATCCATGTTTTCAGGTCCCTTCCATCCTCATATTAGTCTTGCTAGAAACAGTGGCACCTTAAACCTTCACACCCCCTGTGGGCAGTTAAGAAACGCTTCCACTTGCTAATGCAGTTCCCTGTCCTCCGCTTCCCAGAGGAACAGACAGTTGTGAAAGACCTTAGAGTCTTTAATGCTTCTGTGTGAACATCTGTTCAGTGACCATATACTTTAACACCGTAGGTTTTTGCTTATATGTGACATCAACAGTGGCCTTTAAAAAATCAGATATTGGCCAGTCAGATGTTGTTTAGAGGATTATATTTATTAGACTTAGCTGTGAAATCCCCTTATCCTCTTTCACAGCTATCAATCTATTCAGTTCAGTGCAGGGTTTACATCTCACTGTATTATAATGTACTTTTCCTCAACCTGCTGTGTTAACGTGTTGTGTTCAGCTGTGGGTTTCATGAGTGGGTGCAGGCAGCAATAATGATGATGATAGTGGAGCAACATTTTTTCCTGTCAACAACCAAGCCCTGTCACTCGCACAGAATGTAAAGTACCGTGTCTGGCTGCATTGCATTCTGGTCTACTGAGGCCACTGTAGTTGAAGGAACCGGAAGTATCTTTGACCTTTCAAACAACTGTTTTTCTCTCTGTATGAGGGGTCAGTAAAGACATCTTTGCTGTGATTCTGAGATGATTTACTGACTGCAATCGCTCTTAAAAGTGCCCTCTTACTCTACAGCTGCCAAAATCCCTATGAGAGAAGAGAGTTGATGAAAATGTTGATAAGCTCATCTGAGAGGCCTTTAGTTATCACTGTGCCCTCACAGCAATAAGCTTTATGAACAGCAGTGAGTGATTTTATGTAATTTTTTTGCCCAAAGCGTCGCCTCTCAGGCAACATACAGGGCGCGCTATCATCTTGGTGGAGGTTATTTGGACTGTACAGGGCCTTAAAGAAGACAGTAGGCAAGACTCGGGGCTAAAAAAAGTACTTCAACTTTATCATATTTTTTGGGTAATTGGTTATATATTTCTATTTGCAGATAATGTTTTGCTACAAAGATGCTTGAATTGAACATCAATCAAAGGTAATGGGCAGTGGTCTTTTTAGTAAAGATGCATATACTGTACATCATGATTTTTATTTTTATTTTGTTGTACCACCATTAGGGGAAAGCATCATAACCATCATAATTTGCTATTCAGCCCTTGAATTTTCAGTTGAAATATATTGCTAAATCAAACCAAACAAACCTTTGTGCTGCCATATTTTTAACCAACAACTCACAGGTGAAACACTGTACATAATCTTTCCAGCAGGTCATCTATAACTGGCACACATTTAGGCACCATTAGCTCATCTATCTCAGAGGTCAATGTCAATACGCCTGGCATGCTCTCAGTTAACAGATGTTACGTGTTATCCTACGTACCCACGTGGCTTGCTTTATGCTTTACGCACTAGTGGACACAGATGCACGTCGCTATGGTAACTTCATTCATCTGCAAATCTCACCCGAAACGTATCTAACCCCCCTCTTTTCCACCACCACCACCACCACCATCCCAATCAAACCTAATTATACCATATTGCTTTTCTTGTTCAACAATAAAGAAGGTTGCTGGGAGTGGGTGAGAGGGAGAGATTTAATGTAATTATTGAGACACTTCTTTCTCTGCTCCACGTGGCAAGAGTGAGATGCGCCGTGATGGACGCTGCTTGTCAAAATGCCTATTGATGAAGCGCAAAAACCCAATTTGCAGTCATAAGGCAACTACCTTCCAATTATGTTAGTGCCAGAGCATTCCTCAAGCCCAGCAACTCCAATCCTTCTCTCTTTTCTGAGTGGCTAGACCATTGCCCTTGGCAGACAGGTACCAAATGGGCTGCTCTCTGCATGCTGCCTTTAATGTTTTATTGATTTGCTTAGCATACGCCCCGATTCAACTCACACACTCCAACACTATTGCCCTTTGTGCTCACAGCCTGACCTGCCCTACATGAAAATTACGTTACTGAAATATGTTAAATGTGTCACTCCCCTCTCCGCGAGAAAATATCTCACCTATTGATGGATCTTTCAGGGGCTGGCAGATTGGTAATATTAGATCCCCACCAGCTTAATGACTTCTATTACTACAATTCCATCAGCCCCTCAACCAATCAATCATATGAACTAGGTAACATATCAAAGCCATGAATAAAATCAAAACGGGATTAGAAGATATATTTTCCAATTTTCATGTCAAATACAAAAAAGTATGAAAAGCGGGTGAGATGGAGCATTCAAGAGTAAATCTGCTCGCCATGGAGAAAGAGAAATGGAACAAACATTTCAAAAGAGAGTTGTGAAATTAATGAGCAAAGAAAATGTCACCCGTACAACAACGAACTCGATGTAACCACATCGAGTCTTCAGTTGTCTCGTCCCACTTAATAAGAGAGCTCACAATCATCATTCAGTTGACTACAGGGGATCCAATTACCTCGATCTTAAGATGGTATCAGCGAGCAACAGAACCACACAAATATTTCTTTCTAAATCCCATTATAAGCAAGATCAATGATTAAATCTAACTTTTCTTTGACCTGTGAGACGAGAAATGTACAACAATGCAGAGACTTTACACTCATTAAGCAGAGGATACTTGCATTCATGAGAAAATACATGTGTATGCTTGTGTGTGTGTGTGTGTGTGTGTGTGTGTGTGTGTGTGTGTGTGTGTGTGTGTGTGTGTGCCTGTGTGCATCCGTGCTCACATGTTAATGATGAATATGTGTCTGCCATGTCCTCAGACTCCCCGAGCAGAGGAAGGGACCCTCAGACAGAATACACAACAGGGACAGACACAGCTTATTCCCAGACAATGTCAATAGCTCAAGGGTAAAATCATTTGTCACCGCAGTGAAATCCCTCTAAATGTATACATTTATTATTGTCGTGCTTTAATTGATCGCAGGGCGCCAAGAGAAATACCAAGGGTCTGTAATACTCGCCTATCTCATTTACAAATCACACTTCGCAAAGCTTCAAGGACATGTGGGACTCCTCTAAGAGGAAAAGGGAAGAAATATCTTTCTAGTTTCTAGCCCTCAATGTTGTCAAGTTACACATTAATCTGGCTGTCCTATGTTAAGCAGAAAGATGCATTACAGAGCACATGGATCTAAGGTTTATAAGTTATATCTGTATATGCTACATCTTTGTTTCATTCACATTTTTGTGATAAATGACAAGTCAGATGTTTGTTTAATGAAAATATCAAAGGGGTGTCTGAGAAGATGTTAGCTTATTACATGATTATATTAAATATGTTCACTAAACATTTGCACCATGTTGAGTTTACCTTTACTTTCCTTGCAAAATAATTAAATTAAAATAAACAGGGGCCTCTTCTCATGCCATTTTCCATGCAGAGATTTTTAACTAAATACATGTTCATGCGCTTCAGTCATATCATTCTCATGTTACTTTCCTGTGATTCATAAGGCTCTCTTCCAACGATGCAGAGCCAGTACATGTAGTAAAAACTGGCCTGAATATCAGATGCAGTTAGTGAAGGGAACTAATCACATGTGATACGTTTACTGGAGTTAGTTCTAAACCAACCTGTAAAACAGGGCTGAAACAAATGAAATGCTATGTGTAGGATTTGAAAGTCGTAGTATCAAAAAAAACCCCACCACAGTATATTTCCATCCACCTGCTTTTACGCCTAGTTCCAGTTTTTGCATTAAAAACCTGGGTGTAAAACAAAGTTTTCCCATTAGGCTGAAGGGAAGAAATCAGCATATCAAAAAAGAAAAGATTTGATAAAGGCTGGTGGAAACGGATTTTCCAAATTGATCTTGATGTTGTGGTACCTGCTTCTGCTTCACCTGCAGTACACAAAGAATCCATGTCATGCAGCCACTCGCTGTTACATGCCCCCACTCCATCAGAAAGTCCCCCCAAAAAAAAAAAAAAAAAAAAACAAACAAAAGAAAGCGGAGGTCTGAGGGGTATACTTAACTGCATCGTCATCCTGATTCAAGCCCAGGTTGGGGCCCTTTGCTGCATCACCATAGCAGCTGATATTAGGGAGTGAGGCAGCAATGAAATGCAATGATGTATCAGAGTTTGTGGTGATTGATTAATTAATATTGTTACATGCTCTTAAATATTGCCAAAATCTTTGCTTAAAAATTGAGCAACAATTTCATGAAAAAAAACGACTGTTGCAAACCTTGTTGACAAAAAGCAAACAAAAGTACCATCGGAATAATTTGAAAGATACTACAAACACATGAGTGCTCTACACAGAATGGCTTTAAACTGTCATCATTTGTGTACACAAACAATGGAAATGTGAATTCACTTTGACCCATGAACAGGCTTATGCTGAATATGGTGTTGACAACAAATTACTCCAAAAAGGCAACTAATATCATACTCATAATTGCAGTAATAATTACAATAATAACCTGAACATAAATCAAATCACTTTATTATGCTTAAACCAGGGAAATAAAAAACAATAATGTCACAGTAACTAATCACTTAATGTATTGTCACTTTTCATCCTCAGAATCATCAGCATAACTTACTTCCCTGCATAAGGGTCCCATTGTTAGAGGTTTCCATCAATCCACCCAGCACTGCAGGGGTTAACTGCTCTCATTTTATATTATCTAACAACTTCGCTGTTTTTGCTGTTACTATATCTGTCCACATAAGAAGCTATCAATTGTAAAAGGCCAGCACCAACCCTACACCCACCAATACAGGCACATGCACACACATAGACACACACACACACACACACACACACACACACGCGTACCATGCACTCTATTCTCATTGGGACCACCCAGGTACAAGAAGTGATTACTTCAACATCTTTGGGTTACATCAACATTCTCAATCCCCAGCAATACATCACCTTCAGAGCATGGCTTATTAAAGCCTGAGCTTCATATGGTAACCTCCGGCAAATAACATGTCATTCACTTTTCTGCATGTCCCGATTTATGATTGACTGACTTGTCTGGTAGCCTTCCAGTAGCTGTACTCAACAACCAACCTGTCCATGTATTTGGAGTCATTCAGCTCACTTTTTTTCCCACTCTCGCATTTCAAGAAATTATTGTCATATCTAAATGTCACTGCAATTATCTCTCCCATTTGGCTGCGTTGGTAATGTCTGTATAAAGCAATAATGTGTCTGACATGCAGCGTGTATGCCAACATCTGTTCATGAGCCACGCAGCGTCCCCTCCGATATTCACTTCCTATTGTGATCATTTTCAATTGATTCTTTATGAGTCATTTCAAAGCTAATGGCTTGTGAGCGGCGCTGTGAAGAGAGGACCTTTGGGAGAAGGTACCCGGACTGACAGAGGGATCAGAGATGAGTCGTATACACAGCGAGACCAAGGGGGCTAAGGCAGAACAAAGTGATCAACAATCTGCTGAAATTTGTGCATAAAAGACCACAATCACACAGCTCTCATCCATGATTAAGTTCTAAAGTGCCAATTATGTCGCGTCAGAATACTACAGCAAGAGGCTGACACTCTACAATAAAGCAAATAATTTCCAGTTGGAGGAACAGAAAAATGTTAATATGAGGGGTGGAAGATGGGGTGAGGAGGATCTCAGTTAAAGGAAGTAGCTAATAAGGTTTAATGGTGCGTGTCAGGAAGCCGCAGTATGCAGGGGAAACACAGCTGGCTTCATTTTGTAAACTATTTGATATACACATCTATCCCGTTCACAATTATCAGCTGCTCTCAGGCCACAGGGGCCAGTTTAGGAACTCCAATCAGGGACATTTTCTCTCCACTCTTCAACTGTCAAGGAAAAGGCATTAATATAATTCAGTAAGATTAGACAGGTGGAGTTGCACCCAGTGCTCCTTTGGAAGATTTTTATACATGTAATGTCCAAGAGTTCATCACCCTTGGAAGCAACGAGGCGGGTGACATATGATGACACATTCCAACATAAAGGTAATAATGCACATACTTCAAATGAGACAAAACAGTAGGTCATCGTAGGAACGCCTTCATTTCCAAACACTCGTGTTTAAAGAAATTAAAATTCATTTGTGCTTAGAATTAAGTATATATCCTTGGTGTTTGTTTGGACGTGTGTAGTTATTTGGTCAAATTGTGATTACCAAAAAGAGGACATCTTTAAGCTTTATTTATTTCTGCCATGGTAGCACCACCTACATTAGTGTACTACAAGGGGTGTGAATTTTTGGTTCTGACTGACAGTACTGACACTGGTAATTTGATTGGTGCAATAGTGAGTGGGCAATAGTTTGCAATCACTTCAATTCCCATGGTCATACAGGCAGTTAATCACCTGGGGACCGACATTGTTAGCCTTTGCTTAGTCCCAGCTGTTATTTGAGCACTCCCGACATTACTCTCTGACTCTTTACATTTTTCAGTGTTGTGGTTCAAATCAGAGAATAACGTATGGAGTGCTGAGGTTAGAGGACTACCCGTTGCTGTGAGTTTTCACAGCCTGGTTATTTGCCATCACCACAACTGGATCCATGAAATAGAGACAGCTAACGCTAGCTGGCTCCCCTCCTTTCTATAATACAAAACGAACACAACACAACAGTGTGAGAGCTGACAATGACTCAGGAGACGTTGAAATAACATGAACAAAAACTAATATCTAATGGGATTCATCGCTGACTTTAGCAAACTGGGCTAACTAGCTTCTACTTTCTGAGTGGCATACAAACTTTACAACATGATGGGTCCTCCCAAATGTGGAATGTTGTAAAGGAGCAGACAACTTAAATTGCGGTACAACAACCAACACCATGTGGGCTTGTTGAAAAAGCAGAAAAACCATTTTGCATCAACAGAGTTTTACAGAGGTATGACGTGCGCACTATTGAAGTTGACAGCGTGTCTCCTAGCAACGCTGGTTCTCAAATGTCAGTGAACCGCTGCCATGGGAAGCTTAGATGCTGTGTCCACAAATATGTCCAAAAGCTGTTTTATCCTCTTTTGTGAAATTGCAGCTGCAGTACCATTCGTTACACAAAAAGTGAGAAGAATTCAAATTTCAGTTTGACTTTAAGGAAAAGAATAAACATTGTTGGTTGGTATTCTCTAGGAATACCAACCGTAATACTGTAAAATACCCCTCTAAATTACACACATACACACAAATAATAGAAATCAACCATTTGACATGTGCTCTTCAATTTCTTTTTATTTCAATCAACCAAAAATATTAACATGTACATTACAGCTATGTGACATTAGAAAACATTGAAACATCACTGTTTAAGCAATGATATTGAGATGAATTCTAAAGAGAAGAACATTTGAAAAACATCTTGCAATTAAGTCACAGAAAGACAGATAGAATTTTTGTTCAAAACAGGCGACCTGCCAAATGAAAAACTGACACCTTCTTTTGCAGCAATAAAAACAACAATGTTTTATAAAGCATAACAGACAATTCAAGTTCTTCAGATGAGGAGATTACACACATGATCTTTTTTTAAGACCTAAAGGAAGTCTGGACATGTATTTAAAACACAAAAACATAATTGCTTTGCGTCCAAACTTCTGAACCTTTGTGTTTTTAGCGGTTGAGTGATCAACTTCCTCACAAGGGTCAAATAATTGTCAGTGTCACCGGCAGATTTAGAGACTGAAGCACCGGAGGATAAACCACTAGAGGGGACAAAGCTATATTCTCTGGCTGGTAGGATTTATACTTTACTGCAGTGAGGATAAGCCCATCATTAAATCATTATGATTGCAACCCTTGACTCCTGAGGTTTTTCTTTTTTCTTTTCTTTTTTTTACCCACCACAGCGTGTGAAAAGAGTATCCTGAACTTCAAAAATTGCATGTTGTCTAACAAGCCACTTGCATTTGATGGGCCTAATTTAAACTATTATGTTCTTGTGGTTTCCTGATCCTATTATAAATATTTGAAGGGAAGTATTTATCGTTGAGATACTGTATATCAGCACAGATGGATTTCCTGTGCAAGCAAAGGTCAGTGATTTAGATGTATAAACATGTGAGTGGGAAACCCTCTGTGCCTTGACCTGAAAATCATGGCAGTAATGACGAACAGGGGATGTGGCAAAGTTAGTGTGCCAATGAATCCTGTTAGACATGGTTGGTCTGAACCCGTATACAGGCACACTCTTTTCACCTGGTGTTGTTGGAGATTTGTGAAAAGGCACATCATACTGCAATTGATCCCTTGTGTGTTGCATTGAGACTCTCTCCTCTCTCTTTGCTTCCAGCTCTCTCTCCCACCAGCTCTGAGGCGGCCTAAACAAGCGCTGCGGTGCCATGGCTCGCCACTGGTAACGCCAAGTGTTTATCGCACTGCGCAATGTGCAGGTGACAGTAATTATCAGCAGATGACAGTGACAGTCCTCAATGTGGACCAGATGGTGATACAAGGCGTCATGCATGTACAGCATGGGTGGAGGGGGGGTGGGTGGGAAAGACCAAGATAAAGGCGAGGGAAGGAGAAAGTAAATACACATTAGGGACAAAGCGTGCTCCCTGTGTCGCAGCAAAAAACCAAAAGATGGAGGCCTCATTTTGAAACAGCGAGAAGTCAAAAGAACTCCTTCTTTTGACTTCTCGCTGTTTCAAAAAAAAAACTACCGGTGATGCTTGGAGCAGCAGGATGCAGATCACACTGGTTGCTTTGAGAGAGTTTGCTGTTGTAAAACTGCCAGCATCTTGTGCATCCCGCATGTCCTATTGAGGCCCTGCATGCCACGTTAGCTCCCAAAACCTGTGCACACAGTGTATAAAGTCTATTCTGGGGGTAAACACTTGCATATACAATCGCATATGCAAAGCACAGCAGCAACAGTCACGGCCACTCAGGCAGATATGTGATCAAAACCACACAGAGTGGCAATCACTGTTTGAAGTCACTGGGGGGTGTAAGTCAGTGTAAGGAACATTAACAGTTGCTGATATTATACTGAAGTCACAGATAACAGGATGTGGATTTGCTTTGCTTTCTGTGTGGAGTTTGTGTGTTTGCCTTGGGCTCTCCAAGGCTTCCTCTGTAGCCAGGTTGACTCCAAATTTCCATAAATATGAGTTTGAGTGTTTGGTCTATGTTTGTTGGCCTCGTGACAGACAGGGTGTCTCACTGAGTGTCCACCTAATGCATGCTGGGATAGACTCAAGTCACCTAGTAGAGAAATTAAAACAAGTATTCTACTTTTGAAGGTCAATTTATCAGGGATTATATTCTCTGATAGAACATATAGCAACACAAGCCACTTGTGGCCTACAACAACTTTGCTGACACCTCTACTTTCTGTTAAGCAGTAAAACTGGTCAGCCCTCACAGCAGGAGGCACTAATGATCAACATATAATCTACTGTCATCTCAGAGGTGAGAAAAAGTAAATGTGCACCATTCTATTCCATGCAGTAAACCCAGAAGTAAACACAATATAGCTGCATAAAATAACCC
Source organism: Siniperca chuatsi (assembly GCF_020085105.1). Classification (NCBI taxonomy): domain Eukaryota; kingdom Metazoa; phylum Chordata; class Actinopteri; order Centrarchiformes; family Sinipercidae; genus Siniperca; species Siniperca chuatsi. Next base: position 23,004,602 of record NC_058050.1, on the reverse strand, counting down.
TAAATTCATAAAATAGCAATATACTGCATAAACATTGTGACTGTAAATGCTTAAAAACCACAACTGTATGTCTGCCATCGCCATGCATGGAACTGTACACCAAATAAAAAATGTGATACTGTGACTGTTCTCTCCATGGGATTAGGTGTCTCGTTAAATGCCACTCGAAAAGCCCCATTAGTTCATTTCCCTCTTGGTTAATTAAGAGCTGCCCCTGACCTTTCCAACAGATAGGGGCAACTTTATCTTGAAAGTCAAGGTTACGAAACTATGTATCAAAGCAGATTGATTACTGATCACTGGACTGAAGGAGAGAGGCTTTGGCTAACTGCTCCGACTCCAGTCACCCAGGTGTGGTATATGAGAGAACTAATGAGGAAAGATGTAAGATAACAAATCAAAAGCTAAGATTGCATAGTCTTGGCGGTCTGTGTGCACTTGATTTAATGAGTGAAGTGGAAAGGGTTTGGATAAAAAATTTGAAATGCAAATTGTTTTTTTCCCAATGTTTGACCATAATTTAAGTCCTAGTAAAGACTTTAGAAAAAAATGATGGTACTAACTTTACTTTAACACAAGCTCTTACACGTGCATAATATAATACATAACCCTATAACCACTAAGAGTCTCAGATTTAGATTGTTTAACTTATTCTAAGATTTTGCATGGACACAATGCTAAACAAAATACATGAAATACATTTTAGACTACATGAATACGTTTTTGTTCATATGAAAATCAGACTTCTAGGAGGAATAATATACACCCAAATATTCTAAATCAGTGCCTTACACTTGCAAATGTCTGTATATCTACCACATTTGAATCCTTTTGCCACAGTATATAAGGACATTATCATCTAGGAAAAAAATCAGAGGGAACACTGGTTGTACCCTAGGGTGCTCTTGGTCCGGTAGAATGGACTTGTACTCCTCTGCCATTATACAGCCATTATGATGCAGAAGAGCACTCATCAGACCTAATGAACGCCAGTAGATCATTAGATTACATATCCACTTCCATGCTGAACAGTTAGAGACAGAAAAGTTGAGAGCTTTCTGTCTGGTGAGGCTGTTCAGATTGTGTTGTAACCTTTAAGGTTTTGCAGTTTTCCTGGTCAACGCATGTTCAGTGACCAACATTTTGGCCTTGTTGTAGCTTAAAGGGGCACTCCTGATTTTACACATGCAGATCAGTTTAGTTGTCACAAGAAGTATTATTCAGCTTGCAAATACAGGTGTACAGTATATTGTCTTCCGTGGCTCTGGAGAAGCTTTGTCAAGTCTGAGAAAATCACCCTCATTGAACTTGAGACTTCAAATATTTAACAATGACCCTGTGCCTCAAACTGGGAACGTTTTTTCCGACTTTGCTCGTAATCGGAGTTTAAACAATATGACGTGAATGCATGTCATAAGATTTAACGCATTATGGGAAATGTAGGATTTTTTTTGGAATTTAAGTCATACTGGGGATTAAATGTCAGGATAGCTCAGCCTTTGTTGCACTGATTTTGTCCATTAAATCTTTAATGTTTCTTTCGCAAATCTTCTCCCAACTTTATGGAAGTGCAATACTAAATTGCTAGAGGACCCCTTTAATGTTTTATCAAAAACTTGTATATCAGAAAAATAATCTTTTAATGGTAATAGACACACTTCTTTTAGTATTCGGCTTTATATGGATCAATGTGTGGCTGTTTTTGTGATTGTGATTTAAGTCACTCAGCTTAACTCAAGGTCCACTTACCAGTTTTTTTAGGTCATAGAAAAGGTTTCAGTCTTAGCTTTCAACCACATATCATGGTTTTCACCAGTGAAGAAATTTTGCTCAGATGTCATGGTGATGTCATGTTTGAACTTCAAATTTTCCTCTTTATCATGTGATGTTACGGTTATTTTGTCCAGTCCCTACTTGCTGAAAATGCTTCCTCGGAGAGCATCACAGCTTTCTACCCCTCTCGATCTCTGAGCTGGAATAGCCCTCCCCTCCAAACGCTCAACATAAGAATAAACATGTATGAAGCACGCCGTGTCTACATCATCCATACAAGTCGCTTTTAAAGCAGGACTCTGATCCCTATTCATTACGTCAAAGTGTAGAAGAGACGTTTCTATTACCACACCAGATGTCCAAATCAGCCGTGTTGTTTCAGCACTTACTGTGCCCAGCCTCCCCCATCCCACCGTTTATTTACGTAGGGGAGCTCTGGCGGCCGGGAGGGAGTCCTGGCTAATTGTGAGCAGCTGTAATATCACAGGGCCATCATTAAGAGGGCAACGGCTTTGCACACAGATTCATAATCCAGCCTGAAATGGAATAGCAGCAACGTCCGCCGACCGCTACTGAATTACCAGATTGTTAGTGTGGCCTAATTTTTACACTTTGTTTATGAAAGACTAAACCGCTCAACAAGATTAGCACCCACAACAGTGTGATATTTCTCCAGAGAGGTGGTCGTGGCTGCTGTGTGTGTGTGTGTGTGTGTGGGGGGGTCCTATGCACTGAAGTAAGGGCTGTGTAGAATGATTTTGTGATGTAGCCTCCAACAGGTGGTTGAAAACTGAATATAAATCCCTGGCAGTGTTAAGAAGCTTTACTCAATTTAATTTTGTCATTTCTTGTCCAAAATCAAAAAATTATACCATAAAGCTGAACCAAAAACAGTTATTTATCTAGTTTAAGAGATTAGATTAGATTTGATCAGTAAAATTGTAAAGATATCCAGATCTGGTGATGTATCCTGCAGGAACATGAAGAGACTAGAATAACCTGGAAACCCCCACCTTGGTTCAATCCCTGGAATTCAAGCTGTTTATAGAACAAACCTGAAAATAGAATGATGAAATATAGACAAATAATGTCACAATAACCTTCAATTCATTTACTAATGCTGTTTACACGAGCATTGGCAGAGTGCTTTGGGTGCCCTTTTTGTCATATCTCCTTGTTGATAGTTGAATTTGTCAGTGCATGTTGGGACTCCAAAATGTTTTCATAATCTGGTTTTATTATAAGCAACACTGGCCAATGTTGAAAAATGAAGTCAAAAAGACAACAACGTGGCCACCGCGGCCATCCGCTCAGCAGACCGGGCCGAAGTGGACCACACACAGTGTTTCAGTAAAGCTTTGCATAAAGGAGATATTAGAATACAAGCAAACTGCAAACAAGCCCCCTCCAGCCACTCAGCGCGCTTTTTGTGCGTGTTTCGATTTTATAAACAACGTCGTCATTGCAATAGCGTGATTGCAAACGTTTCTTTTGAATATAGGCTTTTTGGTATTGCACGTAGACAACAACAAACTTTGGTTTGCAGAACATTAGGATATTCACATCCTGTATTTCAAAGTGTGTTTTGTGAATGCTGTCTGTGTTTGTGTGTAAGAGAGAGAAAAAATGGAAAAAGTGAAGCAGAGACATAAAAGGTTTCAATTTCTTATAAATATTTAGAGAGACCTATTTGAAAATATTTTGTAACTGATAAATAATGTAATTGGTTTACTCTGATGCTTTAATTTTGAAATCATGGGAATTTATTTTCTGGTCTTGTTTCTTCTTCATAATTCCGGCACTGACGAATAAGCCCTGAGTCAGGTTTGTATTGAGGAATCACCTCACTTTTCCAGTCACACTTAAGATATCTGCCTCTTGTCTGTTTATGCTGAAGGTTTATGCAGCCAGACAAACAGGGTTATTTTAAGAGGACCCTTCTCCATTTTCATGAGACAGCATATGCAGATTATCATCTCTATCAGCGTCCTGATCTCAAATCAGCCCCTCATTACTGGAGCTTAGCTAAGAAGACACAGCATCAATATTAGATGACAATGATGGGAAGAGGTGGAGGGCCACTCATAAGCTTATAGGCCCCCACCCTCCTCACAGCACATTGTTCACAGCAGAACTGAGAGATCCAAGCAACACGAGAAGGTATGAGTCATGACAGATGACCTGTACAATCATGGCAATACAGGAACCGTAGACAGATACTTTAATCAGCTACATCATTTTCAAAGACGGACATATGCACTCTGTTCCTCTGTATAACACAATAGTGATTCAACCTGTAGTCTGCTCATGATTTTTGCAACCCTAAATCTCCTTACAACATAATGAGGAAAAGTTTATATTGAATGTATATGAATAATGTTCCCTGTCACACAAAACATTCATAATGAACACGTCTGCGTAGTGAACATATCTGTAAAACATCCACTGTCTATGATTTGTTTTACTATCCACTCCTGGCAACTAAAGCACAATTACTGTATGTGTTTATAGTACTTTGTTAAAATTAGGGAAAGATTGTGGATTTGGTTAAATATAGAAAAAGTTAGCTCTGAATTGAAAAATTAGATGGCTTGCATGGACTCAATATTTAACCAAACCTATAATATATGTGTTTTAGTAGCCTGAAGCCAACAACATATGAGACACAGGACCTGAATCTCTAAATGTTAATACAAACATAGCAACATGCTCACAATGACAGTGCTAACATGCTGATGTTTAGCAGGTATAATGTTTACCACACTCAACATCTTAAAATCACCAGAATTATTAGATTTCATATTGAATGGGGCATCTAGCAAATTGCATGGCAATCCATCCAATAGTTGTCAAGATAGTTCACCGAAACCACAAATGTGAACCTTATAGTGGTGCAAGAGGAAAACTAACTCAACTAACTGTTAACCTGTGTTTTTAATATATAAAAAAGAGACTATAGACTTTTAAGTGAGTACAATAATAAGTCATTGATTAATGCGTTCTGGGTGTTTCTGTGTATGTACTGTTCATTTTTGTGGTTGTTTGCCTTATTATATCCATCAGCTGGAGGTCAGAGCATAAATGCCATTTTGTTTCATCATTACATTACCAGTTGTGGCATACACCTTACTGCATGCTCTTCAGTGAGAGTGAATCTAGGGATGATCTTCAGTATGACTTTGGAATTAATTTGGCCCTCTTCTCTCTTTTCTTTCACCTGAGTAGTTACGCTTCTGTCTGTGTACTGAGAATGCAGCTACACAGTGTTCCTGCTGGGTTCTCAAGAGGCAGATCAAGGTCAGGCCAGGAGTTGCAGGGGCAGTGGGACAGTACTGTGTGTGTGTGTGTGTGTGTTGGGGCTGGGGGAGGTAGACGGTGAGAGGGACGCCTCAGGACCCTGACGGCTCCGGTTGCCTGAGCCACGACCGCCGGGGTGGAGGAGGCTAGCCGCAGATCGATCCTCGCGGAGCTGGATCCCTGCGATAGTGGGGCGATTGGATGCAGTGTGCTGGGACTGAATGACATAAGCCCAGACGTCTAAGTGTCCCATTAGCAAGACAGCCGCCCATGTCCTGGTGCTTTCCTCTCCCCCCCTCGTTGATGCTGGCATCATATGGAAAACAGCTCAGGTGTTCCCCTCAATTGCTCGAGGATGACTGCAATACAGAGGGCAGCAGCTGACACTGGGACAGCTACAACTCTCTGCATGTGGCACTTCTGATTCTCCATATGTTACCAAAGCAATTATATCTTTATGGCTTTCATAAATCAATGGAGGAAGCGGCAACCCAGAGTGCATGTGCGAATGTGTGTGTTTACATACATGTGTATCTTCGTGTTTGTGCGTTTGCATATGTTTACAGCTAAACGAAGCAGGGGGCACCCAGGCCACGTGTGCGTTTTCTCCACATTCAACTCACAAGACGACCCGCTGTGGTCAGATTGTTGCCGACGATTCCTAAACACATAAGAAATGATGACAAAACAAGGAGGCCACACACAGAGAGGCTGCTGTGACACACTGCCTGCTGGGCCCAAACACAGAGGCAGAGCCAAGCTTAACTAGGCTCTGGTGAAGGAACAGCCCGCATGTTTTATTACTCTTTCACTCTTTCACCCTGCGCAAATGACCATATTTACATGTCCTCAAAATGAGTTTTAGGGCTGGGATATCCTGCTCACAGTGTCCATCAAACTCTTTGGCATCCCCAAATTATAACATAGTCACCAATATCGCATCAAGTAGAGGATTTGTATCTATTAATATAATCTGTCAGAAACATAAAAAGCTGTCTATCTTAATGAAAATGGATCTTTAGCTGAGGAGCCCATCAGAATGAGTGTAAATAATACTTTATAAATTGCAAAAAGTCAAGAGGGTCAAAATTTGCTAAGATATTGTCTGAGAGTTTTGATGTCATTTACTACATTTATGTCATGAAAATCTTTTGGGTCTCAGGATCAGCCTTTTTGAGGTCAAGATGCTGAATCTCTGTCATCTTTTAAATCACTTCTTAAAATCAACTTATATAATTTACAGAATTTACTAATTTCCATTTCATTGTTTATGCTTGCTTACGTCCAGTTAGAGTGCCCCGGGGCAAAAAATATTCTGTGGGGTCCACTTTTGCACCTACCACACTGGGTGCATTGTCACCTCCAAGTTTCAGTACAGTGTAAATAGCAGACCACACATTCCATCTTCATTATGTGCCCAGACACCCACAGATCAAACAGTACTCCTATGTTGGAAAAGTACCAAGGCGTTCTGTGTGTGGTAATTTGATTAAACACAGCTAGATTTAGACATACACAGGCCTACTATGTGAGCACAAAATATAAGATAATAAAGCTCTTAAAATGACATTTTGACACAGGACCTTTTTACAAGAAGGGACCTCAAGATTAGTTAATACTCAGGACCTACATTAGCTGACACTGCTGTTACTGTATATATTAGATAAGTGTTAATGTCCTGTATAGACTCGAGGTTTGTATTATTGTGAAGTTTGAGGCACTCACTTAACTAACTGGGGGCTGGGCCAGGTTCAGTTTTAAGTAAATATGCACATCCTCACTCTTGTGGAAAAGAAATAAACTTGTTTGTATAGAATAACTAGGAGCATGGATGTTGCTTTAAATGTTTTTGGTTTTGGACAGGTATGAGCCAGGTAGATAGATCTTTTTAAAACTCTGAGTTAGGAGTCCTCTTTTCGTTATATTTATTTATTTGATTTAAAGGTTAAGTGTGTTACATTTAGGAGGCGCTGTTGGCAGAAATGGAATATTTATTTAAGAATGTTTTCATTAGTGTATAATCACTTGAAAATAAGCGGGTCCCCTTCCACGGAGGATGCCATGTTGTACTGCCATGTTCATGCAGTAGCCCAGAATAGACAAACCAAACACTGGCTCTAGATAGGGCCATTCGCATTTTTCGCGAGTTTCGCGGCCACTCTAGTTTCTCGTACACGCTTGGAAGGGGAGGGTGAGGCGAGCACTATTCAAATGGTTGCAAACTGCAATTTCACCACTAGATGCCACTAAATCCTACACACTGGAACTTTTAGCAGCACCCATAGGTCCCTTTTACTTTGCAGTTTGCCTTTATTATTGCAATTTCCTTAACTAATTTGCAATTAATTTCCAAAACCAAATGACATGAAGTGTACCTGGGTCATTTAGGGTCCCTGGGTCCCTGGGGTCCCAGGGCAGTAGGCTGCTTTAACCGGTTGATAATCCAGGTTCGCTGATCAACCTTGATGATTCGTAGTGTTATCTAACTGCAGCATGTTTCCTTCTCCTTTAATTTTATGCTGTATGGTACTCGTGATTCATACAGTAACTGGTGAGATTAAAAAGGATACCACACTAATCTTGCAACTTGAGAATGTCAGTGAAAAATAATGCATGCACGCAGCCACAGACATATTTGATTTCTTTTGTTAACAGGGATGTGAGTTGCAAAAAATAATGGAGTGGAGAATGAATCAGTACAGGAAACGCTCTCTTGCTAAGCCCTGCGTGTGGCCAAGAGAGACGACCATAAACAAAGCTCCTCTTTGTGACTCCTCTTCACTCTCTGGTGCTCTCTCTCTCTCGTTCTCTCATCTAATACCCAACTGTTGGTCTGAGAAGTCACTCACTTATCTTAAAAGTCTTACCAAACTACAATGTATATATGAACTGCACTAAAATCACTTTTCACAGATTTCTTAAAAAGTCACATTAAAAGTCCAGTGTCATCAAGCAGTTACACTGAAGGGGAAACACGTGCCTGGACAGAAATGTGGGGCATTTGAGAGAACAAAGAGACAATAAATACTGTCTGCATCTGAATTATGTAAATAATAAATATGCCCCGGAGCATGAACTCCAAACCTCTGAGTAACTGCAAACACCAAAATGGTCTCAGGGAGCTCTGATCTTGGGAGCAGATGTTCAGGAAGTTACTCTTTTAGTCTTTTGGAGGTCCACAGATGACTGTGAAGACAATTATTTTTTGGAAGGCTGCCATGCATACAGTAGACTTGTGCTTACTGTATGAAAATACATTAAATCATTTTAGGGTTCTGTGTCCAACTGTCTGGAACACAAACTTCTAAAATGACAGAGAATGAAATGAGAATCAGATTCCCATCAACTGTTTAATTCCGCTGACAGTTATAAAAACACATCCAATATAAAACTGAATGCAAGAGTTATTATTTTTAGTGTATTATTTATTATTTCACCTAAGGGAAAAAGCAGCAAATACACAAACTTTCACATGGAAGAGTCAGCAGTACAATATTTCTAAGAGGCTATGGGGACTGGCATTTTAAAGACATTTCTGAAGTTAAATTTCCAACATTTGTGTGGTTAAAATGAACTATGTGTTGAGGAAAAGGTATATGATGCAAAATACAATGGGAAAAAAATCTATGGGAATATTTTTTGATTATTCACAAACAAAAAATATAAACATCTAAAGGAATCCTTGGTAAATGTTGGTTCTCCTTAAAATCAAAGACGGGAGAAAGACAGATAGGCTGGGAGATAACATTGCCTTGATCCCCTTCCCACCGCTCTGGCCTAATGCATTCTCCATCTCACTCACTGTAATTGCAATGCAATGATGTCAGCATGACAGGTGAGACTGAACGCGGGACAGCGTTGAATAAGCTGCCGCCACAGTATCAAGAGCACAAAAACGTATCTGAGACACTCTATGGGGTGTCAATTTAATCATGCTTAAACCAGGTATCACCTTCCTCCATGATTCCACCATTGACAAAGAATCCTGCATACTGCGTTGCACTGAGCAGAGCTATGGCCTCCTGCTTGATAATGTATCTGTGACTGACACGCTCACTGACACCCACACATACACACAATACTTCCCAGCGAGCATTTGACGGACGGTGACGGGGAGGATGCAGCCACGCTCTATCTCACCCCAAACCAGCAAATAAAAGAACATTTTTGGACACTGTTTTGAACTGAAATCAGAAAGTTAATTGGGGGATAAAACATTAAAAGTATAAAGTAACTGCTATGATACGCAAAAGTGTGCTTCCCCCCCCCCCCCCAATCACTGGCCCCCAGCCCCAGCCCCATAGACAGTTTGCGGGCAAACAAGAAATAATTCATACGGCTTCCCACACAGGAGTGGGTGTCCTGTATCAGCCTGTGCGCTCCACTGCCTGTCTGTTATCACCTGCAATTCAGGTAATCCACAGGACTATTATACTGCAGTTTATTGTACAGTAGAATATAGCTGCCTGCTGCACCAGCACCTCCTCCACCCCAACACCCCCACCTCCTCACATCATCACAGCTGAATCATACCTCTGGAAACCTGACACCTACCAGACCAACAAAGTCTCAGCATGTTTGCTCATATGCTGTATATGTGTATAGTTAGCTATATAACATAGCTGTATACAGCTGAACAAAGACTTGTGTTACATTTGGGTTACATAGTCACATACACTAGCACACAGACAATTGTTCTCTTTGAATATTAAGTATTACATGACAGTGGTGGAGTGTTGACATCTTTTGCTTAAGTAAAAGCAACAATACCCCATAAAAATATCAATATCAGCAGCAACATGTACTGTATCAGAAGTATACTCATTAGGCAGCAGATTGTTATTATTGGATTATTATTAATGATTACTGTGTACGCAGCATTTTATTGTTGGAGCTGGCTGAGGTGAAGCTAATTTTAACTAATTTATATACTGCTGTGTAGCTTAATCTATAATGATGCATCATATTTTATAAGCTGATAATATGTTTTGTACAGTATGTAATATCATGATTTTCAAAGTAACTAGTGAATATAGCTGTCACATAAAAATAGTGGAGTAAAAAGTACAATATTTCTCTCTGAAATGGAGTGGAGCAGAAAAGTAAAAGTATAAAGTCGCTTAAAATCGAAATACTCATGCAAAGAACAAGCACCTCAAAATTGGACTTACAGTAGGTACAATTAAATGGCTATTATATCAGCCTGGTGCATTTAGGCTAAGCTAATTTTGATAAAATCCAAGCTTATTGTCTTGATAAATGATGTCAAGTTCTTGAAAAACAATTGTACAAAGCTAAATTTGTAGTAGTTTATTGTTTTCCTCTTTAATTGCATTAAAAAAACAAGATTAAAACATGTATCACACAGTCCCTGTGGGGGAAGAAGTACTGAGATTTTTTAATTTACTTGTAAAAGTAAGAACCATCTTTGCTTGGGACCCCTTACCTAATACACAGCAACTTCTAACTGTGACCCCTTGTCACAGGCTGCATGTGTTGTTGGCATGGGTTGTGAGCAGTTTAATCAAATTGTAAAGTTTTAGAGGCCTGAAGAAGTAAAAAGTCCACTGCCTTATTTTAATAATACTCCATTACAAGTAAAAGTTCTGCATTCATAATTTTACTTAAATAGAAATACAATGGTATTATCAGGCAGCGTGTTATCTTCTTTCAGAGTTACATTATTTGATTATTATTATTGATCCATTAATGTGTAACCAGCATTTTAGTGTTGTTGCAACTTTACACAGTGTTGAGTAGTTTGATCTATGACAATAAATCATATGTTATACAATGATTGTGTGTTTTGTGTCTAAAATATCAATCTGAATAGTAACTAGTAACAATAGTTATCAAATAAATGTGCTGGAGTTGCACTGGCATTCTACTTTGAATCAAACATGCCTTTACTGTATATTCAATTTTCACTTGACAATGATACAATATGTCAATATGTCAGTTTCAGGAAAAAAAGGCCTGTAAAATTATTTCAAGCCTGGGGAGAAAAACAATTCACATGCTCTCCCTCTACAATAAAATAGCATTTGGGGGGTTTAATAATTCAACATACTAAGTTGCAAACTCACAAAAATCCATGCTCCCACAGCCTCTCATGTTGCCACGGGGCCAGAGAGTGCATTGTGCAGGGAATTGTCAACATTCCCATGATGAGCCTGCAGGCCCTGTGGTCCAACGAGGTGTCGAGATGAGGACCAAAATTGATTGTAAATGCTGAATTATTCAACCGAGCCCTCCGCCATTTGAGTGAGTTTCTTCGGTTACGTTGAGAAGAGCTTTCATAGCAAAACAGGAGAAGATTATCTTCCACAGGCCCCCGTGGAGGCCCTCATTAACGAGACAAAGCATCTACAGCCTAGACACACAGATACAGGCACAGTGACATAAATTTACATACACACACACACACATGCAGACATGCATGCCAAAAGTGCTGCTGACATTGATATCTTATAGCTGTACACATACACTGGCCAACTTCCAAAGCATACAGACCCACTGCACAGGATTTTAAATAAAGGGGAAAAAAATAAATGAGCGTGAAACTGCTAAATTATCCAATTTTTGAGTTGTTTTTGAGCATTACAAGTCTCTCAACACTAATCCCTTGAAATACACAAAAAGCTCATCAAAGTGTTGCTACTCTGATATGCTCCATTCATTCAAGTGTAACTGAGAAGCTCTTCGCTCACTTGAACAGCAGATAATTTTTCAAAGAACAATAAAGACAAAAAAAAAGCGAGCAAGAGATGCCAGCTAATCCTTGGCCTTAAGCTGTGAAAATATCCTCGAAAAATTTCCTTGTAATGTCTGTATTTACATTTACATTTACAAGATTCCCAGAGCGCTCTCTGCATCTTTATTAATAAATACATAAAAAGAGACATCATGAACACAACCAGTCAGTTCAAGGGCAACACTTGTTCTTCTTATTTAAATATCATTTCAATCTGGCCTCAATCACAGCATGTGCTTCATTACAACTAAAATGAGCAGGAGCTCAATAAAAGTAATTAAATATAAATGCTTCTGCTTTACAGTGTTGTGGACCTGTTAATACAATTCAGCCTGACTCCAATTACAGAAAATCCCAATGACCTCATGGCCCATAATAAATGAATCTGATCACATTAAACAGGGACAGGGAACGAGTGAGGCAATCAGGAGGGCTGTAATGTACTCAGCATGAACAAAATGAGAGGGATGCCAGAGATATGACTGCAGGAAACTCTAGCTTGGCGTTGCAGGCCCTTTGGCCTGTGCTATCATTAAATGACTCGCTGAAATTTTAATTCTCTGATCACATTAAGTGCTTCGGGAACACAACAAACTCTGCGGCGCAGATCTTGGCGGTGTCATCTCTTCGTGAAGAGGGATATAAAGGGCCTTAGGTATAAGGATGCTCGTTCTTTTTTCAGTGCTGGTGTCTTATAAAGGCTTATATTACACCTTTGCATAAGATGACGGGTGTGTGTGACAGCTCGTTTCACCACCCAGCATCCTCACTGTCCCGCACATCTCTTAGCAGCATGAAATCAAACAGGTGATAGCTCACCACAGCGAAATGCACACGCGAGTGTATCACTGTACTTCTCAGGACCATCATTACATTTGTCCTCTAACCTGAGCCCTGAATCAAACCCTCAAAACTACATGCGTTAAAGCTCATCCTAAATCTTAATAAAACTCTTAAATTAATACCAACCCCAAGCCTTGGGTAAGTCTTTAACCCTGTTCTGACCTAAAGGCTGTTCCTACAGCATGGACAATGATCAAGGTGCCTTTTTTGTTGTTGAATTTGAGGTCTATTTTAGCAGTTCTTTAGACAGGCCTGGCAGGTTTAGACACTTGTCACTAAAATGAATCAACCACCCAACCTTAGACCTGCACCATGCACACCAGAGACAGAGATGATTTTCTCACTTTTCTTTTCACATATTAGGTAAGGTGATCAATAGACAGACTTCCCAAATATATAAAAATCCTTTAAAGCTGCACTAATAACCATTTTTTAACAAGGGATTAATTGAAAGAGTTCACTCTTTGTGAGGAATTTACAGACTATTATCACCCCACTCTGCAGTTCCCCTAAGCTCCATGAAGGGTTTTAACATCTTTCAGCTTATTGTTTTGGTCTCTTTGTACTGTTTTGGTTAACTCTCACTGCTCTCATAGCATTGTTTTTGCCCACAGCAGGCAGATACGCTACCTGCCCTGCATTAAATGGCAGACAGATAAAGTTAGTGACTAGCTGGTGAAAATAGCGGGGTATTTAGCAGCTAAAGAGACAGATATTTCGTGAGGTGGTGGAGACAAATACAGAGCTAGAAGGAGAGTGACACCGGGTGGCCAGAAAAACAACTCTAAATGAATTCTAATATTGTGCAATGTCTGCTGGATGTGAAATAGGTAACTTTTTGCTAACACATCAATCAGGTCTGACTGCTTTAATTCGTCAAATAAATTTAATAATATTAATCCTTAGTGTAGATTTAAAACGACTTGTAAGTCCAAAGGTAAAATAGCTCCCTGAAAGAATTAGAAACATTGAAATATCACACACACACACACACACACACACACACACACACACACACACACATGGCTCAAAAGAAGTGAAGATATAATTATATAATTAAGCAACAATAACTTGCAAAATAACATGAATCACATTTAGAGGCAGCCATAGAGACATTTTAGGAGCATATCCAGTATCTTTCCTTAACATGTTTGTGACAAAGTGATTATTGCGCTTCTTAAACTGATCAAACAGCATATTTCGAACAAGAAATCAAACACCTCTTCTTATTCACACTCTAATTTGCAATACATGGGATTACTAGTCCAGGTCATGCAGATACTCAGCCCTTTTAACATCCACTCTGACCTCATCAGTAATTACATATCATTCATTATGGAAATTGGTTTTCTGTATGTTTGACAGGGTCAATTTTCTGTCAATATTTTTGACGTTTTATCAGTCAAGGTCTTGCTGTAGTTCTCTGTGTGCATATCATGAAAGGAAGCTGAATTCACTGCAACAAACTAGTTTAATAAAAAGGGAAGGTAAACTCCTCATTTTCCCCATATTCTGCTGACAACAAATATACTTGGCAACGACTGCCAAATCAAACATAAACAAAGGAGAGACCTCTTTACCCTCTGGCAACCCGATGAAAGCGAGACCCACTGAGGTCTGAAGTTTTGGATACATCTTATGTAGGAAGAGTTTTTTCCCGGCCTAATTGATACTAGTTTTATCCTGTTTCAACCCTCTGGGAAGCCAAAGGTGATGTTTTCATAAGAGGATCATGTAAATAAAGGCTACACAAGGAGAGGACCCCTACTAGCAGAGCATCATGGGAAGGGGCTACAGACAGAGCCCACACAAGACGTTGATCATGACACCAAAAGGTTAGACATGCTTGTGCTAGATTTCCCTTTGACTACATTTTGATTAGAAAAAATATGCTTTGGAAATGGGCACTGCTGGTTCTTTAAAATAATAACAGTGTTGTGGCTTTTGAGGGAAATGAAATGAGTGAAATGATCTGGAACACAGATTATGTGTTACGGACATCATGAATTATGTAAAATAATTCTATAAAAGAGATGATGTGATGGGTATGTTGTGGGAGGCATTATTATTGCAAGATGTTGTAATTGCTGAACATAATATTGAATACAGTACAGTGCACTAACCAGGCTGATGCTTTGGTGCACAAGGTCTACATGTGCACATTTTGTTTCCTTTTTCAAGATTTATGTCATTATTATGTATATTAATCTTATAGTAGACATTAAGGACTTAAGCAGAAATAGACAGGGATATCATATGATATATTTTATATATAATATTTGGTTATGTTGATTACATTTATTACATACATTGAAATAAACTGATTTGATGCATCAAAAAGAACATTACACGCTGCTGTTTAACAAGCCCTGATCAGACAGGCCGCATTTTTTGCAGTGAGAGGTGTCTCTTTCCAGTTGTTTTCTATGGGCAGTAAGCGTTTTGCATGCTGCGCCCTGGGCACCTCGCGTTTCAGACGCTCTGAACGCCTCGAGTTGAAAAAACTTGCGCCTGCGTTTTTCCCCATTGTCCAATCGGATGACAATAGTGGAAGACAAACTAGTGGTGGTTGTTGCTGGATACCCGCAGCTACATGATTTTACCAACCGTAGTTACCATGATTTGAACAGAAAACAGCAGCCTGGAGGCAAATTAGTGCAGTACTTGAGATTCCGGGTTAGGTGTTTTCATTAATTTAAACTGTAGGCTACTAATAGTTAACTGCTAGCATACAGTTCATGGTTTGTGTTAAGCTAACATTAGCTCACTTTCACCATCATTATCATTGTAACATTTAGCTAGTTACAAAGTAAAAAGTATCACATCTACACAAATTATTAGATAAACAGTAGGCTACGCTTTCCCCTATGTCCATACTCACACCTGGGTGTGGAGGTGTGGACTTTGACTTGAAATTCTTTTTATATAAAATATAGCGCTGACGTTAAAACAAACATAACCTAATGCAAACAACTGCTCAGCCGCTCGGCAGGACCAACAGACTCCCTGTAGTTAGTGGTCATTTTTGTGATGCTGATCAGATTGTCAAACTGAACCAGGCTCATCCTAAAATGAGCCTTGAACCGACCATCATCCAGGCGAAGCTCCTGGACCAGTTCGTGGTATTGTAACTCGCCTTGATTTCTCCTCTTTCTGAAGGTCTCATGTACCTGGATCTCTGTGTTCCTGTGTCCTTCAGCATGCTAACATGGTCACAAAGACAATGCTAACATCCTTATGTTTAGCAGATAATCTTTACAGTCACCATCTTAGTTTAGCATGTTAGCATGTTAAAATTAGCTAATTAGCAATAAACACAAACAATTTGGGTGAATGGATAACCACAGTTATTATAATTCATCCTGAGGATGACATGAATGTGTGTATTAATGTATCATGACAAACAGTTGTCAAGACATTTCACTAAAAATAACACACGTCAATCACATGGTGGGACTAGAGGAAAAGTCAGGGGATCCCTAAAGTCAGTAGGCTTCATCCTCTGGGGACAAGGTCCCAAATCAACACCCGCCAAGTGTCAAATGTGGGTAGATTTTCCGTTTGGTGAGTAAATCTCTGAAGGCTAGCCGCCACACTGGCGGGTAAATGTTTGTACCAAAATAGTCATGTAATAAAAAAACTACGCTGAGAGTCTCAACCGCATTTTGATGTCATTTACCGGCACATTGCTTCTGTCCTCGGCTGTCTGTCGAAGTTTGACACACGCACATATATGTTTTACACACGTCTAAACAGTGCCGTGAAACTGACCGTCTCGAGCACTCCTAGTTTTGTGGAAATGTTTAGCATACGGGACATCAGATACTCTGCTAAACTATCACTTGCCACCGGTCTGCTGTTGCAACCCGGTATCACGCCAAAACATGTAATACACAGTGTCAAGTTTTCAACACATTCTCATTCTGTGGTCAAGTTAGCAATAATAAATATGCAAAGTCCAGTTAGACTTTCAAAATAATACTTGCTGAGATACATTTCAGGTGACGTTCGCATTTTTGTTGGGTTTAGGCACCAAAACTACTTAGGTTTAGGAAAAGATCATGGTTTCGGTTAGAATAAATACTTCCTTAAAACAATCAAGGTTGACTATTGGTTTCACACGGAAAGGAACCCGGTCTCCTGTGTGAAAGTTCTATGTTTGACCCATTACTTTTATGTTTGATCCTTAAGTACATTCAACAACAAATACTTACTTCTTGAGTTGTTTTCAGGCTTGAAATGATTAACTGTTGATCATTATATTAAAATAATTTCGCTTCATATTTTGCTCTGGCCTCTTCTTTAAGTTCGTATTCAACATAATACCTTATCATCTCAATGAAAAGTACTGAAACAAATGCATAAGTGTCACAAAAAGGCAATTTATTATTTTGACCAGTAAAAAATATGCTTGGCCGGTGAGTCAAAAAGTTACTTTCGGACCATGGGGGACCATGAATGTCTATACAAAAATCATGTTAATCCTTGCAAAAGTTAAGTGTGGACCAAAGTGGTGGACCGACTGAGAGACCGTCATTGCCATCGATAGAATTACGCTCTTGTGAGTAATAAATGCATTTTCCAAGATTTGGCTAATAAATCTTACAGTAACTGTGTGGCTAAATCTTACAGTAACTGTGTGGCTAAAAATATTTTCAAAGTTACAAAACATCTTTCAAAGTTTTTTGTTATTTGTACCCATAGCTGGGGACAGATACTTTTTGACACAGGTCTTTTGGTTGTTTTTGTAAAAGGTGACAGAAATCTGAAGCTAAAGCTTGCAGTGCTTTTGACCTCTCAGTGGTATTATCTGATTACACTGCTGGCAGCCAAACAATACTACACCACAGAGGAGCCAGAACAGAAGCTAGACATACTGTACACACATTCACTGAGCTCAGCTGGTGAATCGTGAAATGCAGCATGTGCAGTGGAACACACCAACTGAAAAAGCATCCAGTGTGGAAATAGGTATGAAATACAGACTCAAGAAAAAGACAAACTACTGTATACATGTACAAGGCTGCAAATGGAAATAATACATTAATTATTATTTAATTAAGTATTATTATTTATTATTTTTTTATGATGCAGAATTGGTGAACTAGAAATAATGAACTATGTAACAAGGAAAATCCACCAGAGAAGCTAATTTGAATAAAGCAAATAAATTCATCATTTAAATCAGGATATCATTAGGGACGATACAAAATTATTAGTGGAGGAGGGGTGGAAGAGGGAGGGTTTTCTAATCAGCATTTTTGCTGACGGAAGGATAATCGAACTTTTTTGGGAAAGCAGGGGAGCGTCTTTTCTTTTCTTTCCCCCATATTCATACATTAATGAGATTTATTATATAAAACTATATCAAAATAGTTACATCAAAAGTTGGCTTTCATGTGTGCCATGATATAGCTGCATACAGTTTGGAACGTTGCTAAAATGATCGGTTCTGCTTGTGCATTTTCAGTCTATGGGCAATTTGAACAGACTTTATTGTCCGTTCTTCCACAGTTTACAAAACTGCAACCAAGATACGCCAAGCTTTCTTCATTTAGTTCACTTTATACTTAAAACCAAATTCTCTAATGCGTAAAACAAGAGCTTACTGGTAGTGTAGCAGCTCTTGCTTCAAACATAGAGTGTAACTGGAATATTTGGTAAATGTCATGTTTGTTTGCCATAAATTTGGCAACTGGTAATTCCATTTCTAATGTGTATATTGGTTGTGCACATTGTGAAAATTCTATTAAGTTCTATTAGGATATTAAATGTTTAAATCGGGGTACATTATCTTAAATTCTTTACACTTTTCTTCCTTTAGTTATTTTTTGTAAAGGTTCGACACCCCTCCTCACCCCAATAATTTTCATACAGTCCCTTATTTTGCTTGTTCGCTATTAAACTAATGGCCTTAGAATCCATTCATTAACTTAATGGTGCGCTACACAGATGTAAGATATATGAGAATATTTTAAGCAAACAGAACTGAAATCTTAAAATATAATTATTTGTGTCTTATGGTTGTTTTTTGCATTATGTAGATCATTTACTGAAGGTTTAACCACAGTGTAATTTGTCACTACATCACCTGTCATAACTGTAATAAAGAAATGGCTTGCCACAATTTAAAAAAAAAAAGCGTTTTCTGCCTCTTGTGTTTCGAGAATGAGCTAATTGTCACAAAGCTGGCAGCTGAATAGAGCCAGTGAGTTTAATCTGACCACAATGACATGTTTGATTGGTCAGAGCTGGGGAGGGTGGGTCTGGGCGGTTGGTGTAAGGGGAGGGTAGCCCTCTCCTGTGGCAGTGGAGAACAAACATAAATCTTCTTCAACAATCTATTTTCCATCATACTTATTCACAGGGGACATCTCAAAGTGGTCTTTACCCTTTCTGTCAATGGCTGCCCTCATCCATCAATTTCATAGAGAATTATACCCCAGATCGATGTAGTTCACGACCGCTGAGCATTTGTCGGGGGGGGGGATGCGTGCGTCGCTGCTTCTCAGAGGTCTGATAGCTACTTTTGGTTGGCCACCCGCTCATGCCCTGATAATTCACACCATGTAGTTGAAAACAAAACAGTTTTTTTCCTCACCGTTAAGCTTCTTTTTTTTTCTTGCAGTTGAAAATGAGAAGCACTTAAAAGAAGTCAAGCAAACACAGAAAGACTCACAAATAAATGGAAATGATTGAATGAATGAATGAATGGAGTCAATCTCACTTTTAAAAAAAAATTAGATTAAACACTTTGGTTAGCATTATTCCACTTTGAGCAAATTAAAACACTATGGGATCACTGAAATTATGCATGCTCACTACAGCCCATACACCAGCAGGCAGAGGCCGCATCAAACAAGGCTTTTAGTTTGGCAAATGACATATTTGTTCTTAACATGAAACAAAAGATCAGAAAAAAACATACACGTCCAAGTCCTTGAGTGCATAGCGTAACTCTACACAGCCTCTTAAACTTGAGTCATGTCCTTGTTATCTGCTGTTGTCAAAAGCAATTATTCTAAGAAAGAAGTTCAATTTAAGGAGAAGGACACACTAATAATGGGTGTGAGGGACAAGGCCCCATCTAGCCATTATGGAATATGTAGCAATACCATTACACACCCTCTGACAAAGATATTCAGGCTGGATAATGGAGCTATGAAGAGCTGCAGCACAATGCATAATTGCTCCTTCTGAAACATTGATGAATTAAATTAAGGGGTGGTGGGATCAAATTCATAAATCAAATTACAGTACCTTTGCTTCTGCATGCTTAAACAGTCGAGAACTCTTTGGAAGTCGCTTTTAAATTGCAGGGGGGCTAAAGTAAATTAAGTAAGCATAATTATGTGTATCTTCTCACTCCAGCATCGTCTTCAATTAATTTTTTACAAAGGCGACCATTAGCTACAAACTAATACCAGTTAAGCCTCAACAAAACTGAATTATTAAATCTGTCAGCCAATATCCCATTACAGCCTACTTATGAATAGTTGATTTTATTTTGTATAATTGACAAGGCTTATCGTACAGTGAGGTTTTCCATGGCAGCTTGGGTTTTGAGATGCAGCGATATGTATAGACCTGAAGTACAAAAGGCCGGCCATCGTCAGGTTCATTTAATGCGGTTGGATGGTTTCCTTACAGGTGGGATCTTGTGACCTGTCATAACCGTCTTAAGGAGTGGTGGAATATCAGGCAGCATGAGGGTATAGCATGTTTATATGCCTGCTGACAAAAGGTTTAATGCATCATTATCTACATACAGGAAATGGAAAAGTTAAGACACTGCATGTGTGAAGCAGAGCTTGAATGTTAAACATATTTCAGTCTTTTCGGCAGACAACATCTATAAAGTAAACTATAAAAAATGAAACAAATAAGTACGCACAAATATGTAGTCCTATTTTTCTTCCTTACATCCCTCTCTAATATGCAAATCCCTCTCCTACACACACTCACTCACACATACACATGCTTAAGACATTAAGTCCTCACCCACTCTGCTTGTGAGGGATATTGGCATGTACACGAGATTGATGAAAATTACTTCCAGAGCATTTATTTCTTCTAATACCACTGAAAGAAGAGTGTGCACTCAGGAGATATTTGATCTGAATTAGGGAAACTGATGAAGCAATTGATTAATTGGAATTTAAGCCATCAGTCACCGGAGCCATCAGCAGCATCATTTACATTCCAAACAATCAGCTGATGGCCCAATAGGACACTGAGTATTAATACGCAGGAGTCAATGCGATACTGCCACGTCGCCACCAACCCTTATTGACAAGCACAATGACACTTTTAATCCCCACTTGATCAAATTGCATATATTTTGGGATTTCCACACCAATTCAATATATCTTATGAATTTTTAATCTGGTAGGAGAAGCAGGGGGTTTTAAGCGATTTATCTTTTTCTTTCTTAATGTGAAACACAATGAGGACAGGAGGGGAAGACAGGAGCCAGTATTAATTATTATCCTCTATCTCTTGTTTTGTTGTTGCCAGATATATTGTGACATGAATTGTTTTTATACGTATGTTCTATACCACACATACCACACCTTGCAGTTCTAAATGCCCCACAGACCTGCCAGATGAACTCCATCATCGACATCACCCATCATGTTCCAAATGTGTTCATGTTATTTGACATTATTATTTATATAAAGCAATAATGTTTTCATACAACTAATGTTTAGGTGTGTTGGTCAGTGCATTTGTACTACAACTACCACTCAGAGTGGCAGAAGCTGGACATTTCAACCATGTATCCATTACTTTAAGCTAACTATTGCAACTGCTTAATACTTTTATCTAACTATTTAAACCATTTATCGGCTACATTTAGCTATTTCAAAAATGTATTAATTTTAACTGACTGTTTCAACTTCTGCGCTTGCTAACTTTCACGCACTCTCAGTCGCAACACGTAGTGTTCAGGTTATATCATTTTTGTCAAATAAATTGAACTACTCTACAATCTTTCCACATTCCGTCAACTGCTGAAGTAGTTACCCCATGGGGTATGAGTACCCCTGGTAGGGGGTATGAATGCATACAGCACACCTTACACAAAAGAAAAATAAGGAATTGTAGCTTACTTTGGAAGATGTAAAATCTACTTTGGCTCACAATTCTGGTGATCACAGTTTTGTGTTGGCACTGCCCTATGATGTCATGAGCAAGATACCTTTCCCAGCAAGCATTTGATGCATTGGCAGTGACATACAGGTGGTGGTTAATTTTAACATCCACCCTAACAAGCTCAACATGTTCCCAATATAACATTATGATACTGTAAATACACATAAACAGCTTAGGAAACTGATACTTCCCAGGGTGGGCTTGCAAAAAAAATATCTGACAATAAAACAACAAACTCATATACCAGGAAATTCTTTGCATAAAAATAGAGACTCTATAAAGGAAACAAGCAAAAAAAGAAAAAGAAAAAAAAAACGGCACCAAAAAACGTCAAGATCTACTATGAGTCAGACTATGAGCCACGATGCTGCGACTCATAAAAAGTCATGCATAACCTTTAGCTTAGTTTCTACAGACTACAAATAGTTTTTGTTCGCATGCTCTGGCACAAATTCACAGACGCAAACATGAATTACATGCCGGGCTATATGATTCACAGAAGGCACTGATTGTTCTTTCAAAGTGCCCATTACAGAGGCCTATCATTGCAACATCAAGCCCTCCTTCCCATTGACAGTGCTGACGTTTTCCCACTTGGCTTGAGCCCCCTACTGACAGCAACGCCGGCAATGCTCCCTCCCTCTCTCTCTCGTTGCTGCAGCTCTCACAATGTTAGATTTTGCTGAAGAAGTTAGTCATTAGTTGAAACAGCAGAGTGTTGTAATGAAATCTGCCGGCCACATCAATAGTGTTTACTGTTGCCAGTTTGCTTTGCTCCATGCTTTTTTAAATTTATTTGTTTGGTGTGCAGCAGTACGGCATCACTGTAATGATGTTTGCCCCGGCTTGACGTGTGAGCCTGCACGTGAATCACATATGTGTAACATTTAATAAGCTGCTTATCATCTACCCTGTAGGTTAATCATTTATCAACACCTCTTCAGATCACACTGATGGATTATTCTCAATAAAAGCACCTTCCTCTACTTGGTTAGCCACATGGCTGGCTGACTGGGAGAAGTGCTCTGCTCTGACTGGGTTCTTTTACCTAAACATAAAGCTCTAATTAAGAAGCCAAGGCGCTAAGTTACAGAGAAACAGCCAGCGGGAACCACAGGAGACAGGCTGCACTGCTACAGCAGCGGCAGCAGCAGGCCCACTCACTGCGATCGTTTCTTCAGATGAGTGTCAAAACACCCCCGGTCTGCCTCCCATCAAGTCCTCAGCGCAGAAATAGGAAGTAAGCCTCTGAAAGGAAAGATTAAAGTTTTCTGGAAGTACTGTTGGCAGTTGCACATGCCCTTAAGATAAACTTTATCCGGCCGCATGTGCAAAACTTTGCTGGAGCCATTTGTCATCTTCAAAAGTAATACATTTCCAAGTGGCTTGGATTTTAGACAAGAACATGAGACTGGCCACCGCAGTGTGGTCTCTTAGTGGTCCACTGTTTTGATATAGAGGGAGAAATCTAATTCATACCAACCTTGTGAAAAAAAAATTGCCAGCATGCATTTGCTATGTGTTCCTTTATTTAACAAAGAATTCCCTCTTGTCAATTGCACTATTAGCTATTTTACCTATAGCTCAAAAGCTCTCAGTCGGCCCTATGCAGGAACTCCTACTTTTTTCTACGAGGCTTGTTAAATTGTTAAATTCACCAAACTCTCTTAACAGCAAAATCTTTACTTATTTCAACCTGTACTTGAGTAGGTGTGTGAAATTTGATCACTAGCATAACTGATACCTCCAAATTGCAATATAATGCTATCTGTTCCGTTCCACTTGTGGGCAAGTTTCATTAGTTCTGCTGTTGGAAATCAGCAGATGAAAATATAACAAACTTAGCAGTGCCAGTAGTCGTTTTAGGGGACTTGAAACAATTAGAAAATATTTATAAATATAAGCTGCCAATGGCATGTCATCAGAGCAGTGCTGTATTGTGAGAGAAATTAAAAGGTTTGACATCAGAGATGGATACAGATATTATACAGTGGCTGACGTTATACTGTCGTGTATATGCGTAGTTTCAATATATGTTTCTAAATGAGAAGTCACAATAAATTGCTATTCATACCCACTTAACCCTCCCCAGCACACACACACACACACAGACAGACGCACAACATACACATTCAAATACACACCCCACCAATTCAGGCCCTTGTGCCAGCTAGCCATCTGGTCAGAACATGATCATCATATGCAATCTGCCCACCCAGGCTGGCACTGATTCATCAGACCAACACTCCAATTACCCTCATCATGCCAACAGTACGGCAGAAAACCAAACAGCACACATACACCACAATGGGTCCCACCTGTGCTGGGATGGAGTGATTGCCAGATAGACTTCTAAAGAGAGGTCAGTGTGTCATAGAAATTGAAATACTCAGCTCTACAATTAGATGCATTTACAAACACAGGACAAGACTCGATTAGCCTTTATATTGTGAAGAGGAAAACTCAGATTATATGTTGCAAGGTTGGACTCATCTCACTCCAAATCATCTGTCTACATCATCACAATGGATTAGGGCTATATGGTTGTGACCTTTGAATGATCAATAAGCAAACATGGTCAATGCCCACCCATGATGCATATGTGGTTGCTGATGCAAACATAAATGAAATGAAAGAACATTCATTTAAATCCATCCACGTTTCTGATGAAGATTTTGGGGAAGTTTGGTGTGAAATTAAGAACAGAAGTTTCTAAATGATGGATTTTAACTCACCAATGAAGCCTGACTGCTACTTCTGTGGCCCCTATCAGCTGATAAGCCCACTGGCTCAACATTGATCTATCTCTCAGCCCATCTCCCTTTTCTTAATTTTTATTTTTCCATTCCTAACCCATGCTAATTCATCCCCTCTGCTGTATGATCCATGGACCAGAGGCCTCTGCAGCGCAGAGTGCCAGAAAGGGTCACTGTTAATTATATCCATTTAATACCCACTCATGTCTGCAGCGACGTCTTCCTCCTGGGGTCACGCAGACTTCGCCCTGCACTTTATCCAATAATCTCACAGAATATAGGCTTGGATATTCCAAAAGATCAATGTCATTAACAAGGAGGCACAGAATGCATTTGATTATGGATGTAATTAGTACAGGCTTGAGGGGACTTGCTTCTACACAAAGAGGCAAAATCCATTTAGTATCAAAATTGCCTTAAAAATGGACACCACTTTGAGATCATTTTTGCAACTGATGACCACCATAATGCAATTAGTATCACTAACGACAGGGAATTAGGGCTCATATACATAATACGTATGTCTAACTTTGACAGATAGAAAAGAGCATTAAGTGTGGCTGAAAGCAAGTTATGTTCGAAGTTGTGGTGAGAGGGTTCACTATACTGTCACCAATGTTGGATTGGGTGCTCGTCTTTTCTATGCCAATTCACCTGTGGAAAAAAATCAGTCCTATTGGGCAAGTGTCTCTGAGGACCTGTGGAAGGTGACACTGTGGATGTTGCATTAAGAGAATAATTCTGTCACAGGGCCAGGGAATATCAGGCTGGGATCACTTTACAGGCCAGCTGAACTGAACATCTAGCCATCTCTCCAATGAGAGGCCAGGCTCATTAAAACTCTGTCCCCTGCTGACTTTATCTCTGCGTCATCAGATCGCTCTTCCCTCCTCAATTTCTTTCTTTCTTTTTTTTTTTTTTGTCTCCAGCATGGACTCAGTCAACGTTTTGACATCACAGACACACCTAGAGGCGTTGCTGTCTATCAGCAATGCACTAGTGTCAAGCAACTAGGTCAGCCATCTCCAGTGAACAATAACTTAGTGGTAATATACGATTTAGAAACCTCCAACTTCAGGTTGAATTGCCCATCATGCACCAGCGAGCCTTTAAAATACCTGCTGTAGACATCAAGTCAAAGATTTAAGTTACTTTCAGTCACAATAAGCTCTGCCGTTTTCTGCTAATGTAGGTAGAGCAGCAACACATACCTCTTTACTGAGAACAATCTTGGCCTCCAGTGGAAACCTGTTGCGAGGGATGTGAAAGGGAACAGACAAAATGACAGGACTGAGGAGAGTTTCTGTGGCTTGTATTGGATTGCATTGCCCTGAAACTCAAGCCTGTGTGGTAACAGGGTACAGCCACTTAAGATGGCAAGATAGCCACGATGATGGACAGTTTAATTTTTTATATAATATCAACGGGTTATACTTTGCAGCAGGGAGAGAGTGAAGACAGAGTTTAAGTTTCCAAGTGTAAAACATTCTGTAAAATTGTTTAATGGAAAATAATAGGTTGATATTAGATTTTTTCCTACTTTAATTAAATGCCAGGGGCCAAGGTAACTAACAATCACTGGCACACATAGTTCAAATGTCTGATCTCAAATACATTTATAGGCACCAACAACTGATAACATGTAGCCTGTACACTGGCTGTGTACTTTGCATGTTAACAAAACCTCCCATACTTCATCAAACATCTCATGATACTCAATTATAGGTCTGTATACGTCTTGTAGATTAGAGGACCTTAGAAAAAGATGGGAAAAAGGAGGGGGAAGCCTGCTGCATAACGTCTAGCTGATTTTACTTTATAGTAGACTACTAAACCGCCATAAATGCACACATGCTAAAATCCTTCTCTGTTTTCCATCAAGCTGCTGTGTAGTGGCTATGTTAAATGTAGGTGGTAAGCTCATATATCTAATTATACAATAGCCAAACATTTTTTGTTAATGAAATGGAAGGAGTGTAATTGAAAACTTCAGCATAATTATTGCTTGGTGAGTGGCTGGCTTCGGAAAATTGCACATGTAGGAAGAGGTCTCAGCAGGGGTACCCATGACTTATGAATCAAGCCATTTCAAAAATCCTTACAGAGCGGCACGTGTGCACTCACATGCACACGCCCTCACACATTATTATCATTATTATCACTGTAAAACAGGCAGCCAAAAACAGCAACATTACTTACGAGCAAGGAGATTATACAAAATTCATGCTTTCCCTCCTGGATAAACTGTTAGTGTGCCTCACTTACTTAAAAAAGGCAAAACACATTCTTGTGATTGCATTTAAACTCTTGCTTGAAGCTCAACCTAGTACTTTTTTTTTCTATATGCAGAGTATGTAATGGGTTTAAAAAGGTAAGGATATGGATAACTTGGGACATCACCTCATAGGTCCTTGCGTAGAGAAACCAGAGTAGCCAAGACATAAAGTCAGGTCAGAATGGCTTGGCAGCCACGCTAACAATGTTTGTCACAACTGCCCTCTTTCCATCCCAAGCTCAAATGAGAGAAGTCAGAGAAATATGGGATTACCATGAGTTATTTATGACGCTGAAACCCAAGAGCCCTCTTTATGAAATCATCTCTGTTGATTGGGTGTTCTTTGTCGTGCAGGATCTGATATGATTTCAAATGGTTTAACATCAAAGTCGCTTGTGTAAAGTATGAGTAGTTTTGCACACATTCAATCAAAATACTGATCTTTATCAGCATCATGCTGATTGACATGAGCGGACTGTTGTGAAACAGATACTGCGGCTGTCATAGTCATTATGGATTTTTCTTTTTAAAGATACAGTTGGGGGGGGCATGTGGCCTTTACACTGAAATGTTCTGCAGCCAGCAGAAGTGCAGTGGATTCAGAAACCTGGCTCAAATTGACTTGGGGGGAAAGAACAACCTTTTGAACTGTTACATCTAATTCTTCTTTGAAAATAATCTGAAATCAAAGTGTAAGTGATAAAACCAGATTTACTGATAAAAAGTGTATTTACAGTATATTTGCCTATATTTACACCAGGTGACAGGAGTAAAACATATGCTAACCTTCATAGCTTTGTAGCAATACAGTGGCAGTCTTGTTGTAGCAGTACTCAATAACCAGGTTTGAAAACCTACAGTAGGCAGAGAACTATACAAGGATACAATCAATGGCAGTCCATAGTTAATGAACTTTCTGACCTTTAAGAAAATGTACACTGCTTAACCAGATTCTGTGTATTTAATAATTTAGTTAGAGAGTAAGAGAGCTTAATAGAGGAGCATCTCTCACCCAGTATAGTCAGGAATATCATTTTGTCCACAGACAACAGTTGACATAATATTGCTGTGGCCAACAGAAGAAAAAACTCATTATGGAGACATCCATTTCTGTGGGTTTTAATAAAAAAAGACAGAATGAATCTTAGCCACTGGACTAATGGTAAAATCTATGTGGAAAACTAAACTCCCAAATGAGGATCCTGGACTTTTGAAGTCATTAGTGTGGAGATTGCGGTCAGTAAAGTAAATTTACATGTGTGGACATTATGGCATTAAAGAAAGTATGTGGAAGTAGTCGAGGCAGAGAGTGGAGAGGAGATACTACAGTAGCTTGATCTGCCATTGAGATCTTCTGAATGGTAGATCATAGGTGCATTATTGATGAGTCTCAGTTTGAGTTTCAGCTCCACAGGAAATGATAAGGTGTAATGCAATGGTCTACTGTGATCATGGACAGCCTTGTCCTACATACTGTATTGCAGGCTGCTAAGGTGGCAAGCTGCTGCCACACCATATATCTTTTTCATTAGATGGCTGGTTATATTGTCCCTAATAGCCACAGTCATTTCCAGGTCCTCAACCTGTAGCTTGTGGGTCTTTCACGCAGAGAAAGTAGAAGATAAGTTATTTCCCAGTAGACTTAACTGACTAATCTGGAATATATGAAATGCCATTTTAAATCACTACATTGCTGCATTTGGCCCATTGGTCCTCCAGGACCCATTGTCCAGTATATGAGCATTGGTACTAATATCTTTTCTGCACCTCTGGAAGACAGCTCTGTCCCACGTGCATGTTAACTCTTTAGTATTCAGCATGTTTTTAGCAATTATAGTTAGGGTAATAAAATGATAAATTATGGTATTTTAAAAACATTACCCCTGCCAAGTTTCTGTAACCTCTTAATCGTTGGTGCTCTCTAGTCTAACTCTTTAAAGTAGATATAAAGTAACAGATAACATTTATTTTCCACTGTGTTTGTCATCATATATTCTTCATCGGCTTGTTCCAGGCATTCGATTGTGCTTATAATTTTAATAACTCATTTACATCAAATGGAAAGATGTCTTTGTATAATTTAATACATTTCTCATTGTAATTTAGCATGAATTACTTTTTCATGTTTAAGAACTTCCTCGACTAAAATTTCAAATATAGTTCTGCATGGTAGAACAGTGCTTGACTTTTAGTTTTGCTTGCTGGCGATTTGATTTTATAATTCCCATCACTACGAAAATTTATTTTTGAAGTGACTACTACAAAAACAGTTGCACCTTTACATCACTGGTTAGTCTTCACAGTGCTGAACTGTTAGTTGCTTGCAAGTACTTGGCATGCTGCATGCTAAAGTATTAGCATGGACACACATAAGGTTTCTGAGACAATCTCTCACAAACTACCAACTAACCAACTGACTTCAGCTGTTTAAGTGAAAAGCTTTAAATGCACAGTATATATGAAATGAAGAGAATGAGTATTGCCAAAGAGGAAGGAGATCTGCCTCCTTACCCTACTTGATCGTTATTGCACAGTGCTTACGGTGTTTTCTGGGCCAGCACATGTAATCAATACCTCCAGGCAATTTTAAGCGTGATCAGTTTGGATGGATTATTGCTTGGCAGGAAGGCTTTTACATTGATCCTCTCATCATGTCAATCACTGACAGTGACAACTCTGAACTCTTCAAATTCCATACATCAGCAACTACTGTTCAGAATCTGGCTGCGTCAAAAACAGTATGAGTCAAGGGGGTGTTGTTTGACCTGCTGAGGCTGGGCTTCATATATTTTAATGTACGTGCATTTCCAGGCCCAGTGCAATTTCAGTGCTCTGCATCATTCATTCTTCTGTATAGTTCTCTATCGCTTTTAGCAGCCACAACAAGGGCCAATAGAATTTGATTTTCCAAAAAGAAAAAGTACACAACACTGTACACTTACCAAAAGGGTATTGTGATCACTTATATAAGGGTGGATATAACAAACTGTATTTTCTCTTGTAACTGTAATAACAATACATAGTCAATCCTACAGTTACCTGTATCAAAAGCGTAAAAAAGAGAACATTTACTATCTGTAAAGTCAATATGTGGTGATGGGATCTCTAAAAATTTGAAACCTGAGCAGCATTAAGTTGAGTTGTTAAAATAATAACAGCTGCGCTAAGCTACAAATGGCATTGGCTTTTGATTTCAGTAGGAACAGAAGAAGAGCCCACTCTCCCATATTTGTCAGTTGCTACTGCTGGAGTAGTTTTGCAAGCCTTGTCTTTATTCGTTCCTGCAGCTACTAGTGAGGCTGAAATCTCATCTAATGAAGAGCAGATAGCAGAGACTGGTTCAAATCAGTGTTGGGAAACTTGTGCTGGCTGGTGAAACACAGAGTGAGTTGTAATATCCTCAATTTCTCACAGCTGGAGCAGGCTAGAAGCATGTAACTGATAGTGTCCACATGCATATTTTACACTACAGCCCAGGTGTAAAGTTCCAGCACTTGCAAGGATCTGAACAGATTTGACAAAGTTAGACTGTAGGACACGTAGGAAATTAACATATATACACTGAGATTACAAACAGTTTATGGCCACAAAATGCCTGATGTGGCAGTCTGCAAAATGTTTTTGCCACTGGCATGTTCACATGATCTGGAAGATACCATATTTACCAGTTCTTTGCTTTATTCCAGAGGACCCCTGCGCTGCACCCTGACACACAGAGAATATGTATGGCAAGGGCTTCATTACCACTTACAATAAACGTTTTCTCCACCAACACTTTCTACTTTTCCTTTCTACATTTTCAATGTGATTGGTTGGACTGAGGAAATTGCCAGAAAAAAGCAGTTCATGTCAGTTGGTGCTTTTCTAAAATGTGAACTTTTTTCAACTGTTGAAATTGATCCACTCTGCCAAAAAACAGTGCTTTTTTTTTTTGCGAGAGCGACCTTGAGTTGTGCACCTTGAAGTCACTTTCCATTTCTCTTATATGGAAAAAGTTACTGGAAATTTTGAACAAACCACCACACACATGCGAACACAGCCTAAATGTGGTATGCTCAAGACACACTGTATAGAAGGGTAGAAAAAAAGTTAAAAGAGTGGCTTGCGATGCACATAACAACACTGCAATTACTGGCAACTCTATAGGCCCATACACCAATAACAGTTAAACCAGCCAATTAAAGCTGAAATAAGTCAATATTTATCATTGCATAACTCAATTGCAAAACTCCATTTTCTCATAATGGCCTCTGATAATGAGGAAGCTCTCCATGGTCATGTGACTGAAGTGGAGCCTAATCATTGGACTGTTACAGTAAGTCATGACAGTTTATTGGCATGGAATTCCATAATGGCACAGATCAATAGCAACCCAGGAGGCTTTCCTCTCAGCTGGATTTGACACATTTGAATAAGTGGGGAGCAGGCTTATGTTGTGAGGAGTCAATCCCTCAGCGAACAACGGCATGTTAACCAGAGTGATATTCTTCTGCTGAGGAAAAGTCCCAAGACAAAACAAACTGCAACAGCAGGTACGAAACCTAATAAGAACATTCAAAACTTTCCTGCTTCAGGACAGGGGTGATCATCAAAAGCCATGAAAACAGTTTGAACAAATGATGCCCATACGTTCTGAGAATAAAAGATACAATCAGGCTGGTGCCCTTCTCACCCCTCCTCCTCCTGTGAGATCGCTGTGTTGGGAATAGAATAATATAAGGCTTGAGGGAGCAGGTTGTGAGATAAAAGGCCAAATCACAATGATGATCTCTATCGATCGGCAACCTTGGGCACACAGAGGAGGTCCGGCATTTGTCACGTCGAAGCTGAACCCAATAGCTGAGCCACGCCGCTCTCTGATGAATTGGCCCTGTTCGCCAAGTTTGTTTAATTGATGACGTGTTCCCTTTCAGGTGGGCCACCACTATGTTCCACGCATTCATTGATTTTCTAAAAAACTCCAACCCTTCCCTGAGCTTCTTTTTCCCACATTATTTAAGCACCTAACCACAAAATATAAACCCACCCCCACCTTGACTACACCTCGACAACATGGCAAGAGGAGTGTCCTTCAACCTGCTTCTGACCAGCCAGTTAGACTTTCAGAGATGGATATACAGTGCCTCTTTGTTAGTATAGAGGTCTACAAGGCGTATCAACTTAAAAGTATTATGAGAAGTAAGAAAGTCAAGGGGGTTTTCTCTACTCACATTCCTCAAAGAAGAGATGGAGCAGTAAGCACACACACAAAGGCGCACAAAACAGTTTCATTTTCATCTCAGATGTGCATGAATGTCAAAACTGTCATGGCACTAATGCCAATTAGAACTCTGGTTTTGTGACTTAAATTAATACTGATGTTTTCCCCTAACTTTCTAAATCCTTCTCACTCTCTTAGCACTCTGTGGTGAGTGGCATTAAATGTAGGTTAGAATAACCACTGACTACTGTTGGATGCATGCAGTAGAGTGCATTAAAAAGAATTTCGATGTGAACTAGTAACCACAGGCATCTTCTTTGATGAGCAATGCCGAACTGTTGATCCCTCACTGTACCGACCTGTTAATGTTTCAAAATGCTCACCAGGCTAAAGTGCACCACGCTTCAGCAACTCTCAACAATCCATACAGGAAAGAATTTGAATTTGTAAACCACACAATCCTATTCCAGGGGATCTGGAGTGCGTAACTTTGTCATCTTGAGAGCCTGCATGAAAACTAACACTTGCTGGAGCAGCCAAGCAACCAGTCAAGCGCTAGGTAGGCAGCTTTTGGCCATCAAAGGGAAATTCCAGCCTAATGGGGTTTCAGAGTTTCCAGTGTATCCCTCTACCATCCACAGAGAACACTGATTACCTGAGGAGTAGTATCACACACACACACTCTCTCTCTCTCACACACACACACACACACACCTTTCACACTCTCTTAACTTTGGAGTTTGTACTTCAGGTGGATGCACATGCTTTAGACAGGCAAGTGTGGGAGTGAATTTGACAGTGGAATGAGCATGAGGCTGAGTTTGCAGCATCATTATGGGACTTTGATTTTAAACAAATATAAAGGATAGCAAGCGAAGCACCCCGGCAAGCTATGGATTGACTCAAGAGCTGAGACATGGAAGTGAAAAACAAGAGAGGCAGCACCAACAAAGGCAGAGAAATTGTGCAAAAAGGCACACTTTTGGATTTAAAGCACCTATCTCAGATCCCAGAGCCTTGAGAATGGGATTGGATTACTGTCGGTTAGATTTACTCCTGTGGCTCTTCACCACTACATCATCGTAGGGCCCCCTGCTTCTGGATCAATGGGGATATTTACTGCGCCTGTTTCAGGGAGACTTTCACAGTAGGCAGGGCATTAAACAAACAGCCGACAGCCCTGTCCCAATGATGGCCTGTCTGTTCACACTGTGCCATGCCCAAATGTTACACATATTCACTTCAAACAGCTAGCAGACAAACACGATAGCGAAGTGCAGATAATACGAAAAAGGCCAAGCAATTTGCTCTGTGTGCTGAACAAAGAGGAAAGCTGCCACATTTCAAGAAAAGAAAAAAATATCCAAGAGAAATGGAAAGGCATGTTATGTTTACTTTTAGATAATTTGCCTTGTAACCCACTCTAAAATGATACTTGTTAAAATCCTCTTAAATGGACACACCTCAAATAAGTCCTTGTCTGGGTTCCCCTAGTTGCTCATAAACATTCTGTTTTTAACAGTAAAATGAAATTGCACTTCATATGTTAGACATTCCATTGTAATGTATTGCTTAATGGAAAAAACAAATCTGGGTAACATGCTGAAGTCTTGTTATGGAAATAACAATCCAACAATGTCATATTTATAACCTCATTTAACCCCATGTTGAGCTGGAAAGGCATCATAATTGAAATCACTTGAGGCAAAACAGCCCTTCTTCACAGAGTATTTCTATGAACAGCAACAGCCTATTGAATTATATTATGAATCTGAGTAGAATCGCCATTTAGAGTGTCAAACAACAGTCTTTACATGCATGTATACTGGCTGTCTGCAAAATCCTTTGCTAAATGCGAGCGCATGGGTCGAAGAACGAGTGGAATGTATTTAGTTTCCACTCAAATATGAGCAAAATAAGTGCCTTTATACAGAAAAACAGCCAGTATGAAATTTCTTCATTACTTGACAATTCCACTGACTAAGCCTGCGTGATCAGCTGACAGTGCAATGTCAAACAATGGGCTTACAAACAGCAGCACACACTACCGAATCAGCCCGAAGAGCTCCCGAGGGCAGACTTAACTTCGATTCATCAACATGAAAAGTAATATGTGTGTGAGAGTCAAGAGAAAAATAACACAAAAATAAACATTTATGGATCAGCGGTGAAAGCTGAACTTTGACGGACCAATCAGCTGCAGTGGATAATGTGTCGGTTGGCCTACTGGCTTTGCAATAGGAGTCATGCTGTACATTGTTGCCCTGATAACGTATCTTTCTCCAAATACTGTATGTATTATTACATTTTTGCTGCTTTAAAGTTTCCAGAGTGGCTGTAGCTCGAACAAATAAGCTGCTCAGAAACACCTGGTAGAAACCATGCAGGCATTAATTTAAATTGAAGGATGGGTGAATACCAAGTACATTTTGAAATCAGATCTACAGACTTGCTGTTTTGGAGTAGCTTTAACTATTTTATTTTTGCCTCCAAGAATGATTTATTGCCATGTTCTACAGACTGACATGAAAATGAGTTTAACATCATGGTAATCTTACTTTATATAGTGAGGAATTCAGGATCAAGGCTGTAGTCAAGTGAATCACATCTGCCAGTCCATTTGCCACAGATAAGCATTGAAAAACTCTTTTGTTCTCAGTGATTAAAGTTAGCATTAACTTTCATCTTGCACCTGATGTGGCTGCACATTGTTCACAGGAGGATTTTTTTTCTCCATCTCTAAGAATATTTGGTGTAATTCTGTTTTGTCTTTTTTTATGATCGAGAAAGTGAGAACACTGGTATTTGTGTGGGAGTGTGAGAGTGTGTATGTGTTTGCACACATGCGGACCATGTGTCAAGTGTACCTCACCAGGAGGGTGGAATGCTGGGAGGTGGCCACCGTCAGTTTACCATTCACACACGCACACACGCACATATGGTGATTTCACTGAATCCCACACAGCATACGCCACTACCCAGACACAGCACTGTCTGGCACACAAACGCAGATTGTCTCACATATTAACATGTGATTTCTTACTATTCTATTACACAACAACCATGGCAAGTTTAAAGTTATTATGGTTTTCTCATGTTTCATCATGAAATTTACAACACAGCTCAGTGGAACATTAATTCTTGCCATGTAGTCATTCGTTATTTGTAGTATTATGATGTGAAAATCATGATCGAGATTATGATTCTCCATACACCAAATATACAAAATACAAGGAAGTAAATTTTAGTTTTTATGACTGTTATAGATTTAATAAACACAATCCATTAGGGATAATAGATCTGACCTGGAATAACCTCATCAGTGTATTTCAGGAAAACAATTATTTTTCATAATACTGGATTTTGTACATTCATTACAAAATGGTTAGAAATCTTGCAGTACTTTTGTATATGTTTAATTACATGTACAGTGGATTTCCAGGATGTAAGGGGGATGATTTTTTTTTTACTAATGTATAGACTATCCAGGAGAACACACACACACACACACACACACACACACACACACACATAGAGTAATAACCCCAAAGTAAATACGAGTTATACAACAATAATTTTTTTACCCAAATTTTAAAAAAAACCCAATTTAAAGTAACAACAATAAAAAAGATTTAAGGAAGGCAGAAAATAAAATGATTTGTGATGGGTCTTTTTAAGGGGAAAGTTTTTCCCAAGCCACCAAAAAATCTTGAAACTGTGTTTAAAAAAACAATGTGTCCAAAAAGAGAAAATTTCTTTATAAAATAAGCGGGCCATAATCAATTAAAATAGGAATGATTTTTAAATGATTTACATGAAAACACGATTTAACCCCCCCCCACCCGGACCTTTTCTTCCGCTTTAATCTTTTCAGCTCTAAAACATTGAATAATAGTATGAAGAAATGAAAATAAAAGATTTAGAGAAATTTAAATAACAATAATAATAATAAAGGTAATAACGAGATCTTGT
Source organism: Siniperca chuatsi (assembly GCF_020085105.1). Lineage (NCBI taxonomy): Eukaryota > Metazoa > Chordata > Actinopteri > Centrarchiformes > Sinipercidae > Siniperca > Siniperca chuatsi. Next base: position 22,968,576 of record NC_058050.1, on the reverse strand, counting down.
CATTGAGTTTATCATATGTGTCTGTCTATTTCAATTATAATTAATGGAAATAAAAGGGTGACATAAAAAGAGAAGACATGATGCAGATAAGGAAACCATTCAAACACACCTGTTCTCTTTTTTTATTTAAGAAGGTTTTGATTGAGTGATGAGTTTGCACTCTGACAAGTAGCACAGATGCAACAACAGAGAACCGACTCTGCAAATTGTAGAGGTGGTACGCTGAAAACAATGAAAACAGCATGTGATAGATAGCTCAGTCAAAAGGTTAACGGTAACTCACAGACAAAACGTCTTGTTTTTAAAAAGTGCATTCACAAACATGACAAATACTCTCAACTCATGATGTCTATTTTTATGTGATATAAAATATGCATACCTGTTTTAGATTTGTCGGTATCTCTATACATAGATATTTCTTCAAAAGGATCACTTTTTTTTTCTTTTTACAAAGGTTAAAAGCAGGGTTGTGGTCATAGCAGCTTCGGATATCTCTTGCCTCTTTACCGCGTAACGTGATACACATAGTCTCAACAGATATCCAAATAAAACCTACCATTTTCTCTGTTGTTCAACTCAATCGACATATTGTATTTATTGAAAGAGATATTCATCAGTGAAGCCTGCAGTTTAGAAAAAAAACGGATCAATAAAATGCTTGGGCCATTAAATATATTTTTGTATACCCGCTTTTTTGTCAATATCATAAATACTAAAGACACAGGACAATATTATAAGACAATGCTGGGAGACTAAATGTAAAGATTAAAATAGTTCAAACATTATTTTTTTCAAGTTTTCTAGTTCATGAGAAAAAAAATATCAGGCGAGCACAGAAACACTATACTTCAGTCTTTTCTTCAGTCTATCCATGGCCCTTTCATATTTAAAAGAGCAATCATAAACAAGGTTGCCAGACAAAAGTCTTTAAACAAATCACTTTTCTTTTCTGTTTTAGTCTTGTCCAGATACAATGCTTGCCCATCATAAATGAGGCAGGATCCTGGTTTTCAAAGGAATTCATAAAAGCAGTAAAACATACTGATAAAAACCAATAAGTACCATGCAAATCTTGCAAGACAACATATTCTCAAACAAGAGACAAAGTATTCTTCGTATCAGCGAAATATCAAGTGAGGAGGGAATGGGTGAATGGCAAAGACCTCTAATCAATACTAAATACTATATTTCCAAAACCAAACTAAAAATATTGAATCTGTACATAATATAGTACGCATGGGTTCAGACTGGATCAGCAGTTTCTTTCCTTCTTGTTAGACTCTTAGTCTTTGCCAAATGCCTACCTTGGAATAATTCAGAAAAGTCTTTTAATTGATCCCAATCTCTTTGTTCTCCTCCATAAATCTGGAGAAGGGGCGGCTGGCCCCGACATCCAGACCAGCCTTCTCCATAGCCATCATTGGAGGGCTGCTGCCGGTGTGAACACGGTCCATTCCTCCCGGCATGGCACCCAATGAAGTGATTCCTGCACCACCAAGGCTGACGGGCAGCTGGGTGATGCCTCCGTTCTGGATCACAGAGATCTCATTGTTCTTCATGGCCAGCCCGTTCGTGATGGCGGCTGCGTACTGGTTCCAGAAGCCTGGGTCAACGTTCATGGCCCGAGCTGCCAGATCTTTCTGGAACATCTCACTGAACTTCATGGCATCCCCGCCCAGCAGGGCCATGGGATTCTCCACAGACAGTCGCCGACCCCTTCGGGCTGGAGCATTGTTCCACATGTGTGTTCCCATGTGAACCTAAAATTAGCAACAAAATAAAACATCATGAGTGTGTCATCGTAAGTCACAAATCCTACATCCAAGGCAAATACTACATACAAACAAACATTTTATGGATGGATGGAAGGGAAAACATTTCAAATGTAGAAACAAACAAGCATACATTTTTGTGGTACATAACAAATTTATAATAGAGCGCTTTTGGAAACAGTTGGAAATTGATATAAAATGCACAGTTATCACAAAACTATTAAGGTAGCAGCTACATTTCAGCCTCTGCTGAGATGTTTAAATCTATGACTATGATTTCAAATGTATGCTGGTGGTAAGAATCTAAAATTTCTGCTTTATCTGCATTGATGCTGTATTAAACTGGTTCATACCTTCAGATTGCCCTTTGTGGTGAAAGCCCTTCCACAAATAGAGCAGGCGAAAGGTTTTTCCCCAGTGTGTGTGCGCTCATGGATTTGCAGAGCACTGGCTGAGGAAAAATTCTTCCCACACGAGTGGCAGTTGTGCTGCTTAGGAGTGCGTCTTGGAGGCGGGGGAGCCAACATGGGGTTGATGCTGGGGCTTATGTTCGTCTGGGGCGCTGCAGCAGGAACCTGGATGCCCATATGATGGTGAGAGTTGTCACTCAGGGACACTGACTTGCCATGTCCATTCATTTCCATTTTGATCATATTTGATGCAGTGCTGGCCAAATTAGGAGTGCTCAGCCCTAAAAAAGAAAAGGTCAAATTAATATTAGAATGCTGAAACATTAAAACTTGAAATTACAAATTACATGTCCCTGCTGAGGCCCTACTGCATTAATTTGTTCTAAGACTTGTTCATTTATTAATTCAGAAAATGTGTGATACATATATTTTCAACTATATTTGCTCTGTCTCTGACTATCTTATCATAGCATATTTTCCTCATATATATCAATATATATCATTGTATTGAGTAGATATTGTCATTATGAGTACATTACTTTTAGTAATAACTGCACATTAAATCTATATAGATATTTAATTCACTTTACATAATGCATGCAGTTTCAGTTGATTTTGCACATACACACCTCGATCTCTGTTAAGAAACAGCATGTTGAAGTGGCTCTCCTCCTTGATAAAGTGCCTGCCAGGTTGACTGGCAGTCAGGTCAAGGGCCCCGGTGCCTTCAGTTGCAGAAAGCGGAGATGGGGTCTCTGATTTTTCCGACTTCACTGTTGCCAAGCCAGCTGTATTGTTCTCCTGGCCCTCCTCTGCTGTCATGGCACTGCTGTTGTTATTATTGTTCAGTGTAGCTGGGGACTTGGATCGCTGGCTCTCAGAATGACTGTGAGCTGGGGACAAATGCTGCATAGAGCCAGAAGACTCAGATAAAGCAGGGCTCCCCAAGCTTTGACCTTCAACATCCCCCACTGCAGACAGGGAATCAGTGGCAAAGTAATCAGTCTCTCCTCCAAAGCTGCTGCCATTCTGCATAAGCTTTTGACCAAATGAACGGGTCATGTTGGCAGTTGAGTCGATCATCTTCATCTGGTTCTCCATTGCAGCAATGCTGGAGATGATGGAAGTTGGTGGGGAGCTCCCAGGTGAATAAGGTTTAGATGGGTCCACTTCTCCCTCTTTTAAGTCAGCTTCATCTTCCATAGCCTGCTCCATTTCATCCAGAAGGTCATCATCATAATTACTCATCGCATCTAAGCTCTTCTCATCAAAGGAGAGGTCAGTGTCCATCTCCTGCAGGCTTTCAGGGACTGGGGTGTTGGGGATCTGCCCTCCCATGTGCATACGGATGTGCTGCTGCAGCACAACGGCATTGGTGAACTTCTTCTGACATATAGGGCAGGAGTGCTGAACCCGAAGTGGGGGTTTGGATCTATGGACACCAAAGTGTGTTTTCAGGTTTCCCTTGGTGGTGAATGCCCGCCCACATATCTTGCATTTGAAAGGCCTCTCGCCAGTGTGGATACGGTAGTGCATCTTGAGAGCACTCTGGCAGCTCAGAACCCGATGACAGATGACACACTGGTTTGGGTCAGCCATCTTCTTGTCAATATTCTCGACAAGCTGCTGCAACTTTGATGTCTCTGAGGTTTGCATAGAGTCTAGGAGGCCTCCAAAAGGAAACTTGGCCTTAAATTGGTCTGAGAGCATGGGAAGGACAGGATGGGAGACAGGGTTAGAAACAGAGTTGGGGCTAGTAATGGGTTCAGTGACCTGGCCACTGCTGGACGATGTGGTGGAGGTGAGGGTAGTGGAAAGGACCACTTGAGTTACTGTAGTTGTGGTGGTGGTGTTCTCTCCTGGCCTAGTAGAGCAGCTTGGGGGCAGGAGAACACCTTCAGGTTTCAAGAGAGGAGGTGCATCACTCCCTAGGATGGGTTTTGGGGAGGGTGAAGTAGTGGTCATGCCAGAGTCAGTTACGATATTAGGGGACAAAGACGCACACTCGCTCGATGGTGGAGATGGCCTCTGAGGGGACCTGTTGAGCGGAGTAAGGCTTGGAGACTCACCAAAACCTCCCATCATACCCGGCAGCGTGGGAGGCAGCTGGAGCCCAACTGAGGTGGGAACTGTGGGGAGGACAGGTTTGCTGTCTAGCCATGTGGTTACAGGTTTTTCAGGGGGCAAAGACATTCCATATGGGATGCCTGAACTTGTGGGCACGTTGTCCAGGTACTCTGGCACAGGGTAGGGATTCATCTGAATGTGTGGGTATTTCTCTTTGTGCCTCTGGAAGTGGACTTTCAGATTTCCCTTGGTGGAGAAACGGTTGCCACATATGTTGCATTTGTAGGGCCTCTCTCCAGTGTGGGAACGCAGGTGGATCTGTAGGGCACTGTCACTGCCAAACACCTTGGCACAGAACCGACACTTATGCTTGAAGAAGGGGTCCTCAGAGCTGGGCTTAGTGTCAAACACAGACACATTTGGGGGCTTCCCCTTGCGGTGCTTCATCAGAGCAGAGAGGGGGTCGAGCGCATTGGCTGTGGCTGCTATGCTGGCCAGCGGGTTGGGGAAGATAACGCTGCTGGACGAGCTGTGAGGTATCAGCGGTAGACTGGAGGCAGAGCTCAGGAGGCTGCTGTGGCTGAGTGATGGAGGGGTGGTGGAGTTCCTGGGAAGAGCTGAGCTGCTGCTGATGCCACCTCCTCCTGTTAAGCTACTACTAGTGCTAATGTTGTTGTTTGTGACTGAGGATGAGCAGGAGGGAAGTAGAGATGACAATCCAGTACCACTGTGTGGGGTAAACACCGAGTTATTTGAGGATGTGTTGGGGATTGAAGAGTTAGACTGCTGACTGCCACTTTGTGGTGTTTGAGAGAGGGGCCCTTCTATTGCTGAGGTCAGGGGTGAAGGGCCTTGACCACTGAGAGTGGCCGGCAACCTAACAGGCAGCTGATGGACAGGGGGAGTGATGAAATTGTGTAGTTGAAGCTGACTTGCTACAGGGGGGACACAGGAGGATACAGGCCCCTGGTTTCCAGCAGTATTGCTGTGATGGTGGTTGAGAGCAGGCTGTGAGGCAGACTGTCTGTTCATCAGAGCAACCTGACTGCGTATTTGTTCTATGAGCTGCAGCTGGTGTATCTGCTGCTGCTGGAGGGCCATCAGCTGGTCCAGGATCATGGGAATAGCCATGGTGGAAACACCACTGCCCGCTGCTGCCCTTACACTCTGTGAAAACTGGGCAACCGCAACTCGGGTGCCATGTAGCGTCTCCAAGGTAACATTGGTGCTTGGCATGGTGTAGCTTGTAACAGTAGATGGGACGACATCATTTAGCTGAGGTAGGGAGCCGTCTGGCTCAGGGGATGTCACATCTCTCTCTTCAGAATCCATATTTTTTTCAGGAGAAAACTCTAGCTCCATCTGCTCATCCTCCTTTTCTAGGACATTGACCCCATTTAAGGTTGCTGTCTCTGGGATGTCATCCCCCTCACCAGCAGGACTGTGGTTGCCCTCCCTGGGGTCCTCACTGTCAGCCTGCTCGCTAGGACAGCTGGGTACAGGGGAGGGCTCTGTAGGGTACTCTTGGGAGGGGTTAGGTGTCTCCTCATTGTCATTCACTATGAGCACCAGGGGGTTTTTGGTGCAGTTCTTTAAATGTTCACAGAAGTCTGACCACTTGAAGAACTCAGCGCAACACTTCTCACATACATGCGTCTCCTCACTGCCGCTGCGGCTCTCATTCCCGCTGTCTGCATCATCCAGCACTTCACCACGGGCTAAAGGGAGAGGAGGGGGTCAGGGGAGTGGAGGGGGTAGGAAAGGAGAGAGGAGGGAGCAAAAAAAGAAGAATTAATGAATAAATAATCAATAAAGAATCCACACATATTTTGCAGTGCAGTGCTGCACAGATTTAACCTTTGATTTTTTTCTCTCTTTTAACATAACCAAAATCAATATTCTTTTTTATTTTTTTTACTCTGAACAAATTGCCCTAGTTCACCAATTCTCAAGACCCAGGTTTGTGCATTCACACCCTCTCCATAGAGCCAGCTAATAATTTTCTTTGTGCAATCCATCAAATTATGAGGGCCTATCAATTGTGGATACTGCCGCTTAATGAAATTCCATAGAACCTATTGATTTCCAATATTTCATACAATTCACAGCTACCTCATCTGTTGGGTACAAATCAGGACTTTGATGGCCCCATTAGGATTCCCCTCTGCTATCAAGCCCAGTCATTTCCACCAGAATTTCAAATGCCTGGGCCTTTTCATTTAGCATTGCAAAGGTAATACTTTAGCCCTTAATCTAAGCAAGGGGCTCTACACTGGAATACTCTTTTGTTATGACGTCAGGAAAATTGTGTTGCCAAAAGTAAGTGCAGAGATTTGTTGAATCTATAGCTCATATACGTTTCCTGCACTATTCACTGTTAAATTGGACAATTTAAAATGTGTGCAACCAAAATATGCATAATATACAAAATATACATATCTATAATTTAAAATTGCCAACTTTGAAATGTTTTTTGAAATGTTTTGAAATACAAAACATTCTCTTTCATTTAAGAAATTCCCAGTGCTACTTTCTCTCTCTCCCTCTCCCATGCTCTCTGAAATAAGATTCAACAAATTACATGCTAGTGCCATGGCAGCAAAGTCTCTGATTAGTTACACATGTTTAATCACAGTTGTAGGAAGCCACTTCCTTTTCCACATGCAACCATCAAGAGTCAAACAAGCCGGCGCAAACGCTAAACATGGACTTAATTCACACCTGATCAAAACCATGTAAAAATGGCCTCCCTTGTATGTTTATTTTTTGTGTTCAAGCGTAGTTATACTTTATGTGTGTGTGTGCATTGTTCGTGGTCGTATACACATTTCCCTTTCATTACGAATAGGATGTATGCTCAATCAGCGCCACAGCATCCTGCACATACTTTATTTCAGAGTCCCCTGTTCAGTTTACACTCAAAGACCCAGCATATATCTGGTAATATAACTATTTATCCACAAATTAAACAATTTAATGTACACTTTACACTATAAAAATGTTAGGACAATTTCATAGGCATTATTGCAAATAAAGGTGATTTATTACATGAAAAGATGGTCACTCTAAAAAAGCTTCTATAAAACAAGGTTAAGTCGATAGTTCTTAGGTGAATTAATAATTCTTTAAAAAAGGGGGCTCATAGCTACTTGAAGAGCAAAAAAATGGGTTTAGAATTATTTGTACAGTATGTATGTGATTGTATATCTACACACACACACACACACACACACACACACAAACATTGCTGAATAAAGCAAGTAATTGATTACATTTATGCAAATTTGCTTCCACTAATCATAGGAGTGCAACTCACCCAATAGACTTAACCAGCTTCAGCTATGAATATGAAGAAGAGATAAAGAGATGTCGACAGCGACATTACCTCTAAAAACTATACTGCACATGTTTACTCAACATTAAAGGTCTTACTATGCTTTGTAAGTGAGTAATCATGAGATTCATACAGTGCTTGCGTTCATTTCTAAGGTTAAAATGGAGCGAGCCATGGTGAAGCAGACATGAAGCATTTGTGCCAATTACAGTGACTCATTAGTTAAGAAATTCATCACTCCTCCTGTAATTTCTTGCCAAAGGGAGCATGAGCTATCAAGGTCTGGTGTCTGTAGCTTAATTAATTATCAACAGAAAAGCTTTGGACAGGCTCCGTGTTCTCATCTCTCTCTGGTGGCAGGACTGACAAAACAAGATATTATTTTATTTGATCATGTATGTTGCTAGGTTAAATCAGGGAGGGAAAGAAAATACAAAATCCTGCACATTTTCATTTTTGGTTGTTGATTATTTCTACTTTACAATATCACTGTCACCTCCCTTCTTGATTTTCCAGTGAAAAGTCAGTAAACTCAGTATAAAAAATTCCATTAAAACTAAAAAATAATGGATGATTTTCTTAATTTCTTTTATATACGATCACTAAAACGGCTCAAATTCTAAACAAAAATCAGCACGTGAAAAGGAGCAAGTGACTGGAAACGTCAGTGACACGTGACAGCAGGCTAAAAATCTCCTTAGCCCAGCAGCGGACTGCAGAACTAATTTCCATAATTGAGGGTTGAAAGGTCAACGCAAATGAGTAGGCATTGTGTTGAGCTGATTAGTTATTAGAATGGTATTACTGTCAATCTCTTTTATTCATTCATGCAATTACAAGTGGGGGCCTTTGTATACCTGTGACCTCACACACACTGACACTTTTTTTCAAACACATAAGCAGACAGACAAAGAATACACACAAATGATGTGTATATATATATATATATATATATATAGAGAGAGAGAGAGAGATAAACACCTAAAAAAATGCTACGTATGCATACATACACATGCTTTGCTGCCACTGGAGAATACCTAACTAGAGTGTGTATAAGTGTGCTTGCACAGGCCTACTCAAATTACCCTGTGAAGAGCTATATTTTTCTGAACTAAAAATAAAGAATTTGTTATTTTTTGCATTTTGTTAATTTAATTTTGAAATTCCTGTTTTTCTTTGAAAATGTCCTTCCCACTTTTCAGTTTTGCTGCAACATTCATTGAAAGCACGATGAAAGGAATAATGTGTAGAATTTTTCATAATTCAGTTTTACACCCTTAATAGCTTAAAACACTTCAAAAATGCGCACACTGGCACTTTAAAAAAGATTTAAGGAAGCATTCAATGATTATTCAGATGTGGAATTTTGCTGTGGTTTCTGACAGTTTGAACATCGCTATAATTACACAATATTATAATACAGGCCACACCGGTGTGCCACTTGATTATTTTTATGCTTTTATTGAAAATATTTTAACATTGCACATGCTCATGATCTTAAAGTAATTCCATTTGCATTCACAATCACCCTGAAACAGTGGGGTGCCAGCATGTTGTGCAGCTGTGTGAAAGCGACATTTTGTGGTTGTTATGTGTTTGCAAGACAGTGAAAAAGTGTGTGTGTGTGTGTGTGTGTGTGTGTGTGTGTGAGGGTGGGGGTGAGGGGTGGTGGGGGGGGGGGGGGTATTGATTTTCCTATAGCATGAGAAAGGAAAGGATGAAAAAAAATCCAATCTGTTTTCATTCCTTTAAGAGTCTTCATTTACTCAGATGCAAATATTAAGCTGAACGCAGTCAATAGGGGGATTGTAGACATTGAATCTGTGTGTCCGCTATCTTGCTCAGCAATCTTTGGCATGCTAATTGAAACCGCTAATCTGACATATTATATCAGATGAGGTATTCATGCTTTCCACTGATTCTGTGAAAGCCACAGAGCCGAGCATTGAGCAATTACAAATTCTTCCATTCTTAACAATTTCCAGATTCACTTAATGAATACACACAGAGACAATGGCACCGGTAATTTACTCTATGTTAAGGTAAAGTCATTGGTATCTCATCTAAAAAGGGGTCATTTTAAAGTGCATTGTATTCTACATTTAAACATACATTTTCATTTTAAAGCCTCTTTATCAAATTGTGATTTTTTTTTATTTCATTTACATTATTACAGATAGTAAGAACACTAATCTACAAAAAGTGCCTGCACTTGCAGCCTTACTAGATTGAAAATGCATTCTTCTCAAACATCTGAGGATAGCTTAAGGCCCTTACAGAGAGATGCATCACTGTAGGTCTTGCCCAAGTTAGGAAGGGAGGGCAAAAAAAGAGGCCTGCTGGATTCAACAATGTTGGAATTCTTGTGCCAATTAAATGTTTCCATTGTATTCTTTGATACCAAATCCACCACTCTATCCTCTAAGAAATTAATTATTTATTTATTGGATTTTAAAATTATTTTATATTTAAGTTGATTTGACTGACAGCTATTTTGACTGATATTTTGACTGTATTATGTGCATGTTGCTGCATTTTAATTTGGTAATTTAACCGTCTGCACAAGATCATTCAGGACACGCACAAAGTGAAATCTGATTTTACTTTGATTATACACTTTTGTGAAGTGTTAATTCCCGATTTCTTAAATTCTGTTTGTCACATTGTTTAAAGCATTGCATTAATTACACAAATTTGATCTATCATTATTTTTTTTAAAACCAACAGATCCCTCAAAAGATTCCATTTTTCTGCTATTGCACCATTCCTGGACATTAATGTGGTTGTGGCCATAAACACATAAAGCATCCCCTCGAATGATCTCATGCATCCTCGAACCTGCAGAGGCTCGAGCGTCCTCAGCACAGCTCTGTGTGTGTGTGTGTCAACGGCCTGGTCAGCCCTATTGCAGAGTGGTACAGTCATATCTGCACTAACAGAGAGGCCTTTGTCATTGCCTGCAGATGTGGAGCAGCCAAAACATTAACGATTTGTTTGTGTAAGCATTTGCAATACAGTATTCAATGACGGCACTCTGTCCAGATGACTGTGTCGCCCATCAAGATGCCTCTCTGTCTCTGGGTGTGGATTTACAAAAGAACTGGAGATGATGAGGACGCTTTAGGATCTAATGGACGCTCATCCTCAGCAGGCCAGAAACATATTGAATAGATTCTGTCTATTTACATGAAGATCTTTGCTTCAGCTCCTTTTAAATTTAGGTGCTTCAATACTAATTTTCAAATAGGAAAACTATTTCTCTTTGTACACATAAAAAGCAAGGCACCATCATTAACAAACCGAAACATCTCAGCTGTCAAACTGTTCGTCCATGACTCTACTTTCTGAACAAATCGGTGCTAAAATCACCTAAACAAACACAAACAAATGTATGTAAAGAAAAACCTCTAATGTCAAAAAATGACCTTTTCAGTTTATGGCTTGTTAGTTTTCTCTTAAATCCCCCAAAATCTGCTGTTTGGTCTGATGTTAAATAGTCCTACTCTCTCCTGTCTAGTCCTTCCTCTTAATCAGGATCTTACTTGTTCATGTGTGTTTTCAGTGCTGAGTAGTAATTAAGACACAGAGTGCCTTCTTGAAGACATCTTTGGCACAACTATGTGGGTGGTCCAGAGGCCTGCACCCAATGGTGAGAGGGGAATAAAACAAAAGCAAAACAAAGCCCCACTGCAGGGGAACCATGTTGTCACTGTCAGACGGGATTTCCTCACTATATTATATTTTTGCATCTCAAAACTGTGTACATTCCTGCCTCAAACATTATGCAGTAGAGAACGGAAAGGGTTCTGCTGAAACATGGTGACTGTGTTTGAGAATTCACTAAAGATTTTAACATTGAATAAATGTGAATCTGTCTGTGATTTTTACAACCAGTAATGTTGGGAAATTTTACTTTTCTTGGTTGAAACTGATCCTGCCCATCTCCGTCCATAGCTGGGGAAATTTACCTTTGAAAATTCCTCTAAATGGGAGAAAGCACAAGTGTGTTCATATGCAATATGCACCACCGCCTCCCACATATTCCACGCGCACACCTTCAAAGACACTGGATGCAGAGGAAGCGGTGGCGAGACGTAAAACCTGTCGCTGTTCACACTTTCTAGGACACGAGTAAGCTGTGCTGCCAAGGTCAATGGCACACATGTTCTAATTATACAAGGAGCTTGACATCTAGCGGCAGGACCTGGCTAGACAAAGGTTAAGTCAGCAAGCTTTATAAAAGCACTCCCAAGCAGACACCCCTCCCCTCCTCTCCCCATCCTAACACATGCACACCACCCCCCATGCCCCCTGGGGGGCAAGTGTCCGGAAGGCCTGAGGGGGAAATGATATGCCAGACAAGGGCTAGTTGGCACTTGATTTTAGTTTTTCATCTTTTCAGGGATGCAGCACATTAAAGAGGTCCTCACTGAGCTGCAGTGGACAGCAGAGTGTAAGAGAAATTCACACAAAAACAGTTCTGATCAAACTGAAGATGTGGAAAAAAATGAACACACACAGTGAAGTTTATACCCAAGCTCCTTAATCCTGTGGTTATTTTCTTGTTTGATGGCTATTGTCATGAAATGCGCTACAGACAGAGTGTGTCCTTGAGCACAATTTGAACGCCACTTGAATGCTTGACTTTCTCTTTACCACTAGCTCAACATGTATGGATTTTAAGTCTAAATCAAGAGGCGACTGACAGTTGGAACTTTTGAATTCCTTCGACATTATATGCAATGATTTGTCAAGGCCAGCGATCAATAATGTCGTCACAAGCTGCACCACGGCAAGAGGCAGCGGAGAATCTGATCATGCTGCAATGATACACTGACAGTCTGACATTTGTAGCTCGTCTGTAAGTATAGCTTTGGATGAGACATGGTATTATTAGGTTTATTTAAGTGTGTATGGGCTCACTGTGCTCTGCCAAAGGCTTGGGATTGTTTCACTGCGACGTCTGTCCTGAAAACAAGCGAGCCAGTATAGTGCTCCAATGAGGACAGGCAAGAACATTCCACGGTCACTTCCAGTCCTAAGCACAATAGTATAGATACTATAGGTTACCCTTAGTCTCTGTGTGTGTATTTTTATTTTGAAGCTACACATCCATTTAAGAAGGTGTGTGTTAAAAAGGAGAACCGAATACAGGAAAAGGGTGTATGGATTTCTTTTCTAATTCTACACTTATTTCCTCTCTTGGTGGATCCATCTTTTAGACCGTTTCCTGTTTTACAAATTGCAATGATCATTTTTAAATGAAACCCTACTTGCGTGTAAATCATCCAAATGTTACGACAGGAAAAGGAAGTTCACTTTTCGTTCCATGATCCTACAGGAGAGCAACCTGTTTCGTATCTCTGACCAAAATCTGTGAAGGGTCATCTCAACATTAAAACAGAAACATTGTTTGTGTTAAAATGTGAGTTGCCCTGAAATTACAAAAATCCACAGCGTAAACGGGACAAAAAGAGCCAAGAGTCATCAGCGTGATTCCCCCCTCACACCAACATTTCCCCATGCAAAGAGAGCTGCTCCCCAGAGATTACATCACGCATTTCTATTGTAAAGAAGCCCTGCAAAGTGTGTGTGTGTGTGTGTGTGTGTGTGTGTGTGTGTGTGTGTGTGTGTGTGTGACTGGGTGTGTGTGTTGGCCAACATGAGCCTAGACAGTGAGGTAAAAATAATAGCAGTGATTTGCTGGGAGCACCCAGCTTTATGGATACCCAAAAAGAAATACAGCAAAAACCAAGAAAAGGGGTGATTTTTAACGGTAAAAAACTGCATTGTTATTGGTAAAGAGTGTTTGTTCAAGTTATATAAAATTACTAAATTAATTGATCTCATTCCTCATGGGTGAAGTATGATTTTCTTCGACATTAATTGCAACAGTCATTATAAAAACAGCAATTAAAATACTACAATTTAAAAGACTTAAAATGTAAAACAATCATGTGCAATAGGAATTTTGTACTCTCATGTACGAAGAAGAATATCCCTACAGTTGTCATGGTGTTCCTATAATTCCTACAGTGTTACGCCTTGCTTTAGATGTGACTTTAGCTTTATAATGATCGTATAACAGAAGGAAACATGAATGAGCCTCTTTTTTCCCACATGGCGAGGACGCGCTCTGTCAACCGATCTTGTCGACATTGTGAGCAAAAGGGAACAAATCAAGTGTGCTAAATTTATGTGAGGGGGGTAAACAAAAACATTTCCATAACAAAACAAGGCTTCGACCTGCAACAGAATCCGCATTTTGCTCCTCGGTGAGCCAGACAGGCGCTGAGGGACAAAAGACACTAATGCAAAATAAAAAATGAAATTTAACGTTTTTTAAATCTTTTTTATAATGAAAAATATACATCAGTTGCACGATTTACTTCTACTATAATTAAGAATTGCAGCTCTAAGAGAGAATGTCAAATATTTTTCAACTTCTCAAATGGTGTGTGTATGCACGTTTGTGCATGTAGCATATTTGAGTGTGCGCGCATGCACGTACAAAATCAACTGTGTAAGATTTCAAAGACGCATTTAAGAAAACAGCTCCGATATTTGACATGTGGGAAATTATTAAATCAACTCTATTTTGAAACAGGTCTCGCAAAAAGGCCTCCAGCACATAATATAAATGGTTTAAGTGTAAGCTGTTGTAAATGAATATATGCATTTACATTCATCTTAAAAGTCGTCAGCTAACAGCCGATAACGTGGTGCATCCTGGGTGAGATGCAGGTTAAACTGATGTTTGGGAATAAAACAAACACACAACTTCTTCAACGAGAATCGAAGCCTACACTTCCCTGTCGATTGCGGAGAGGCTTTTGACTTAATAGCTGTAACATAATGGATTTATTACAAATTATTAAGAAAGTGATCTTATCGGAAACCCCACGATAATCCAAACATTTAAGGTCAAACTTAAAGAAACGAGTTAAAACAGAGTGAAGTGAAGAAACGACAATAGTGTAGAGCAGAGCTGTGGAGGGGAAGTAAGTTGTCTGTTTGAAAGAAGACCTGGATAAGGGACCTCAGCGGATGAAATCCACTCACCGTGCTCGGAAACCACCCCGGCTAGTGCGGGATCCTCGTCCGACTTGAGGTGCTGCGGCTTGGCTTGCTTGCGTCGGGACATGCTGCTGGCGTCAGTGCTGGCGATGCTTCTGCTTTTGCGCTCCGAGATGTCTCTGCGTTTTGCAGATACATCAGCGAAGAGCGAATGAATCGACACACAAAAAGTTCGCAAATAGTCTGGTAGTGGAGAGGGGAGAAGAAAAAAAAATCTGAAATTAGCCGGTGCTGCTGCCGCTGCTGTTGCTGGGCGTTGGATTGCGCATGTCGGTATAATAATTATGATAGTGAATAATGCCTCGCGATTAATGGCACCGTGTGAAGGTGGGGAGGATTGGCTGGAGTCCAGCGGACGCGCATTGGATATGGTAATGAGGGACGGACTAAGCAATTAGCCGCTTCACTCTCAGACTTTATCCGTCTCTTTTCTCTTTACTATCCAACCTCCCCCAACAACACAACACAACACACCAAATCTCTTGTTATGCCCAGCTCACGGGGGAGTCTTCAACAGGGAACGTCGGGCTCTTTCCCCCCCTCCTTCAACGAAGCGCACTGGCTCACAAGTGCTGAGGAATCACCGCCGCGTTTCTTCTCCAAGTATCTCTCATCTTCATCACTCTGACCTTTATGATCCCACTTTTACCTCAGAACTTCAGAAAGCGTCTTTTCATAAAGTCTATCTCGAGAGCTTGGCTCAGTGCTCGCACTTTCTCTCTCTCGGTAACTTTTTTTTTGTGTGTGCCGAGGCTGAACACAGGACTCAAATGAAGCGATGTTTACAGTCTCTGAGATGTTTCAGGACTTCATAGTTTTCTCTTGTTGGACATCTTTCCTGTAAAGTAGCTGCTGGTTGACTTGGTACATGGACATCGATAACCGGAAAGCGGACAGGACTAAAGTTCCTGATAAAAGCAATAAATTGTTACCGGGGTTTGTTTTTTTTTCTAATGGCGCAGCTCCGCTCTCCAAACTTTGACGCGCGTCATCCGAGAAAGCGGTGCCACGATAAGCAACAGTCCTCCTCTCAGTTACACCACCAATGTCAATGTGATCAAAAACTCATTTGTCCCACAAAAGACGAGTCGCTTCAATGTTTCTGATCGCGATGAAGTTCCCTCTCGCCTTAAGCTCCCGGTTGCGCCTTCGCCTCGGTGCGCTCTCCAAAAGTGGCTTTTCTGGATATTTGGTGGACAAACACCGCTTGTTTTCAAAATGAAAGCGTCAGTCAGTGTCTTCCCTTTGGTCGGCTTGCGGGCTCATATCAAAGCCAACTTTGAAGTTATCTTCTGGCAGCCCACTAGCGCTCTCGGTCTCTCGGTGTTGGGCATGGCTCCGTATGTGTGGGGGACTGCGCTGTGTGTGAGAGTTAACCCCAAAGCAGAGGTTCAGCCCATTGCTTTCAGCCACCACTAGGATGTACCACCACGTTACTGTTCAATGGATAGTCCTCAGACTCCAGTGTGAACACCCAGATTTGACCTCCCATCATATAATATCTCACAGCTCTTACCAGCAGCCGCCTGTAAGGGATAGCCTGTCATATTCACTTCGCAGAGTATTATTTTCTTATGAGAGCGGCGATTTTGTGATTCCACGGTAGGCTTTCCATCACAACTTCCTACCTATATGTTGCCTGATTTCTAGTTTATAAACATTTTAAGCACGGTGGCAACCACTGGAAATGTAGTTTGTCTTATGCTGACAGTAATCATATCCTAGTGATTCACTGTAAGAAAAAAAGATTATTTTATAGCGTCCTGTAAGACTGTATGGACTATTTAAAGCATAATATAAGCAGATTATGATATACATTTTATTGCTTCGTAAGATCGTTTTTTTCCTCTCTCTTCTCACACATGCTTAAAATTAAAAGAGGTTTTAAGAGAAACGATGTTGTGCATTAATGCCAGCTCATTGTGGCACTGAATAAACACATTAACCCTTTACTTTGCTCATTTCTATTTGCATTAAAATCTCTGGAAGCATGGGGTCACATTAATGGGAAAAGGATTGAAAGGATTAAGATGTGCGAGGCCGGCATGTAAATAAGCGGAGAGAAACGTGCATCATTTTTATTCATTAACATGATTTATGAACAACGTTAAGTTATTCTATCCACTTATTTTTTCGTATTACAAACTTCAAAATTTGGCACAAGATATGTCTATTTAAATTAAACACTTGTGTGCTTTAATATTATAAGTTATTAAAAATAATTCTGAAAATAGTATGCAGTGGTTATCGTATTTTTTGTTGTTGTTCCAACACATAAAACGTGAATTTCTAAAGAAATTAGAAACCATTTTACTGTAACGATGGAACCTGAGCTTTTTTTTTCAGTGTGTTGGGGGCTCAGTTAGAGCTTCCCCCTCCCCCTCCATCTCCCTCGTGTCTGTTTGAGTTGTCTATTCCCCTGTGTCCACCTCATATGAGAGACAAATCTGTTGACAAGGTCGTCCTGTGAACAAACTTTCTTTTTTTCTTCTTCCTCTCCTTCTACTTCCATCATCCCCTTAGAAGTTATGTCCAAAAGGCTGTTATTATCTGGTATTAATAGATGCAGCCCCAGGAAGACAAAATCAGCTATTGATAATTGCAAGGAGTATACGGCAGCTACTGTATCGATCGGCGTGTCCTCCACTCCCCTGGTACTGAGAGATAAGGAGACACACTCTTTAGAGCAATATAATTTCTTTTGACCTATCTGCTTGCTACAGACTTATGATGAATAGCCAGAGTGGCTGAAGTCCTTTATCACCAAAGTTACCCCTTGATATAATATTGATTCTTTATAACTAGCTCGCCACACAAAAATCAAACTGTCCACTTGGCCATCATCATCATCAATATCATCACAAAGGCGGAGGAATGAAGATCCCTGCCCTGCGCCTCTAAAGGCGAGCCTTTACAATCTATTCTGTAGGCCTAATCTTTATTTTGCTGATGATGAAAGGAGAAGGGGAAACGAGGCAAGGTGCCATTTAATCCGGTATGGACTACACACACCGACACACACACACACACATACAGAGAGAGGGAGGGAAGGAGGGAGAAAGATCCAGTGGGATCTTGCCACTGGATCCCACAGCTTGGACTTGTGGGAAAATAATTAATTAATATCGAAATTTATGATTGACAGAAAGGGTTCCTGTCTGATTTTAGGCTCCACATAAACTGCAATCCTGCCTCCATGCCAGTCACATACTTTTCCATAACTGATGACAGTGCAGGATTGAGTGAAAAAAAGGTCTACCCCCCCATGGAACTATTCAATTGACTATGAATGTGGAAAAGCTAGTTGCCATATAACACCAAAAAAATAGCTCTTTAATTGACTGGGGTGGGGTGGGGGTGTTGGAGGCGGAGGAGAAACGTGTAATCACCCAAACAACCATTTTTACCCAGTGCACCCCCTCTGGCTCTGTGTCGCAAGGTAAGAAAAAGGCTAGCCTACTCGGCTTCTATACTGGCCCTCTCTGCATCATAAACTGCATCGGCTGACTTCTGGAAGAACTCCTCTCCTTTTCTCTCTCACTCTGCAGTCTGCAGGTTATCTGTCTTTCACTGCGGATACCGCGGAGGGAGGCCGGACCGTGAGGGAGACAGTAAGAGGTAGGCGAAATGGCGCTCGCAGTTTAAATGTATTCTTTTTTTTTGTGCGTCATTCTACAATCAGAGGAGTGTGTCAGCCTTAAAGTTATCCATTCGATATCTTTAAATAGGAGGATCTGAGAACATGACACGTTATAGCCTACGTTGTTTAGATTGTAAAGCATGTGATTAGACCGCTGAAGTAGTGAAGTCTGAAAAACAGCGTCCCTTGCGTCAGTGTCCAATCAGACGTCTTTGCGCCGCAGCAACTAGTGCCAAGACGCATTTACACACCCCGCAGGCTACTGTAGCAGCATATGGCAGCCTATGGCATACTGCTGAGGCTTCTATCTGCACCAATCAGAGACGAGATGTAACTTTTTGCTGCTATTGGATGATCGTAATAACTGTATCCCTGAAGACAAGAAACTACAATATTCCTGCTAGATTGCAACTCATTACTGGGTTATAGATACCTTAGTAGTACTTACTGGCATTCCTTTATCTCTTGTGACTTTATAATACTCACATACTGTGTCTGTGGTAATCAATATGACATTTAGGGAAGTTGATATTTTCTATGGTTTCACTGTAAAATTCCATTACTTCAATTGTGATTAATAGGCCAAATTAATTGGCTTTTAGTGACTTCTATTTCTTAAGCATCACCTTAATAGTTATACAATATTCCTATAGAGACTTACATTGTGTCAGTGGTACTTGTTAGTGAGTTTGAGATGATCACATCTATTTTATTCTGTGCTAATTTATCATTGTAATATTCTTATAATTATTTATTATACTCTTTTATTGAACTTTATGCTGTTTAGTATTCTTTTAAAATGTTATATTGAATATGATGGCTTGTGTTAGTTGTTAGGGTTGTTAGGGTGTCAGGTAATTTCAGGGTGTTGGTAAGATTCTGTATTCTTATACCTACTTTGGGGTTTAAGCTTATTATAAGAAAGCATAATTTAAAATAGGATCACTTGTGTTGGTTTTATAAAGATTTTGGTGGCATGGGTTACTTCTTAGTGTTGGGTCTTTTCAGTAAAGTGTTGGTAAAACTATTCAGGAGGGAGCCACTCTAAGTGTGTGTCGTATTATTAGACACTGAGTAAAACTATAGCAGCTGGTTGTCTGAATGGCATGATATAAGAGTGTTTTTTCTTTCGTGACATGTTTTCTAGCTTTGCTCTGCAATACGCATCCATTAGTTGGATATGTAAAACACACACACACACACACACACACACACAATTTGATACATAATTGTGGACATCATGCATACTAAGTGGCAAGTGGCTGTGATCCTGCACTGAAAGTGGAGTGTTTTACTCTCACATTAGAGAGTCAGAGATTAGGAGGCATTTAAATCCGTGTGAACGGTGACCTCTTTTTACATCAGACATCCATGAACTCAGCCATAAATTTTCAGTTATCATATCATGACCTGCTTATCTTGCTTCAAATGAGGCAAGCTGAGATAAAATGTGACAGGCAGCTCGTACCTGAGATGAGTAAAATCTGATCTGACTTGTCCAATCAGGACAAATTGAAATTAATTGAATCAACCCATTTCTTCTGCTACTGTAATTAAATTAGTAGCTGGGGTGTAAATGGACATCGACTTGGCACTCAAGAGGAGATGACAAAATGCTCATTGCTGCCACCAAAGGACTATGTGTCAAATTCAGTGTGAAAGGCAGCGCACCGAATGCTGGCTGACACATTGACAAGGCTGGTGCTTCACTAGAAGAGTCTACAAACAAAACACCCTCCGATTATCTGCCAGACTGGAACACTGCCTCATATGGAGGGAAATATGTGGAGATCTGCCTACATGTGATTAAAGCAAACCTGATATTCAGTAAGTGTGGAAATAAGCATATTTACAGTGCATGACAATTTAGACTACAATTATTGCTTCTATGGTCCAGAATACTGTTTGTCCTGGGACCCTAAAACTCTGAAGTGTATTCCAAAATACTGAAATTGTTGTAGCGTTAGCAGTGCTTAAAAAAAGAAAGACCCTCTTAATCTATGGCAGAGAAACTCTTGGACTCATGAATGTAATAATTAATGAATCAAAAGAAATTTTAAACAATTGAAGGCAAATCAAATAAAATTCTGTCGCAGTCAGAAGTGAATAACACTGCTGGCTGATATCTGATATTTAATAAAACCCTCACACTTGCAGACCAATATGTTGGCCTAGGCCTCCTAGATATAGATATATGTAAGCACATTATTACATGTTGATGTTTGAATTGGAGGCCCTGTATCAAATATCTCACATATCAACTTGGCCCACACAGGTAAGGGAAGAGGTTTTACTGCTCCAAGGCCTTGGTCATCTGTGGCTCTAATGCCATTTCCAAGAACAATGAGCAGAAAAGGGCTAAAGTCGCACAGATGACACTTAATCTCATTGGAATTCCGTGTCAGGTTTGACCTTGGAAAGATATTAGCCACTCCCAAGTGACTGTGGGTGTGTGTATGAGGGGGGTTGGTGGTGCCTATGTGTCTCTGTCTGCAGTTATGTGATTGCAAGTGTGTATGTGTGTGTGTGTATCTGTGTGTGTGTTTCATGAAATGAAAACACAGGTGAAAGGTTGATAACTTTACCGTTGGACATATGATGATCCCTTCTGTGTCAGTGTAACTGTGGGTCAGAGAACCGTCCCTGTATTTGCATGGAAGTGTAGCACTCCTTGTGTTCCTAGGATGGGGGGGGGGCACTATGCATGTGCCTGAAAGCAGCCAGCAGCCAGACCAGTGGGCTGCAGGGATCTGTGGCCCAGTGATATGTGTGCCACATTGTCTGTTCAATAGAGGCCTTTGAATTTTTAAACAGCATCAGTTACTTCATACTGTCATTGTTTTGGCACCATTTGCCTTGCTTAATCCTGGTAAGTGCATATCTACACTGTCTTACTGACAATGTGGAGGTGTGTGTGTGTATGTTTACGTGTGTGTGTCAAGAGAGGGGGCATAGATAGATTGCATATGTTGCACCATGATTCAAAGCTAATGAAAGTTAGCATACTTATAAATGAGTACAGTAAGTAGCTACTGTTGTATGTCCTTTGTAGTGATTGGATATAAATGTGAGAGTGTGTGCAAGCAGGGGGCATAAGTACATATCTGTGTGAGCATGTGAGTGTGTTTGATGCCATCTAAAATGAGAGAAAAGACAGAAAACAAAAGATTATTTAAAGCCAGTCAAGTTTAAACAAATGCAGCATCTTGCTAAGGTCAGAAATGTGTGTTTCTACATTTGCTCTTAAAACGTCCGCTTCCTTACAGTCAACACTATCTTCTATAGCATCAGTCTGATCCCACTACAAAGATGCAACAATATGCTTAATAATGCTTGAATTTACTGTTTTTGACTCAATAAGCAAAACAAGATGGAAGAAAATGTGCTGTAATGTTTGAGTGAGAAAATAAACTAGCATAATAATAGCACATGAAATGTAATAATATAATAATAAATGCTAAGATCTGAAAGAATGCTAAGAAAGATAAAGCACAGATTTTAAAACAAACACAAAAATTCATGGACCACAGGACAATTTTGCAGATTCCTATAGATACCTGCATATAATATGACTCAAAAACACAGAAAAGACCAAATATAATTTTGTGTGCTTGTGTGTGAAGAATTGCCAGGATAAAGAGAAGGTATTGTCAATATTGCTTATATAAGTGGCAACGCTTTTTTAGATGAAGAAACAAAGATCTTGATTGCTGTGGGGGAGCGTTAGCTTCACCTATACACAGATTTTACATTTCTCCATTTACAGTACTGGATGCACCGGCATGTCTACAGCCTTTCTCTTTCTCTCTTTGTCTCCGTCTCCAGGGAGAAATATTTGCACAGTGAACCCTTCTCTGTATAGTTTCTATGCTCTTCCCCTTTTGTCCCTCCACTGACTTATTTATGGTAACCCGTTAATGAGCTGTACGGTCTTTAGTAGTGAGAGACAGCATGTGTAAACATTTAGATTTTTTCCCTCAAGTACACGGTGAGATCCACCAACTTAAAAGGCACAAAGTGAAATGAAATCACGGAGCAACCTAACACCTGATCCAATACAAGGTTACCCATGCAGTGTTTTGTGTTTTGCCGTGTTAATGCCCTATGTTGCTATCAGTCTGGCGTGTATTTTGGATGACTGCCAGCCAGTGGAGGAAGAGCACCTATTTTGTGGAGAGGTAATTGCTACACAGTAGCCTCTGATTGCCAGGATCTTTCACTGGGAACAGCCCCGGCTCCCTTTTCACTTGCACCGACAGCCTGATTACAAATCATCTTATTGATTTGATGAGTGCAAGATGTTTGCTAATAACTGTTCTCATACCATCTGTTAATCTTTGTTGTGATTAAAGAGGTAATCCCAATACCCATTATTCCCAATGACAAGAGCAGGGATCGTTCTCTTACACAAGCTTTAGCCCCTCACAGGCCACGCAGGGCTGAAAGGGGGGTGGCGGAGGGGGTGGGAGGCTCGAGGGGGGTGCACTACCAAGGATATCAGTGATCTCCGAATGCAATTGAGAAATCTGCTCCACATAACAAACGTGTTACAAAAAAAAGAATTACACCCCTCGCTAAAAATCCATTACCCCGTATAATCACGCAAAATGATTTTTCTTAAATATGATAATAAATCACAGGCTGGATCAATAGCCTGCGGACCAACTGCTATGCCCTGATAACGTATCAATCAATATTTAGTATTTAGATTTTAATTAATACCTCGGTGGGGCTCGGAGCCTGTTAACACTGAGAGAAATATAATACGTGATAAAAATGGGCTAAAGTAAAGAAACTGATAAAAGCAAATGCAGTCCTGTTAGCATTCCACAGTTGTTCCTCATATCTGTCATTGATCAGTCAATTGCTTGTTGTGATTAAGGAGCCTTCAAAATCAAGCGTGGTGTGTGTGTGTGTGTGTGTGTGTGTGCATATTTTTGTGTGTGCACAATGCATAGGGGAGGTGTGGATGTGTGTGTTTACATGGCAACGTACTCATTGATCATGCATTGTAGGGATGAGCTAAGCTTCACAAGCACCTGCTGCAAACCGTGCGTACAGAAGATCACAGACTAACATCATGTGTTGGATTACAAGTAAGAAATATTGTAGCAAACAAATTTTATATTGATCTTAAAGAGCCTTTTGGAATACGTTTGTAAAAATTTCTTAGGTTTATTTCACAGTGTAACACTATATACTGTGTAGGCTCTTTCTCTTACTCCGAAATAATCCTAATCTTCATACTCCTGCATGGTTACTGGTTTCTTGCATACACTGTTGCTTGGCTTCAGGGGCTTTATGGCTGATTCTCTGAACTACTCTGCAGCATACAGTAAATACTGCAATTAATTTGCTGTTGCGCAACTCTGACAGAAACAATTAGGCAAATAGTTTAAGAGTTTAAATCATTGCATCTCGAATATGCATGCAATGGCCCCTCTGTAATCTTTTCTTAAGGTTTTAAGTGTTAAACACTGGACTGCCAACTGTTTTTAAATTGGATTGACTCTTGTGGCATTTGTAATTGGAATCCTTTTGCTTTATAAAGAGATTAAAATAGATAAATATAGAAACAGACAGGCAAAGTTTGACCATCAGGATCTGCATGGCTAACAAGATTAATACGACACATAGATAAACAGGATTCTGTGTTAATCCTCCTTTGAACTAGTGCATTTGACTTGTAATCTGTTGACTTGCATCTTTCCACGGTTCCTGCCCTGCTTAAATAAACAAAGACATTCATAAAAATTCAAAAAATATTGTGTTTTTGTATATATATTCAATACCAGAGACAAACATAATACATAAAATATATGAATAATACGTAGTAGGACACATCAGTCACACCAGTTCCAGTCAAAAGTATTATCACCATATTAGTGTGCAAGGTATGTTAAACCATAAGTAATCATAGTGATAGTAAGTATACATGAAGTGAAGTGGATTATCAGTACTTCTTTCCCTTTTCCATTATTTTTACATCTAAGGAAACCTTGTCCTGTACTATCGTGTATGTTTTCTACATTAGTATTATGTTGCACCATACACACTATTTGAAGAGGAGAATAAAGGGACTGTGCAGGCTTCTGGCTGAAGGCCATGGTGGGTCCCTGGAAAGTCAAGCTGGGATGTGAGCTTACAGGACATGTGCGTGTTGCTCAGGGTTACGGCTGGATTTAAGTGTCCCAAGGCTGTCTGCTGTCTAACCTGGGTCAACAGGATATAAGGCCACAAGTGCTGGCCCGAGTGGCTTTGTTTCTTTTGAGCTTATTATCCTCGACACACACATCCACTGCCACATTGGCATGTACAGGAAGACACACACATAAACATACAGTGGAGGTCAGCTGAGGCAGCTTGGGTGTCAGTTGGGGGTGGTATGGGCATTTGCCACAATTTAGCCTCAGTGAATCTTTATGATGACCTATATCTAAAACGTTATCACATTATACAAATAAAAATAAATTTTTTTAGTGATTAGTCAGTGTTTTAGATGTAGGTGATACTCACAGCCACAAACAATACAGGGCAATGCAGATGAAATTATAAATTAAGTTAAAGATGTCAGTAAATTGCAGTGGAAATCCTCTGAAATCCCTAAACTAGCATTATAATCTTGATATAAAAGGAAGACGGTAATAAGTACAGTACAGCACAGCCATCAAATTGCAGTTATCAGTGCTCAGTTTAGCTCTGTGGTAAAGCTCACACACCATGAGACTGGACTGGATTGGCCAATCCCTATTAATCCCTTCTTACTGTTAGGTGGACAAGGTGCCAAGGAGGCCCTGTGCAGGGCTGGCATGGGGTGTGTGTTAGCAGAGTGAGTCAGCTGCTGTCGGTATTACTGTAATTGAATTAGTGTATGTGTGGTCGGAAGCGCCTTTAACAGAAGGTAGGTGAAGAAGAAGCAGAATTACTTTATCAAAACCTTTCGGGAAATTAAATTTTTTTGCTCCAATTATTTTTTTTTGGGGGGGGGGGGGGTTATAGTGATCGAGCAGTAAGGGGTTCAATGCCTTGCTAAAGGGCACCTCAGCAGTGCCCATGAGGTGAACTGGCACCTCTCCAGCTATCATTCCACACTCCACACTTTGTGCTACATGCTGGATTTGAACCTGCCACCGAGCCAAGTCCCTACCGACTGAGCTACTGCTGCCCCCACAAGGCATGTGGGCATGAAGGCATGTGTTGCAGTGACTTGTCTTCTGGGTAGCATATATAAGCATTCTAACATTCATAAATTACTGACTGTATATCATTAAATTACAACATTTATTTTGAGATATTATCAGCATTGTTAACATAAACAAATGAGGATTTCCACTGCACATTGTGTGCTACAGCGTAAGATTTTGATGTAAAATCAGCTGTATTGTTCTAAGGGAGCTGTTCTGGCCATGGTATATGGTAAAAGGAGCAAAAGGTAGATTTATTTATTTATTTTTTATTCCTTTCTGTGACGAGGAGTGTATAAAGGCAGCAACATACTTATTTTCATGAGAAGCAACAGGATTTATGGTCTTAATTTTGAGGACCAGTAGCATTAGCAATACCTCTAGTGGGAAAGTGAGGCTACCAATTGTCTTGGCTACCAGGGTGTAATTTGCCTCCATTATTTATACTTGAAGCTGCACTAATTAACATTTTCGTATTAACAATGGAAAAATGACTGTATAATGTGAAAGGAGTCGCTCGTAGTGACGAACCTACAGAGAATTATCAAATGACTCCTGCAGTTCTTCACAGCTGTACAGAGCTTTAGCTTGTTTTAGTTTTAGCTTCTTTCAGCTTATTGTTTTGGTTTTCTGGCCTGAAACTTTACTGTTACTGAGTCTCACTTCTCTCATCAGCCTCATTCCCAGCAGCAGCAGGTAGTTGATTTCAGTGAAAAGACTAGGATGAACCCACAAGCATTAAGCAGCTAAAGAGGCATTTTTCCCTCAGCAGTTGGTGGAGACCAAAGCAGAGCTAAGAGGAGAGTGAACAATGTATTTACATGCGCTAGGCTGACAAAAACACAATCCCAAAAGAATGCTAATGTTGCTCTGAACATGTAGTTGACCAGTTTAGGGTGGAAAGGAGGAGGAGGTGGAAAATTGTTGTCAAAGTCCCTACTTGCTGTTTCCTACTTGCTTCATGAATTTTAACTATGAAAACTAGAAAACAATTTAACCATTATATTGTTACATTAATTTATAATGTTACATTTTTACATGAATATTATACATTTGAAAAATAAAAACAAGAAAAAAGCATTGCATGGAAAAACAGTGGAATTGAAAGATTGAAACAAAGTTGAAGGGGAAAATGAAGTTGGTGGGTGGAGGGGGATGACGGACAGTTGTGGAGACAGGGTTGTTAGTTTATGTAGGCTGTGGGCTGAGTCGACTGGAAAATTTTGATCACTTTAATTTACTATATCCAGCGTTGCTTCTCTTCCCGTCCAGCACTTTTATCAAGTCCTGTGAGCCCGTATTGATTTTTTTATTTTCTGCCCAGGATAAGAAGACAGAGAGTTAGGGAGCTCTGGTGAATGGAGAACTTTCCTCAGATTGCTGCTATTCTCCAGCTTATTGCATCCTGTCGTTTGTAGTTTCAGATGATGTCCAGTACGCCACGGCTGCTCCAGCCAATAAACAAGGTGACTAACAATGGAAGAGGGCCGGGAATGAAGAGAGGGAGACAGGCTAACCACCACACCACACAGATAGAAACAAGGGGGGAGAGGACATTTTATAGCTAGAACTTGCCTTTGTTTTATGGCTACGTTGACACTCTTTTGAAAAAGTATGTGCTTTACTGTGTGTTTACAGCAGTTTTTACTTGTCTGTATTTAATAAATATATCCTTTCAAATTGTTCTAAGAATATCAGAGATGTATTGAGGGATGAAGCCCACTAAATGTAATTTTTTAATTTGTTTAATAAAGTTGATGTCAGTTTAATCAGGAAAGGATCCTCTGTGGGAAATTATGATGCGCACTAATGCTTTTCTGAAAATATATTAGATTTTTGTTTGTGTTCCTGATGATTTGGAGGTATTACTGTAATCTGTAAACTTTTATTTTACACAAAATCCAATAGGACTTTGGTATTTTATCTCCCTTTTCTCTGGCTTTCAATTTGAAATCATGATGTCGTTTAAGATCAAAATAAGCAGGTATTTGTCCGTGAACAATGCAACAGAGTATAATGTATTATTTGCTTTTATCCTGTCCCACAATATGCTTTCATAGAGTTACCATGTTAGAATTTAAATAGTCATTCTGGGACTGAAGGCAAGAATACTATTTAACATTTTTGTATATTGCTGTCACTGGTGTGTCTCCCTGAGCAAAATTAATTATCACCTTTGCCCCAAAGAAAATGCAATTAAAAAGTAGAGGTAATGGTTTTTTCTCCAAAAGGAAACGGGACGATAGTTTTGTCCCCAATTCATTGCTTTTTGATAATGTGTGTATCAGACAAATTGTTGTACTCTTCCATAAAATCTTTTTTTTTCCTTCATTTTTTGGTCTTTTTTTCTTGTGGCTGTGTATTTGCATTTTCGAATGTTGGGCTAAGAGGATGAGTATGTGTGTATGAGAGAGGGAGGGGGTGGGGTGTGTGTGTGTGTGTGTGTGTGTGTGTGTGTGTGTGTGTGTGTGTGTGGGATTAGTGACAGTCTGATAAAAGATGTCTCCAAAACCCTAATTAAAATTGAATACCCCTGCAAATGCAAAGCAACATGCAATCTCCAGGTATTTCATTAAGAGCAACTATCTCAGTGCGAGGCTGTTTTTTATGTCTTTCTTCATTGCGCACAAATAGCTATCCTCCTTTCGTTTTATTTTTCACACTTCCACATCTGCCTCTGTCTTTGCCAAACCTCACGTTTGTTCTTCTCTCCCTCCCTTGATGTCAGACACAATGACAAAATAAAATCAAACTGAGTAACCCGTGTGTCCCTTTATTCTCCAAAACACTTCCAAGGTTCAGCTCATTAAACTGCTGAAAAAAATAAGGGCTTCTAATGCAACAGTGAGCACAGCGTTGCATTTTTATAACACAAACATGCTCAACAAATAAGAACAAACTTTTTTTTAACAAATGCTGAAACTGGTAATAGTTTAATATAGGTTGTGTTATTCTTTCCAATTAAAATGATCTCCATGACTTATTTTGTTGCAGAAATCTGTGGATAGTTTCATGTCTGCATTGACAATTACATAGAGTCAATTCATCAATAAAATTACACTCAATTGATAATAAAGTAGTGCTTAAAACAGTTTAAATAAGATCAAAACTCTCTTGTGATTTTTATTTATAATGAATATTTTGCTATTTTTGCTCATGTATTCCTATCCGATCTTTTCTTATCATAACTGGTGGTTATTCTAGACAACTCCTCTTGCTTCGTGTCATTCCTCATGCCGGATCTTGAACTAAAAGTGTTCAGAGTTTCTAATGCCGCCCGTCATCTTCTTGTTACATCATGACAAACGGGGCTCATCCTCTGTCCTTGGTCTCCAAATATCTCCTGCAGTTTTGTGAGTAAAACGAGAAGAGTGATTGCACTGTATAGCGGAAAACCTTGTTTGAGATCTGACCTGTGTTGTGGCTGCAGTAGCACTTTCACTTCCTACTGTCTGGACTCAGACTGCCGGCCATGTGATCTCACTTTAGAGGAATACACACACACACACACACACACACACACACACACACTTGTCAGTGTCATCAGCCAGTTAAGATGAATCAGTTCAGACTCTTGCATTAGTCTGGACACATATTTCTGTAACTGTACTGTATCCAAACTGTACTGTATGAAATCATGTGAAAGAAAAAGGTTGAATTCCTGCACACAGTCACCACTAGGTTTATTACAGATACAGTGTTTTGGTCATGGACCCTTGTCAGGTATCAAATTCACAATATGAAACAACAATATCTTTACTTTAGAGTCACAGGCTGCAACAACCAATCAAAAGGAGAGCCAAATCTCAAACATCTATAAGAATTAACGAATTGGTAATTGATAAAAATATATGTCAAAATCCACAGAATACAAATGAAAATAAAACAACAAAATTAGCTTTTTTAAAATAAAAGATTAGATGGGCAATGAAAATATGCATCGTTGTTCAAATGGGGATAGAAGAAAATATTAGCTCAAAAATTGTAAAAGCAGAACAGTTGTTGGCAGCATTAGTGCAAAAAAAAAAGAAAAGACAAAAGAAATGGCAGTATAAATATTGGCTGAACCTTGCTCACAGCTCAGTTTACATGGCTGCCTGCAGAAAATACAGAGGAAATTGCTCCAGTTTAAGCTTCCGTTTAGTCATAAGAATAGGGTCAGTTTGGTATGCTGCCATAGTCATGCCCCTGAGTCATTTTACTGTATGTATTTTTTGTCATCCATTCCCGAAACACGAGTTGAATCATACAGCAAATAAATAATCCCCAGCGCACAGAGTTTAAGGTGGTGAGCAATACACATGCGAGACATGTGTATTGCTTTCTTTTAACCACACAGAGGTGCCTTTTTTAACCTCCTCACTTTCCATCTAGACAGTAGTTAACTTTGCGGATGATATCTTGTCATGTTAACTATTGATTCCTGTCATCATTAGAGTGTGTAATAACGAGGACCTTGGTTTGACAATTTTGTTATATCTGCGAGGAGTGACAGGTCCATGTGTTAAAGACATGTTTACTTCATTCTGGGATCAATAAATGCTGTGAGCCAGCATGAGAAAGCATAGGCCCTTACCAGTGTTATTGATGCACAATGTATCACATTATGAAATATACGTAGGAGGAAGCTGCCCACAAGATTAAGGAGTCCTCATAGATCAATGAAGAGCATAACCATTAATATAGTGCTGCTACTTCCCTCCCCTGGACACCCCAGGTTATTTTTGCTCTCAGGCTGAACACTGATGCACATAGACGTGCTTTCGCGTGAACTGGGAGAATTAGATTTGCCTGTTGGTGTTACAATCCAATATCTATCACTGAAAGGATTCTTTTCACTCCTATAGCCAAAGGTCTCTTATTTTAGGCTCGGGCAGAGGCTGCCATGGCATTTCTTTTGAGATTTTAAACTTATTAACTTGTTAGAAAATCTACTTTTCATTTATGGTGGTAGCAGTGTGTGTGTGTGTGTGTGTGTGTGTGTGTGTGTGTGTGTGTGTGTGTGTCTGTGTGTGTGTGTGTGTGTGTGTGTGTGTGTGTGTGTGTGTGTGTGTGTGTGTGTGTGTGTGTGACAGCAATCTTGACCTTGAGACTGAGAGTGAGTGACTGCTTCATGTTGTCAGGAAATGTTCCTTCTTACAGTGATTTCCCTGTTTAATCCCATGCTGAAGTGTAGCTGTCTTCATTCAGCGCCTTATATTAACCCTTGTTTCATTTTGCTCAAACTGCAGAGACCCAAAAGAGATGACAGACCTGTTTTTTCACCCTTCCTGTATTTCCAACTTAAATTTGCTCTTTTTCTCTTCATGACATTTATTCAACTGGTTGTCATTTTGACCACATCCAGTTGACCTCATATATAAACTGAACTCATAAAACAATTTTCCCACGATGTACGTCAGGCCTATATGAGCTTCTCATCTGAATATATCCCCTCTGTGGAGGACAACAGAGGCGTGTTGTCATCCAGCTGACCTTTGAAGTGGCCAGATGAAGGGCAGGGATGGAGGAGGAGGGGTGAAGGGTGGAAGAGAAACTTGGGCCAAGGTCAAGAAACTAATTTGTTTCCTGCGTCCCCTGCCGTCCCTGAGAGGCAGACCACACACTGCCCAAACAAGAGGGGCTTTAATGTGGTTAAGGGTGCATAGCATGAGGTTGAGCTCATCAGCTACTGGGTCATATATCACGTAGGAAGCAAAAACCTGTGTTATTGTTTCTGACGATCTTCTTGTAGTGAATATTAAGAAAACAAATCTAGTGTAACACATTTATGCAAAAAGAACATTATTATATTAGAGCTATTTAAACACTTTTCAAGGAAAACAGAGACACATTGAAAGCTGCACTATAGTTTATTTTGTTGTTTATATTATGTCATATATTATGTTGTCATATATTTTAAGAAATGAACTACGGCATATTAATATGACAACTTGCACCAATGTTGAAAACATGTTTAAATATACAGTAGTGGAAAAAGTATTCAGATCCTTTACACAGGTTAAAAGCAACATTATTACAATATAAAAAAACTCCATTACAAGTACTGCATGCAGAATTGCAAACCTGAAAACAATGGGTTTAAATATTAAGTAATTCTATATAAAGTTATATATTCATGACTAAATAAGCAACAATCAAAGAAACAAATTCAAAAAAACATCTTTAAGTATTAATTATTAAGATCAGATTTGATTGACTCCTCACCTACAAACCTCTTTATGGTCTGGCACCATCGTATCTTAAGGATCTCATAATACCTTATTACCCCACTAGAACACTGCGCTCCCAGGATGCAGGGTTACTTGTGTTTCCTAGAGTCTCCAAAAGTAGAATGGGAGCCAGAGCCTTTGGTTATCAAGCTCCTCTCCTGTGGAATTAGGTCCCCGTTTGGGTTTGGGAGGCAGACACCATCTCCACTTTTATAAGTAGACTTAAGACTTTCCTCTTTGATAAAGCTAATAGTTAGGGCTGGCTCAGGTGAGCCCTGAACCATCCCTTAGTTATGCTTCTATAGGCATGGCTGGGAGACTTCCCATGATGCACCTCTTTTCTCTCTCCCTCCATCTGTATGCATTTTTATCCCATTACTGCATGTTACTAACTCGACATCTTCTCTCTCCCATAGTTCTGCGCCTTCTCGTCTCTCTCCTCTCTCCTTCTGTAGCTTTCAGCAGGTATTTCTGCCTCCGGAGCTGCAGAGTCTGGATTTGTGGTTGCGGGCCACTTCCTCCACCCGTGTTCCTGCTCGACAACTGCTACTACAGTTGTTGTTATTGGGTCTTTTACTATTACTGACATTATCTTTCCTATAGCTGTCATTCCTATTATTTTAAATTTATTAATATTAATACTACAAATACTATTCTACTATCTATTTTTTAAATAAATTAAAAAAATAATAATAATAATTCAGTATTTGCATTGTGACCCCCCAAACCTCTCTCTCCTTTAAGAAGATTTGTTGGGTCTCTGTAAATAATATTATAAAGAGTACGGTCTAGACCTGCTCTATAGGAAAAGTGCAATGAGATAACTTCTGTTATGAATTGGCGCTTTATAAATAAAATTTAATTGAAGTGAATTGAATTGATTGGCAGCGACCAACCAACCCACAAACTGTCAACAGATTCTTATTCAAATGTTGCTAAACCCTGATTGGTTCACAGAAGTACATGACATCACCTTTTTCCAACAGAGCCCTGCACACTTCAGAGCAGTGAGAAGAGAGAAAGAAAAACCAAGAAATACAGAAATCTTTATATAAATATAATTGGCAGAAAACAGAATTCTCATGTAGTATCCAATCACTCATAGTAAGAAGCTGATTGAGAAAATTGTTTTTTAGGGTCTTTAAGTACACACAGAAGTAATATCTGCAAAATGCGCTTAAGATATTAAAAGCAAAAGTACTCATCATGCAAGACGGCCCCTGTCATTGTCTTAGATCAATGTACATTATAATAGTGGATTTATTACTGATGCATTAATATAAAAGCAGAATTTCAATGTTGTTGCCAGAGAGAGAGAGAGAGCAGAGAATTGTGGGTAGTCATATATTAACAGGCATATTCTATGTATTAATGGGTAATATCTTATTATATAGACATACTTTGTGTGTGTGTATGTACACATTTAAACTTTTCCTTTAAAACTTTCAGTTCAAACTGTTTAGAAAACAGTTTTAGAAGTAATATTATTACTAACATCAACATTATTATTATTATTAGTAGTAGTGTAACATTATATACCCTTGTGCCATCTTCGTGATTTTTAGTTCATATTAAAGTTGGCCACCTCTTGCCGTCCATCAAACACTTACTGGATTATATGACATGAAACACTGTTTTGGCAGAGCGGCGCCTTTTAACAGTCAAAGTCAAAGAGGAAATGAATGTATTTGCCACCTCAAGGGCACACATGGTACCTCTGTCGAACCTGTAAAGCAGTGGTTAATCACTGTCTGCATGAAGCTGTAACCTTCAGTGGGGAAAAGCATCAGCCATGGAGAGAAAGAGTTTAAATTACCAAGCTCTCAGGTTTGACAAAGGCCAGACCCTGTAATCCGTGGTGCATACGTGTGTATATATTTAGGGAATAAACCTTTATTTATTTATTCAATAGTACTTTAACATTGACAAATGTAAGATTGTATAATATTTGGGTTGTTATTTGGCTTTAAAACAGTGTACATATAATCAGATAAGTTTGCCAAGTTTGTGATAGATGGATATATAGATTAATGGACTCAAAGTTACCAAAGAGATCAGTTTTTTTTCTTTTTAATTAGCACCTGTGAGCTGTTTCCCATTAACACTGTGCACATTAAAAATCCCTCTGCTTTTTCTAATTAAGTAAAGTGGAAACAGATTAGATGGCTTCTTTGAACAAAGGTCAGTGATTGCACTTTGTCTCGCTCCTTTGTTTGTTTGTTTGTTTGGCCGGCACCAGGAGAGAGCCTGCCACTTCTTCCCCGAATGTCACTTCACAGTCACTGTTTGTTTTACGGAACAGCCTTTTCTTACCCTTCGTCTTCATCTCCTCTCAATCGTTTTTGTATTTTTTTTAAAGAATGTGATCAATAGATAAAGACGTGCCTCTCACTACTGTCAGCGTTGTCAGTATTTTTTATTTCTTTTGCTTTTTATAAAAGCAAAAATATATTCTGCTCCACAGGTGGGGAACAGGGAAAGAGAGGCTGATGTGATATAGATTTTCTACTTATATGATTATAAAGCATGTGGAATGTCAGATTAAAGCTGGACTGATGAAAGATAGGCATCACTCAGCGATGTCTCTGGAGAGGCTGCAAGGCATGACATGGTTGTCAAGAAGGAGGAATATGGTGACTCATCCCTCCCTAATCTCCCTTTCCTGGCCAATTGATTGGGCTTTCATATCCATTAGCCTGGCTTTCATAGCTGCTGTAATGAATGGCCAGACTACAGACATACTTCGAGACCAAACTTGTCTCTTAGACAGAAAAAAAAAAAAAAAAACCCCACAGCAGAACAGCTGTGATTCACACAGGTATCCTGAACGTCTCAAAGTGGAGTCCTCCAAGGACCTCCAAGGCAACATGAAGAATAGTTTAATGACATTGTAATTTAATTCACTACAAATTCGTCCACTATTTCTGAACATACAGTATAGGGACTTACACAAAACCTTGGAGATCTGTGTCTATTTTGGGTCTATAAAATGACATTTTTTGAGATTCCTAAAAAAAGGCTTTTATTCTGTTAATTTGCTTTGTTAAATATGGTTTGACGGAAATATAATTGCTGCCTGGATTATGTTTTTGTTCATTGTGTAATTTGTGATGTACAAGGATGTGGTGGGTGGATGCTGGGCGTGCAAGGCGCAGGACCTTGGGCTTCACATCCCCAGTCCTACATGTGGTTAGGTTTAGGCAACAAAAGCACTTTGGTTAGTGAGAAATAGGGGTTTTGGTCAAATGTTAATAAAGTAAACACGTCATGTTTGTCATGTACTTCAAGTCACTTCTGACCTTTTTAATATTTAACCAAGTGATTTTTCCCTAACCTTAACCATGTGCCATCAGTGCCTAAACATAAGAAAAAGGGAAAAAACTGTTAATCATGTTTCAGTTGCTATGAGCAGATATCATATAACAAAAGTAGGATAAAAAATGAAATACGTTGTCAATGAACATACTTCAACACTTAGTAGATACGTTCATTAAAAATGTTTCGTACTTATGTTGATAAAAAACTTAATTCAGGCAAAACTTATTTGCTGTTGCAAATTAGAATATATATATAACATTAGGAGACCGGATTGTCAAGATTCCCTGTCCTACATGTAAAGTACCAGAATTTGACCTTTTTTGACATTTTGTTGTTAAAAGTGTCTTGATGTGTATTGATTCATTTTGTTTTTGTTCAACTCTTAACTGTGGCATTCGGGGGAAAAAAAATGTCGAGATATATTTTTCTACATATCTTTAACTATTTTTTTGTTCACTTTCAAATGAGTATCCTGACATTATTTGAAGTTGCGCTCACAATTTAGCTGAAAGTGTCTTAATTCTGATTTTTTAATAAAACATCTCTAATGTTGTCAGTGTGAACAGCAAGTGGCTGCATTGTTGCAGTGGCACAGAACTGGATCCTGGAGCATGTGACTACAGTACGTGTGTTGAACACCAATTAGCTTTCTTTTTGTGTGTGTGTTGCATGTAATCATTCACGCAAAAAAATTGTTAAAATTTGGCATCATTAGTGTAAACCGGGAAGAAGTTGCTTCATTATTATTTCCTCACTTCAGTTAGACCTTGATGCCATTATACCAGAAATGTGATGAAAACAAGTAGGAGAGGCAAAACAATTATTTTGGCCTGTTTGTTCCTACCTTTTTAACACATCATGAATTGATATTGGTATTAGATACAGTGCGAACAATCACTCCTAAAAACCAAATATGAGTAGCAATTCTTACTCAACGCAACTCTCATTTCAGGATGTAAACATCCTCACTAACTCAGACATTTTCTGAACAGTAAGCAATCAACTTTTAGTTACCCCACTGAAGATTTTTGTCAGTGATTCATCTCAGTGGGATTCTTATTGGTACATTGTGGTATGATTATCACCAACACATTCTTTCAGGCTGAATTTCCTCCACAACACCTCTGTAAAAAAAAAAAAAAAAAAAAAAATCTGAGTTACGCATGAGAAGAAGCTGACAAAGGGAGCCAGACGGGAAGGAGAGAACGACAGAATTTAATAAAGTTCAACAAGGCAGAAAGGATTGCACAAGCAGTGAATAGCGATTCTGCTTTTTTCTCCTTTACAACTTCTGCCTACTTAAACACTTTTACACCCCCTCCTTTTATCGCGTCTGCATTCACTGAGAGAGGAATAGCTGGACACAGAGGGAGACGCTCATTCTGTTTTTATTTGAATGTTGACCAAGGATGGCCACCATCTGTGCAAACTGTCCAACTCTATGACTCTCCTGCATCTCCGGCCATAAATATCAGACGGAGCTTCACTTCTCAGATAATTCACACATCACAGTTTATCATCTCTGCTCTGTTTTGCCACTGTTTAGGCTTTTATCGCTATTCCCTTAAGTTGACGCAAACAGAAGTAGTATGTCATTTTCAGCAAACAGTGATTTCTGTCTAATGTCACCCTCCTGTCCCATTTGCAGTGGCATCTGGTGCTTTTCTTTTTCATATTCCTCGTCATAAATAAAACCTCTTCAGTCTTGCCAGAAACCCAGCCTACACTTATCTCTTGCAGGGTACTTTTTTTCCCGGTCACTGAAAAGCCTTCCACTAAGCTCAAACACACAAGGGGAGTGGTGAAAATGGGGTAGATGACATTGTTTCAGTGATATGGATGTACGGCTTAAAGACAAAAGTGTTGGTTGAATGTTGTCATGTCAATAAGCCATCAGTCGCGCTGCTAACAATAAGTTAATGATTCCCCAGCAGTAATACATTTATGAATAGAGAAGTGTCTTCTTCAGCCCAGCGGGTGTGCCCATTAAAACAGAGCATGAACAAAATAATTGTGATTTGCAGATAAAATCCACTTTAGAATGGGATTCCGACTGAGGAATTGTTGAAAGAGCTGTAATTTTCCACTAAAACGTGACACACACTCACAGGAGCCCTGCTAATCAACTTGAGTGTGTGTGTGAGAGAGAGAGAGAGAGAGAGAGAGTGTGTGTTTGTTTTGAAGTCTGCATCTTTGTACTATATACAAATTAAATGATAGCAAATGCATTTTGTGAGGTATATTTTCTCTCTATAAAGCTACATTCTGTTACTTTTTTAACAATAAATGTCTTTTTCACAATACTGATTCCACATATATTAAGTATGAATACTTTTGCTGTTCTAAATATTGATAAGAAAGACTATTTTGTTTGTTTGTCTAAAGTAACAACAGCAATTTGTATGAAGTAAATGTAAAAATGTATAGGTCTCAGTCTGGATTTACTGTCTTCTTTACTGCAGTATTTTGGTCCAGGAGGTACACCAATGTCCAATATAGTATTTATACCTTTCAAATACCTTTTTAACAATAAAATAAAATTAAGTGTATCCAAAGAACTTTCCTTGTAAATGTCTAACAGTTTGGGAAAAGGCTTCCTTTTGCATTCAGTAGATCAGTGGTTGACCAAATCAGAGATCAATCAAGGAGATCATTATTGCTTATCATATCATTACACTTTGACTGAACTGGTCACAAGTCATAAACATGCACTCTGTGAAAAGGAGTCACAAGTAGACATTTCTTTGTATTGCAAAAGGTTGCACAAGCAAAAAAGGTAGGAAGCCACTGCCGTACATTACTGGTATAGTAGTTCCAGACACATTTCGAGAATCCACACTGTAAGTCTGTTTCTATCCAACTATTTCTATGCACATTTTCAATTAGTTTATAAAAAGACCTGGATGGGAAAAATCAGAAAAAAGTCCCTTGGCTGAGGTTAATATATATTGATAAAAACAAAATGTGACAAAGCACAATGGAAACAGACTTAGTAAATAAATCATGTCCTACAGCAAGCAGAAATGCCATATTTCCATCATGTTTTCTACATTGTTTTTCACCGTTTGAGGTTTGACTGCAGGCGCTCTTTCAATCACATTGTCTCGTTGGACCCTTTTCTTCTGCAATAATTAGCGCCACCTACTGTTTATCTTGAAGTGCTTAACTCCTAATTAATGCATAACGGTTGTGGATGGAAATGTGCATTAATTTGCATTTTCTTTTGCTGATTTTCTGGAAATTTGGTTAAAACTACATTTGGATGGAAACATGACTACTGTAACCCTTTTCCTGTGAGAGGGCTGTTGCATCATGGACATGCCGATTGCTGTCATGTACATCTTTTGTTGCTGGTCCGCTTCCCGGCGTTGTTTATCCTCTTTGCCGTTTTGAGTGCATGCAGTCTAGACAAGAATGAAATTCCGATTCGGAAATGCGAGATGTCTTTTGACAAAACTGCAAGAATCGTCTGAAGCGTTAGATCTAACTAGCTTACTGTAAATCCACTGAGATGAACTGAGATGATCTGGTTGAAAACTATCTTAAACTAAACCTTCTCTGGAAGGCTTTTGAGGTACCTTCAGAAGTGATGACTATGCATTTCTAACATACAAATGTGAATTAGTACTACAATACATTTGCCTTTACACCATGTTGACATTTGGAGCCGGCAACAAAATTACCTGACATATCTCATTGCAGTGCTTATGGTATAATGATAATATACAATCATTTTAGGGATCTTATCTTGTTGCGACTTTTTATCAACAAGTTGTTAATGGATACCTCTGATTATCAATTAGCTAATAAGCCAAACTGACCTAATCCAGAAAGAAGGCTGGTGTGATTGAAAGATGTCAATTTGCCAGCACTAAGTAAGCAACTGAGTCTTCCAAATGGGTAGATAACCATTCTGTGGTGCTTTGGCCAAGTAATACAATGTCTAGACACCAACTAACATGAATTTCCCTGAAGAATTAGTGTCATCAGTGTGAGAGCCCTGCCCTGTACTCTGGGGTGCCGTTTGAAATACTGTCTTTTAAATCAATGCTCACCTCGCCACTCTTCCTTTAATTGAACTTTGTGGCCTCCTGTCAAGACCTTTTGTCTAAGAAAACAGCCAAGTCCTTAGCTGTAACAGAGGTAAATCAAACTTTTAAAACTACTTTCCTGTCTGTTTAATTTTGACTGGTTATGTTGGCATCTACAAAATTTGACTTGGCTGAAAGAACATTTTTTCACTGAGGAATGCATGCTCTTCCTTTGTAGCT
The DNA here is from genome assembly GCF_020085105.1 of Siniperca chuatsi. Taxonomy (NCBI): domain Eukaryota; kingdom Metazoa; phylum Chordata; class Actinopteri; order Centrarchiformes; family Sinipercidae; genus Siniperca; species Siniperca chuatsi. The sequence goes on along the minus strand of NC_058050.1, from coordinate 22,929,291 downwards.
TCCCTGCCTAATTTATTATTAGCAAAGAAACTGGTAGATTTAGCACTTTAATAATTAAGTTTTAAGACTAATCTTCATTTTGATTGTGTTTTGCCCAAACTACCGTATTATGTTGGTATAGCACAAAAAAACAGCATTTACATCCACCCATGACTGTGTTGACTAATTACTTGAGGAGAATGTTGAAAGGGATCAAAGTGAACACCAGCTCCCAAAATAAGGAAAAGGTAGTTGCCACATGTAGCAGCAAAGACATATAAGGTGATTTAGAAATGGTACTTTTTATTAACTCCCCCCCCCCTTCACTTTCAAGAATTGGCACTTTAGAGAGAAGTCCATGCAAAACGTCTCCATCTATCATGCTGGCTGGGTTTCCACAGCAGTGTTATTGACGTAGTAAATTAAAGGAGGCACACATCAGGTGGCTGACGGGTTGGAGGCATCAACAGCAAACTTATAATCACAGCTCTGTCACAGTGCGTGAGTTTCTCTCTTTTTTTACGTTCATACTTCTCATTTACTTCTGCCTCTACACTCTGTAATTCCCTTCTCCATTCTATTTTATGTACATCTAAAAAAAAATAGGGCCTACTTTATTGGGTGTATATGTCCTCCTATTTACCTGAAAGCATGCATTTCTTGGGCATAAATATTCAGTTTTATTGGGTACACAAACGGGAAAATACTACTGCTCTAAATTTTCTGAATTCATCATTTAATTTATTTATTTATGCTTTTATTTTGGTATTTTGGTATTTTTAAGGAAGCATATTACCAATATACACTATGTACTATTGATTTTTATTGGTATGCTTTTTTTCTCCAAGTTGTTCCTTACTAATTGTTTCACTGAGCTCCATGGAAAAATTAGGTAACAAACTAGGGAAATTCTGCCCCTATGCATGTCAATGGTTGACCTTTCTGTGTCTTAGCATTTCCCTGCAGTGAAAAGCCTCTTAGTCTTTCCACTTTTATAAATTTCCCCCTAAAATCTCAGCTCAGGAATGCCATGTGAAGATGTCTGTTTTAGCCCTGTCTGTTTCTGTATGCGATTATTAAGAGGAATTACCGGTGTCAAATCCAATACTGCTGTCTTTCTCCTACAAGAGATTATGATTTATATGTCGTGACTGCCGTATCACACAAGGCCCTTCATTTCGATTATGCTCTGAAACATTTTCAAAAACTTTCTGAAGAGTATCTAAGGACAGAGAGAAGAGTGTGGTCTGCGTATGACAGAGAAGTTAATGGACATGAAAAGTGGAATCATTGTAAAAATGTTTGCTGTTTATTATATTATCATGTTATGCAACAGCGTTTGGCCTAAGCAGAATATTGTTTTGTTTCCTGCTTGAAACAAGAGTGGAGACTGAAAACTCTTCAAGACTTGTTTGAACTAAAGAGATGCATCAGTGAGAGACTTGGAAAAATGCTACTTTTATGTCAGCGCCTGGATCCTCTAAATGGCATGGCAAACTGCCCTGGTTACCATGGCTATGAGAGGGTTTGAGAGCACATTAATCATGAGGATTTAGGTTTCTTTCTCTTTTATTTTTCCAAAAAGACACAGAATCTCTCAGACGTCCTTTATGAAGCTGATTTATGATGTTCAATATCTGTGTGTGTTGATCATGGGAAATGACTGAATGAAAGGTAACAGTTTATGAGCGAGCGAAGATAGCAGCGTCTAGTCTCTGTCAGCGGACTGTTTTTGTTGTTGAATGTGTTTTTAGTAGAAAATAGCAAAGTTAGCATTGTAAAGAAGGATTTGATCTAATGATTTAATGATGCCAAACCTCACAGCATTTGGATTATTATACATTGGCAGAATTCTGCCTAAAGTTTTTCATATTAAAGGTTTATCCTGTGATGAGTGGATATTAATGTGTGAAAACGGGCTACGGAGCTGCAGGTTTTATAGCTTAATGAAGATTAAATGTCTTGGAAAAGCTTTGGCATCAAAAGGTGTATTAATTTGCTACAATGGCCACATTTGGCACTCAACCAGCCCCTTGTTAATTGTGCAATCTGGAACTAGTAGATGGTGTCTGATGTGGCTCTACCTAGACTGCCTTGAACAAATGGAGCCAACACATTTTACCTATGACAGACAGGCAGCTGATAAAAATGAGATCATGCATAAAGAAGTATCACTCTTGTTGTTGTGCTACTTTTCAGCTGTGATTTTTCCCCTCTTCGTCTTTGGTCAGAGACAGCAGATTGATGATGGTGTGACAGAGTGACATTGCATTCTGGGAACCTAGGACTATGGCCATAAATCCATGGTGATTCAGCTTTACAAAGGCCTACTGTCTAGCCATCAGAGGGTAGGAGGTTGTTACTGCATCACCCTAGTGAGCTGCTAGGGTACAACCATTATGCTTTCTTGAGGGGAAAAAGGAGAAAATTAAGACACCAGGGGAAATAGTCAGGATGGTAATGATGGTAATGAATTATGAAAAACTAATAGAATGAAAAAGAAAAACTTCTTTGGTGAGTGGAAATTTCCCACGCTCTTTAGACATTAAAGTACTATGATTCTTTTCAAGCAGATCTGTCAAATCAGAGACTCGGCTGTATCAGAAAGCAAATAAAACACATAAACAAATAAACACCCAAGTTTCTTATTGACTTTGGAGAACCAGCTGTGTTTTCTCCGCACCCTCCCTCGATTCTGGTGAGAGAGAATGTGTGTGTGTGTGTGTGTGTGTGTGTGTGTGTGTGTGTGTGTGTGTGTGTGTGTGTGTGTGTGCTACTTCTGTCTGATGTGTGTATGAGCAGAATAGAACTCTTGAGTATAAGTGTGTGTTTTTGTTCAAACTGCATGTGTTTGTGTGTGCATTTGTGTATGTGTACAATGCATGGCTGCAGCTATGTAATTTGATTGGTTAAAAACAAGTTCCAAACTTATTGATAATTCCCTTAAACCTGCAGTGCAGAACTTTTCTCACCCCCTTCTGGCAGTGAGAGTAATTACACAAACACTGTTGACGCATGTTCAGAAATAGTTCCAAAAATACAGAGAAATTTCCACAGTTCCAAGACAATAATCCATTATTTAGGCAGAGTAAATGTAATAGCTACATAGCCTACTCCAGATATTTTATAACCTGTCCAAGAGCAGTAATGTAACATCTGTGTCTGCCCTCAGTCCCTTCTCTTCTCTCAGCGCTCTCCAGTGAGGAAAAGCTACACCAATGGTTATCTGTGTTTGTCTTCTCCGTCAATCCCTTTCTTTTTTTGACTGTAATCCTTCCTCTGAATGTAGAGTTTCTTTTTAATCTGGAGCATCAGAAACTTTTCTTGGACGCTTCTTAGGTTTTTCTGTCCCGAAAGGCTCTGCCATACTCCTAGTTGCTGTAGCCTCCTCTGTCGCTACAGTTGCTCCCCCCTTCAGCTCTGGCAAACCAATCATTGCTGGTTGATGTATAACGCTTCACTACCGTTGCGCCAGCGTGGGAATGTCGCCACAGACACCTTAATCAGGATTGTGTGAATTTGATTGGCTTGAATTAGTCATTTCAGAATCAGAATCATCTGCATTGGCCATGTATGTTAACACATACAAGGAAATGCAGTTGTCGATAGCTTTTAATATAGGCCTACTTACACACAGGGATGATACAGATGTCGACATACTGCTACACAAAGTTGCGTCCAGTTACCCAACGTTATAGTTCCCTCAAACAATGTAACGTTATGACGAAGATCGTTTAAAAGTGGGCCAGGGTCTGACATAAACGAAGACTGGTACAAGTTTATGCAGGGCAACTTGATTGTGGCGGACTGGTTTAAACAATTTAAACATATAGCTATAATATACAGACAAATGATGTATTTAGAGGTTAGATTATGTACTGTGTGTACAGGATTGTGGTATATGTAGTGTGAGAGTGCGTGGCAGTGCAAATAATTATGGAATAAATGGATAATAACTTACTCTCTTTTCAGAAGTGGGTTAATGTGCATATACTGAGAGTGTATGTACAGTATATACAGGTTGCTAAGACTTGCGTGTGACAATGAAAGAATGTTATGTAAAATGTTAATATTAAATTGTAATATAAAAGTTGTTTTAAGAGTTGTTCTTAGCCCTAACATGTCTGATTTAACTGTTGTTAAATGTTAAATGTCAGTGATGGCATGGAGATAATTTTGGTTTAATTTTCCCCAATACAGTGAAGGTAAATGGAATTATATTCATGCTGCTCACAGCATTGAAAACTTTCAACATTACAACATGTAAAATATTCAAGAGTAACAAAGTAACAAAGTAGTTCCAATGAAAACTGTTGACCCCATGTTGGATTATTCAGGGTAACAAGGACACAATTTAGGGAATGTAGGTGTTATTTTTTATGTAATTTTTCAATACTTTGAGCACCACAGATGCTTCACCTCCACTGTATTTGGGGAAATAAACTCTGAAACAGTCTACATGGCTACATACCACAAGAGGTAAGTGAGAAATTATGTTTGTGTGTATGTGTGTGTGTGTAATTTGGGTAAACCAGCCATTTAAAACATACAAATGAAAATGACATAGTACTGTAAAAGCAATAAATTCCACTTATGCTGATAGCTAACCAACATTTTCCCCTTCATGAATAAATGGGCACAATCATTGAGTGGAAAATATTTTATTTCTGCATTTGATCACCACAAAAGACTCTTGGTGATTTTGGCTCAGTAATGGGTGTCATACCTCAACTACCAGCGTTCCCAAAGCCTCTCCTTCTTCCCTCCCCAAGCGAACTAGAGCTGAAAGCAGCTCTACAGTATGTCCTCCTCCTGTGTGATCAGGAGCACTTGTCATCTCCCTGGTGGCAGCTTAGATTCTCCAATTTTTAGGTTAATTAATCAAAAATGATTTCTTTTCTCATTAGCCATGCAGTTGGTTTGCAATCTGCAAAATCGATGTTTTACAGATGTTTCCCTGGGTTTTGTTTTTCGAGACGGCGCTGATTTTTATTGGGTATAGATTTAAGAGGGTGCTGAGGGATTGTGAGTTAACTCAGCCACACACAATCACACACACACAGCCACAGACACACTAAATGCATATTATACATAGTCACATGTTCATATAAACACCATAATACAGTACATAATAGACACAAACACCCACACTTGGCTCCTTCTAACTTACTTTCAGTACCTGTAATCTTAGTGAGAATGCTGTGTTGAATGTAATCTGTTCATCTAACTGATATGGACAGCAGTCCTGCTCCCTTTCTCCATTTTGATTCGCCTATATCGAGTCGATCGTTGCCAAACCCAGGGGGTTGAGCCACACACACACTCTCTCTGGGTAGCACTCTTTAATCACGTAACAGCTTCTGGTTCTAGTTCCTGTTGGTTGTAAACAAATGTAATGTTGCATTTCCTGCAGTCTAGACATAACAAACCTGGCAGAACCAGAGAGGGTAGCGATTGTGGTTGCTAAGGAGTGGCTGGCACAAGTTGGCAACAAACCAGAGTCTGAGGTATAGAGGAAGGAACATTCAAACAGATACAGCTGAGGCGTTGGGCTTCTTCTTTAGTCTTATTTTGAGCTTTGCATCATTGATGAGGGTCACAAATCTTAGGTAAAAGTTAGGGAAGTGGGTTGTTTTGTTGAAAATAAGTATTTACATGTCTTGTTGTGTTAAAGATGCATTTGTGCCTTTCCTTTATTAAACAAGTGTTTAAAATTGTTGAAACATTTAGCTTTTTAGCATTGTTCCCATTTCAAATGTCCTCTCTGATGAATTCCTTCAGGTAAACTTTTTGGAATCTGGAATGTGCCTTAATGCCATCTGCTGCACAGTTGTTCTGCTCTGTGTAGTATATGGTTGTGTGTTTGTGCCTGCATTTGTATTTGTGTACACTAGTCCCCACCCACCGTTCCACTCAACTACACAGGAAAAAGAAGATGAAGCAGAGGAGCAAAGGAGCCCAAACAGAAATTATTATTGATTTAATCACATAATCAGCCGCAAACACTTCAGGCCAAGATAGCAAATCCATAATAGCCTCCCAACATAACCACCCTTACAAATTTACCACCAAAGCCCTCTGCGCACACACTGCAAACACAGGAACCAGGGGTCACCTTCAATCGCTGGCAACATATTGACGTTCCTAATGCTTCTATATGTTTTTGAGTTAAGCGTTATCAATCACTGATAAGGGCCTGATGTTTCTAAAACATAACTCCTATGGCAGAGGGATTACAGCATCACTTTTCTTGTCATAATCTAAGCATATCTTTTCAGACAAAGGGAGAGGATGGTAAAATCAATGTTGTCAGAGGCAGACATTTCCCACTGTGGCTGCTCCAGTCTGTCTTTAGATGAGATAGAGTAACACTCTTCTAACCTCTGAGACATCAAGATTTGTCTTAGTGAAAGTGCTCCTGTTGCTGTTTCAAGGAAAATAATTTTAATTGTAATGTTAATCTATAATTTTTTTCATTCTCTTAAAACTTCACACTTACCATAGCTCTAAACTTTAAAACAATTTTGCCCTTATGTTTGCCAACATTATACTCCAACAATGAAGCATGTAATTATTTCAATAAAGCACAATAATAAATTGGGTCTTGTTGAATGAATGAATTTCATCACTGAAGTCAAAGTCGCAAGCAGAAAAACAAAAGCCATTGTGTCTTTTTTTGTTTTGCTAAATTGGGCATTACACAAAAACTTTTTTTTTAAATAAAAGTCTTTATTGAATCAATAAAGACACACAATGAATGATAATTTGACATCAATAGGCTGAACTCTGTTTTCATGAAGATAAAACACTTCAAAATAATCCCTCTTTTTCACTTTTATTTCCAAAAAGTCAATTCAAGCGTGAGTGTGAGTTTTGTTACCTTGAGAACAGCTGCAAGGCCTCCTTACCTGCAAATGTGAGACTGGAATCACTCCTTGAATCTTGTGTAGCAGTCTAACATACTCCTCATGTGTGGCAATTTTCTACTAGCTTTGAATGCATTGTGTCGATAGTTTTATTTCTAATTATTGTCTTCATTTTTTCAGCCATTCAATGTATTTACATTCTGTAATTACCTCTCTATATATTAGGTTTTATTGTTAGTGGCGGAGTCCACCATTCCCTGGAATCAAATTGCCTACCTATGCATGAGGAAGTCACAGGAAACAATGCAGTGTGTAGACCAGTGTTTTGAATTTTATCTTATTGATATCAGCGTTACTGTTTACTGTTCACTTACAGCTTCATGGTTAGCGTCTGTTTATGAATGACCCGCTCCTGTTCAGTAGTAAAACACAATACATTTTCTATTGTTGTATAGTAAAATTAGAAGTAGAAGGAAAATTAAACATAATGGCATTTTTTAAATATTTTTGTAAATATTATGTATCTGTAGTCAAGAAGGAAACTGCATCATATCAGGAGTAAACAACACTAACTGGCTGATATCTGATACAGATAAAGCCCAATGTCAACCTCAAATATTTGCCTAACTCTACTGTTCAGTACAAGAAGAAAGATGATTTGTCTAATTTTGTGTGGCTATAGAACGCTGAATTGGATTCAGATTTTAACACTCTCTTAACATCCATCTTTACAGCGATCTATCCATTCAGTTGCCTATCCTTGTCCATCTAGCCCGGGGCTATGGAAGCCTAATTGTTTACCAAAGGGTTGCGGCTCATTTGCTCCTGGAGATTGGGCCTAATTAACACTAACTTGTCTGAACACCGAGGAGCGCTGTCCACTCCACTTTAATCTAATCTGTACTCTTTCAAAAAATAATGAGATCATTTACACCTCATTAACGAGCAATGTAATGTCTGGGAATTAATCATAATGATTGCTTATCATTTCACTTTGCAATATTATCTCCTCTAATGAAACTGTTCACACAACTGCCAAGAGGGCCTTAATTGGTCGTGTGAAATCACAGAGCACCCGGCAGCTTGCCGCGACGTGTGTGAAGTTCTAATTTGCATGGGGGGTTGGGGTGGGGTGGGGGACAAGGGGATGGCATCACTTAGGAACACACAGGCAAATACATACACATACACATAGTAAGGTGCATAGAAATGTAGTGGGATGATTTGAGGAAATGCTGTATTACTGTACTGTACTATACAGACAGAAATATACACATTGGAGTTCCCCAACAGCCCTCGGGGATCAAGCTTATTGAATTGTATTACTTTTTACAAAAACAACTTCAGACTATAGCTATTTAGGACATTTTAGGACAAGTCTTTTTTAAACATTAAGTTTGAAACTAAATGTATGCTCCTGATGTCTGCGTTCCTCTCTTTGGCAAAAGATCCATGCCAGTGGTGGATGTGATTATCCAAGTGACGTGGCATCCAGACTGATCCCAGCTTTGTGCCACCACCATGAAGCCAAGGCATGAAAAACATTCATCCGATATTCCAGTTTTTGCATTGTAACCTCTTATAGCCTACTGTATATCCACCCAGCTGGTCATCCCGCCTCCTGGAGGGAGGCTAAACAGCTCTAATAACAGTTAAAATATACCCTCTTTTCCCAGTGTGTGGACCACCTAAAGAGGCCATGCTTGACTGGAAGAAGGAGAGCACTGAGGCTGCTCTGTGCCCTGGCTCCCCAGGCTTAGGAGGGCTTAGGTGCGGATGTCATTTGCTCTTTCTCCCTGGTCAGAGTGGCTAGCTGCTAATTGTGGCCCCTGGTCTGTGAGTTGAGCTTGTGTAGCTGAGGAGAAAAGGCTTGCCCAAATTGAAATCTGAGTAGCGTGTCTGAGAGTCAGGGTGACTTCCACTCCATCATGGATGCAGTTTTAAGACACAGTCATAATTCCTTCTGGGCTAATTTCATCATCCAAAGGAACATTATTTTGTCTGTTCGCTGTACCAAACTCCATCATCCTTTCCTCTTATTTTAATTCCATTTCGCTGTTCATTGGCTCATCCTTGCAGGTAACCAAGACCACAGTTGGCAAGTCCAAGTACAAGAGTGAAACTTAAAGTCAAGGCCAAGACCAAAGAAAGAGTCTTATTCAAAGTCAAAATGGGCAATTCAGAGTGTATTCTCCATATCTGCTCTGTATTTCAGTCTTGAGTCCTTGGAGCATGAGTCCAACCCCTAGCCCTAACCCTGTGGATCCAACCTCTAACCTTTACCTTAACCCTGATCAAATCATAGAACTTTGAGGTCATTATAGAATAATTTGTAATGCTGAGGGTAACATAAACCCAATTGGACCAGGTAGATATTTAGCTGACTTCGTCAGGATCCAAAAGTGGCTGAGACCAAGGCAAGTCTGAGTCCAAATACACAGGAGACCAAGACAAGGTGTCAGAAAAGTGGTCCATAGATTAGTCTCAAATACCATAGCTCTGCCTCTTAGTATACTCCTCTCCCACTATCAATCCTCTCCATCATTTTCCCTTCCTGTTGCTCTGTATAACGCTAACTGTCAGCTCCTCTCCAGCTTATTAAAGGAGTCAAAAGCCTGCGCTGCCATAACCACGTGCTGATATGATTTATTCTCTCCCCCGAGGACGCTTCTAATGAACAGAGACGTATGCTCAGAAGCCCTGTACATGTAACCTCTGTGTGCTCAGAGGACGGCCGTGCTGTAATATGATAAGTGCCTTGTCGATAGGCTGTATGATATGCTAATCATACTAAAACACGGTGCCTCAGGCTCGCCCCTTGTTTATTTATGAAGGTTTGACCTGAGGGAGAGCAGTAATCGGCTTTTCTCTGAACTCTCTAACCCTGGGAGCCAAGGGAACCGCCAATCACACACATCTGAGTCCTATAATTCCCCCACCTCTATCCCTCTGTTCCCCCTCAACCCGAGCTCAAATGGCAGATTTATGCAAACACCACTGTGTGTGCATTTTCCTGCCCGCATTTGTCCGGGGAACATGTCAAGCGCTCAAATCATTAAACTAATTATTAATTGGGACTGAAGTAAACAAGTTGTCAGCAGCCTGCTGACTTGACTGTATTCTCAGCTCAGCAAATATAACACATTGACCTGATGTAGTGCACATGTTACAAACCTATCATTTGGACATCAAAATGTATGAAAGCAGCCTCACACATATTTTGTGTAAAAAGTTGCATTAGAATATAATATAGAATATAAATAGGATTTATGGTGCAAAACTCTTGATGAGTGATGATAAGGGGGCATACAGTAACAGTCACGAGTGTGAGTTTTTCCAAACATTCCTGTATACTCCGGGTATTTGGAGACCAGTCACTTAAGTAATACAATTGAGGTGCAAATTAAAATAGCATTGCTTGTGAACTTTTCTGAATATAGTATTAACCCCAAACACATTTTTGCCATTTATTTGTTTGTTTATTCAATCACTTTTCATTGCGGAAAAATTTGCAAAACTTGTTAATATCTTTCAATGTGGCCTATGATATTTAATGTAATACATACATATTATAGTGGGTTACACATGGGCTAGTGTAACTGCTCAATGACAGGTACTTACCAAACACACAGTGCAGCACAGTACTCTAGAAATCATACTGTCTTGTGATCATTGAAAAATGGCTGTCTGCATTGCATGTAGTGGTCCACTGTCCACTGTACTAATCATTCTGATTCCAAATTATCTGATTGAACTTAACTGAAAAAAATATGAATTAGACAGGGCATAATATGGTCCCAGATCTCTAAAGACACAAAAGTATGAGTTTAAGGGTTAAACCTAAAACGTAAATGTTCACATCCAGTCAATGTCTACCATCTCAAACAGGGCAAAGGCAAGTCAGTGTCCCTTAGCTTCAGTGTTTCTTGCCTTTGACTTTGACTGTTTGTGTCTGGCTATAGATTGGCTTGTCATGAGTACAGCTCTCCAGCCACTGCAAACATATGGTAGTGCAAATATTTTGAGGAAGAAAAGAGGCTGGTTTGAATGACTAGTAGATCTATAGTGTAGAATGTATATCACTCATATATATATATATGGGCGAGTATTTTTAACTGTAAAATCACAATTTTGCTAAATTTCATCCTATAGTAGCTTATATTTTTTCTTTTTTCATAGTAGTACCCAATTTTTTTTCATACAGTCTGAGTCTTCAAGTATTAAAAAAAGTGCAAATGTGTCTCAGGGTGGGGCGTATATCAGAGCTCAGGCCTTGCATCTGTGAGCTAGGAAACAAAGGTTTGTTTGTGTGCCTCAATCACTCTTGCTCATGAAAGCAGACACTTACTTGAAAAAAAAGTCCTTCTCTTTTTTTTTCAGGGAAACACTCTAAACCAACATCCTGGGTATAAATTTGCAAAATGCAATACAGGCCTGATTGTGTGTTGAGTGGATGTGGGGTGCATACGAATAGACCCCCCTCTCTCCTCCTCCAAATAGTACTACTCATTCCCTCCACCTCCCCCGACCCCTCTCTTTTCTCATGCCGCCAAGTAAGTAATGTAAAAAAAAAAAAAGCCTCTTTAGTTTTATTGTTTTTCTGTTACAGTAGTGAATTCTGTGCTCTTGCTTTCATTTTAACCTGACAGTGTAAACTAAGTGCAGCTGATCTGGCACAAAAATAATTTAAGAGAATGATGAGATGATTTTTCCTCCATTCATGTGTTTTCAGGTTTAAGTGCTTTCTCAGCAAAACTGTAATGCTGAATATATGCTGAGGATGCACCAAATCTGAAAATCTGCATAAATACTTTAAAAATAAAAGTAATTCTTTGCTGCAACCTGGAATGTAATTTTTATTTCAAGACTTACACATCTTAATAATATCAGTTTAAAAGTTTTATGCTGTTTTAAAACAATTTCGGATCTTTCACTGATCATACAAATTGCATTTGTCTGACTCAAAACTCCAAAGTTGGTTGGTAGTTAGTTGTCTTCTTCATGTCGCTTCTTTGGCATTTGTAAGACAGGAGCATGAAGTTACATGTGCATTGCAATCTACAGTATCAGAGTGAAGGCTGAGGCAGTGAGAGTCTGAATGGGAAGGCTGGGAACAAGTGAAGCCTTGGCACCAGGTCAGCTCAAAGCCCTCTCACAGGCCAGTCCTCAGCACCAGGTGTTCCCTGCATTCAAATGATACTCTTATTCATAGACTTCCCCAACTGGAGTATTAAAACTCAAAATTTGCAACTGAATGCTGATATAATCCTGCAAATATATGTCTCCATTAAAAAGTAGCCCATTTAAAGGAACAAGGCAGTCTTTGTGTGAGGCTTTATGTATATTTATCAAGGCGCTAAAAGGGAACCAGGGGTGGGGGTTAAGGAGAAGGGGGCGGAGGGTAGTAGGGCAGACTTTCCAACTGTTTACATGTTAATTTCCAACTTAACAGCCCTTGTCCTGGAACTATTTATACACCAAATGCAAATCATTTTTTTCTCCTTTTGTTTCTTGACTGTTCATGGAAAAATGCAAATGAATGTATGTACGGAAAGTTTTGTGACAAAATTATACAGCTGGATTTGAGTGACAGGTTGCATTTTGTTGATATGATGCAGTCTGTCTCACTAAGGGCAACAGAATGCAATCCTCTGGTTTGACTACAACAGGTGTCAATTACAGTAATGACCTCTAAATAGCGGGGGTGAGGGGGTGGGGGGTTAAGTTCCATAAATATTTCTCACAGGAAGAGATAGAGGAGATTGAAGTGATCTTATTGGTTGAGTTAAAACTCAGAAGGAGGAGCTAAAGCACCACTTTTTTTTTTTGGCCAGTTATTAGACTGGAAAACTAAACTGCAGGTACTTCAACAAACACTTAAGGAGTCCCAACCAAGTTGCCATTGGGTGTTATTGGCACCACTGGCAAGTTTCCTTTATGGTCGACCATTTAGCCAATTCAGAATGTTGAATCGCATATGGGTCATTAACAGAGAAAGCTAACTGTAGGCGAGCTATGTGGTTGTTCTGCCAAGGCAATCAGTCATTTCACCACATGGGCTGACAATGTCACTTTTAAAAAAAAGCAAAACTTAAAAGTTGCAACTTTTTATCAGACATATCCTAATGTTTTATTTCAAGCATGTAAAATGGCAGTTTACACAGATTCACAGTGGAAAATTGTTGGCTAGTTGGTTGGCTTTCTGCACTGTTTTTTGAAGTATGACTACTGACTACTGTTATTGTTTGTGGTGTGCTCAAGTCCAATGTATAACCAAAGATGTTAGGTGATTCAAAGTAGGTTGCACTGTATTTTACGGTACACTAATAAGACGTAATAAACCATACTTTGTATGAAATTAAACAAAAACTAACACAGTGTAAACAAACACAGTTATATCCTAATTAGACACCATAATACCTAAATGATGCTGTAATTAGAAACCAAATATAACGCCGCTGTTGAGAATCTGGTAGGGCAGAGATAAAGATATTTATTAATATTAATAATATTGTGAATATCACAAAAATATTAATGAAGATTAATAATTACGGGGAACCACCCTGGGATCAGGGACTCAAAAATGGGTTTGTCCACATAGAAATGCCAATATTTTAAAACTATTTTACATTAATAAGGTGGACAGTGAAGGCTGAATCCAAGCACTGACTGTTACAACCAGCTGATATGGTTGGCGGGGAGTGAGATGGCGGACGTGACCACTTGGGTGGCTTGTCACGCAATGATCCAAAATGGCGGACAGGGCTGCGAAACTTAAACAAAGGGGCAAGAACCAAAATGAAGGACGCCCTCTACTTGTCCTCGCCAAGATGCCGTGGAGCACAACTGAGTTAAGCTACCGCGCTACTCAGATCTGGTTTGAGATGGCTGTGTGTGTGGATGTGCGTAAGGCGTGTAGGTGTGTGTTTAGGTTAGTAAAAGGAGAGAGAGAGGAAAAGGCACATAAAGCAAGGTACGTAAGATCCTAAATGCTGCGGCAAGACACAATAATTGTCCCTTTATAACACAGGAACCCAGCAGCAATGATTTTTTCCCCTTTCCCCATTGCATGATGCATCACTTTACTTGAAAGGACAAAAAAAGAGTCTGTAAATGTAAGATAATGATAAAGTAATGAGGGACTACTTAGTAACTACTCAGTATGATGCACCACTTTACTTTAGGGGACACAAAAACAGTAACTATTGTTGAAGTAATTATTAATGAATGAGTCGTTACTAGTTTTGTGCCATTCACCGGCACAAAACTAGTAACTAGTTAATCAGGAATGAGTCATGAAGAAAGTGGTCAGTATGATTGATTCACAGATCACAGATTTATAAAGTAATCATTACCTGATGATTTATTAATATAGTATATTCCAGTCAGTTCTCTAGTAAATCATCATTATCAACTAAATAGACTCCATTCGGAGTTATTCAGTTTGTTCCTGATTCGTTCCTCACTCATTCCTTAGTAACTATTCACTATTTTGTGTACCATATTGTAAATTGCTACCCATTTTTCTTCTAATGATCAACAAATGACCCTGTAAGAAAGTGAAACTATGTTAAATAGTTCTGAGCTCTCCGTGTTTTGTATGACTATTACACTATGAAGGCTATGCCTGATATAATATGGCATTACATTCATCTAATTGATATGGCATTGTATTGGATTTGTAATTAGACTATGATCTTGTTAAATGGTGTCTAATAGTGTATTAGGATCTCCTGTTTTTCTAATTAGAGTATAATTTGGTATAATAGTCTGAATATAATATATATTGGGTCTGGTTCAGCATTATATGCAGTTTCTAATTACAGAATAATTGAGGTGTATGGTGTCTAATTGGGGTATAACTGTGTTTGTTTACTGTCTAATAAAGAACAGATTTCTAATTTTATTCAAAGTATGGCTTATTACGTCTTATTAGTGTACCGTAAAATAAAGTGTGACCGTAAAGTGTTTAGAGTAACTAGTAAGGTGGTGCTAACCCTAATGGGCATCAAGGCTGGCAATACTGCTGAATATCCCAACAAATCCCGCTCATATTGGATGATTCTGCACCTCATGATTTATGTCCAATGGCAATGAAGTAGTATGGCCTTTAAGTAGAGATGTGGAAAGTACACTTGTGAGAGTCAAGGAGTTTGTGTCCCATCAGAGACCTACAATTAAAGACCGCCTTTTTATTGACCATAGCCACAATCTTTCTGTAACCTTAACTACATTGCAGTTACCACGGATAGATATTGTATAAACAAGAATTTTAAAATACAGTGACACTGGATGTAAAAAAAAATAGGGTGGGGCAACATGTTCACGAACAATGGAGATAGAAGTGGCAGCAGTATCATTTATTCATAACGTAGGTCTTAGCTAAGCTGACCAAAGTCATGCTATTTACTAAAAAATGCATGCAATTGTGCAACAATTGTATAGATAGATAGATAGATAGATAGATAGATAGATAGATAGATAGATAGATAGATAGATAGATAGATAGATAGATAGATAGATAGATAGATAGATAGATAGATAGATAGATAGATAGATAGATAGATAGATAGATAGATAGATAGATAGATAGATAGATAGATATTGTAGCATTAGAGAAACATTTGTAAAACTCCAATAAGTGCTTTCATAGTTAAAACAACTTAAGAGCACAAACAGTGAGGCTATTTTGCTTGTTGCGTTGTTGATAGTGAGTGCTTTCTAAGTTTTATTAAATAGATTTAATGTTGTATCAAATACAGTAATCATCAAAGCCATTTTGAATTTGATATTGGGAGACAAAAGAATGAGAGAGAAAGAGTAAGAGAGAGAGAAAGTGAGAGAAGTTGATATGAAATGTGGTCAGCTAAAATGACATGGCAACTGGTGAAGAGTCCACAGAGAAGGAATGTGTCTAATGAAATGTTACAATCCCCCCCTCTCTCCGTGGATGAATGGGTGAGAATGTTTTATGGTTGGAGTGCCACAGTTTGTCTGCAGCTTTATTTAGAAGAGTTTTGGATGGCTTCTGGCTCATTATGTTTAGGTTTTGCTGATTGTTTTTTGAGAATGATTTGATTGAATCTTAAATGTCATCACTTTAGCACTATCCTTCAAGGGCTTTTTATGCCAGTGTCAGTACGTGATAAAACATCTCTTCAGCAGGAGTGCATATTTTTGGCATTCCTCCTTTTTTTGAAATGCAGGAAAAGGCAAGGTCTCTTGGAGTGAATAGGACACCAATTAATTATACAATCATTGTCAGAGTCACAAACCTTGTGGTGTGAGTTAAATGTAAACCAGAGTGCAATACTCTTATGGTAAAGCAATTTGTACTGGGGGTAAAAACACTCAGTGTTGATTAAGAGTAGTCTGAGTGTTTCTTTGACACTGCCATTTAGATTCAAATAGTAAAAAGTGTGGTAAGACTTTACAATACAGTACACAAAACTGTTAGTACTTACAAAGGAACGAGTGAGGAACCATTCAGGAATAACCTGATTATTAGTAAATCGTTAAGAACTAGTTCCAGAATATCTCCAATATCCCTGAAGTAATGAAGGACTACTCATCACTTCACTTGGTGGTGCACAAAAAGAGTAACTAATGATTAAGTAATGAGTAATTAAGTCATTACTAGTTTTTTGACACTTATGAAGAAAATGGTCAGTATGTCGATTCACAGATATTTATGAATTCCTCATTATCTAATGATTCATTAATATAGTATCTCCCTGTTTGTTCTCTAGTAACTCACCTTTCAGTAACTACCTATTATCAATGCATTAATAAACAGGTCGTTCCTGATTCATTCCTCACTCATTCCTTAGAAACTACTCATAATTTTTTTGTACCAGATTGCAGAGGTGGAAGAAGTACTCAGATCCTGTACTTAAGTAAAAGTAGCAATACCAAAGAGTACAAATACTCTGTTACACGTAAAAGTCATTAAATTTTTAAATTTTAATGCATTAAATGCATTAAAATGTTTTTTTTTTTGTTATATGCTATATTTATGAAAACATAAATATTACATTCCATTTCTGCCAATAGCTCCTTCTAAATATAACACACTGGACCTTTAAAGTACTAAAAGTAAAAGTACACATTATGCAGAATGGCCAGTTTCAGAATAATGTATATTATATTATTGGATTATAATAATTGATGCATTAATCTGTTAAAGGTGGAGCTAATTTGAACTACTTTACATACTTTATCTGCTGTGTAACTTGTGAAAAAGTTGCATTCCTCAAGTAGTGTATATTTGATTTGAAGTTAGTTAGCACATGAATGCCTGAAATAATAAACTTGAAAGTGTGCATATCTGATTAAAATGCACCGTTGATGGTGACTGGTTTTGTTGGTCTCTCCACACAAAACATGCATAAATCAGTCATCACTGCTGCCTCTTTCTTTCTGTCTGATTATGATGCTAATATCATCACTCTAAACAAAGAAACAATCGAAATGAGAGACATAACGCTCTCATTTACAAAAGCGGGAAAGCATATGCAGGCTGCAAATCTGTGGGGCAGAGGGTGATGCCTACAGAGAGGTTGCATCGGCCTGCTAACACGATCACCTGAATTATGCACAGTCCATTGTGTTCAATATCATAAATTGATGCGTGAACAGCCCTCCTCCCCCCCAACATGGGCTGAAATTATTATTTATGTGGCTACAGAGCTACAGAGAGACAATTAGTCATATTCCTATGCTGAAATTAATTGAGAGAGATGCGGGAGATAAAGAGAGAGAACAAAGACAGCTTTTTGTCACTTCTTTCCATCTGACAGGGATAATTAGATATATGAAATTGAAATTCCTCACCGGGGGGTCCTGTTGACAACACTATTTTCTGTTTCGTTCCTCTCCCCTTTTTCTTTTGTGTTCCTCTTTATGCTAATTTGGACCCAGTGTTTTTCCCTGACCGATAAAAGCAGCATCCTCCCCAGCCTTCTGATTCCATTCACTGCACAGCAAAGAGCAGCCCATCAGCCTATTCAAGCCTCCCTTACCTGTGACACAAGAATTTAATGAGGGAATTAAATATTTCTCATTGTAAGCTGTAGAATTGAGCTTTTTTATATCCACATGTTTATGCCCTTCAATACGGAGCCCCAAAGTGTCCAATATTAAATTAATAAATTCAAATAAATAATCACATGGATAAATATAGTAGAATATATAAATTAGCTCAGTTCATGTTTATTGGAGTTTATTTATATTTCATTACAGAAATTTGATGCCATTAGTCAAAAGTCTGTTTAATTTTATTTATTTTTTCCCAGTGACGCTTTTATTTTATGTGACATTTAATTTCATAATATCATACTCATGGCTTTGGAGTTGCCAGCAATGTCCGCCACCTTCACCTTTCAGCCAATCACCTGCCATCTGTTGTCAAGCAGGCTCAACAACTGCCAGCTAGCTAACTTGCTAGCTCCTGTTGGTTAGAGAAACTGTGTGTTTTTGCTCTTAAGAGTCTGTCTTTCTCTGAGAAACATCTTTGAAATCAACACACCGCTGAAGAAACTCTACATTAACCATTTAACTGCTGCAGTTAACACTGGCTGTTTACTTGATGCTGAGTAATAACTCAAGCTCACAAACAAGCTTAGCTAGTTAATTGCCAAGGTAGGTAGCATTTTCTCTTGCCAATGGGAGCTAGAGGAATAAAATAATGAAATGAGTTTTTGTAATTTCTTAAATTATTTCACATTTCCTTCATATATATTACACTTTTAATTAACATGATTATTTGTTTCATAATGTCTTAATTAATTTATTCAATACTGGACAATTTGGGATTCCATACTTATTGTGCATTTACAGCAATTCAGTCATTTGTCATTTGTGACTGCTTTGTGTCATGTGAACCACCCTCGCAGTATCAGAGAGGAACATCTGATAAAAGAACGTTGTGGTTTGAGTGGAATTATGGGTTATGTCACCTTTCACCACAAAACTAGAAGTGGCCCCTCATAGTTTTCCTCTTACAGTACATGAGAAACAACTGCTGTCATGTTTCTCACAAGTGAGAAAAACAAAGTGGCATTACATGGCATCAACAGAGCCATATAAATGTATTTAGTTCATATTATGACTAGATAGTCGAGTACCTGAGACTGTGGAGAGAACTAGAAAAGATAAAAACTGCAGTATTTTTTTCATGAATGTTTTAAAGTGGGTAGGCTTTTATACTACACTTTCATTAACGTACATGTCTATAGTGAAAGAGAAAATGGTATGGATTATTTCTGTCATGGATTATTTCTGGATTATGGATTATAGATTATTTCTATTTAAATTTTTAAAGGTACAATGTGTAATTCCTGGCAACATGCTCCAAACAAATAGGGGGCAGCATTTCACCTTGTGCAAGAATTGTATGATTTACTTATTGCAGCAATTACACTGTTCAATATTGTGTACGGTTAGACGTGGGTAATAAATCTTGCAATGTCCGAACTTTCCGAACTTCCAAACTTGCCTCATCTCCTAACAATAATGACAAGTAATTATAATATGGTGAACCAATCGACATTTTTTCAGTTGGTCTACTACTGTGTCCATACAATCTCAATTTACAGTCATCAGTTAATATAAAAAAACAACTACTTACTAACAGCAGGGCAAGAATACGCAAAATTTGACCAAACTGCTGAACCTTTAAACAAAGAAATCTGAAATGCCATTTTCTGAAAATCATTTAATGAGCAGAGATGGTTATATCACCATATCTGTAATACTTTTGCATTGCTTTGCCTTTGTTAATTAATTATTTTTGGGGTAAAAAAAAAATTGAATCATCCCATTTCCAAAATGTCTTTTTTTAATTAATTGGCTTTATTTTTCCAAATGAAATCAGAGTAATTTTTTCTTCTGATTGACTGACAGCTTTTTGTCTTCCTGTTAGACCCCAAATATCCATGTCTAAAACAATCTCGGGTCAAGTTATTGGCCTGAGATTAGGGATTGTCCAAGACTGGAAAAACAAAAACAAGAGAAAAAGGGGAAAAGGTGAAGATGGTGCATGTTTGCTAGGTGGAGAAGGAAGGCAGGACGGAGATATGAATTGAACCGGAAAGAGCCTTGTGTCTAATGCTTGCCACATTTGCTCTTGAATGAAGGTCTAATTACCCATTGGTATTTGGTGCCAGTGTTCCCAGGTCCCAGCAGCCCCTAGGCCCGTGCAGGCACTGAGCGTCCAAAGCCAGCTGCCTCCCAAACACTTGCAGGTATACAGGCTGGGCTAATAGTCCTACCACAAGGGAGCCAGATGAAAGAGCAGGAAACTGCTGCCAGAAGCCCTGAAAGGATTTATGTAAAGACAGGAGAGACATGTAGGGATGTAGTGGTGGCCAAACCCACCTAAACCAAAGTTACCTACCTGTTTATGTGCTGAATGTACCACATTTAAACCCAAATGAGATAAATCTTTATGACCTGAATCCCAGGTATAAATTACATATAATAGTATCAAGATGATGGAAGTTAGAGGTCTGTTAAGGTAAATATATGTGAATGCTATTAGGAAGTGCATAAATTTGCTTATATATCTATGTAAATATATTTGCTTAATGTAAATATAAATATATTCTACATATGTGACAGAGAGAGAAAAGGTTGCAGGCTGGAGTTTAAGTACCCTAGTATGGGTTGAGCAACAAAAACAGTAGATCCAACATTTCCCACAATGCAATCTCCCAATGAAGTCTTTCTTTAGACACCCCATCGCTACTAAATGCCTGCTTCTTTCAACCCCCAGATCTCCAGTTTGTCTTTCTGTCCAAAATTTTAATTCTCAAGCCTATGTCGATATAACCCTGATGACATCATCGGCAGTTTTCAAACTTTGGAAAGCCCCTCCAGAACCAAAGAAGACGTTGTACAGCTGTTTTTACAAGCTGAGTAAAACTACTCATGACAAGTAAAATTAACTTTAGGTATAAAATCAGTGGAGTGCCCCTTTAAAATGACAACGTTCAATTGTGTTTGTGTGCAGTCATAGTCATTGTAATCTGCTCTGTCAGATGACTGAGTGGCTAAAATACAAATTCACTCTACGTGTTTGTATGTGTTTGTGTGCGTAGTTTAGTGAGGGTTCACCTCACTGTTATTTCTAAATATAAACACACTAGCCATCTATACTGCTGCCAGGTCAGCAGCAAGTAGAGGGAAAGTGAGTAATCGTCTATCTATGTGGGAAGTGATTTCCACGAAAGAGCCTGGCAGGGTGGGACGGGAACATCGCCAATCGTGACGACTCCAGATCCATCCTGAGGAACAGGAATTCCCACAAGCTGGATAAACATGCAGTTTGGTGGGGGAATGGGGTGCTCTCTCTCTCATCTTTGAACATGGACAGGATTTGGTCATATCTTACCATAGAAATGCACTATTCTTCAGAGTTAATAGGTGTGGGTGCATGTTGCAGGCTTGATGTAGCTATAGTATTGCTTCCTCCACCAGCATGTAATTGTAATTTCAAAATTAAAATTGTTACCTCTTCGACATCACTGAGGTTTTACTTCTCATGCTTTCTGTCAAATTGTAGGTGAACACTTGCTGCTACAAGTTTTGATGATTCCTCATTTTGACAGCCTATTTTAATCTAACTATACTGCATGTATTCACAGTTCAGGCTAATGAGTGTTATCTCTTGGATAGCAAGAGAACTATAGAGAGGACTGGAAGATGGAGGAATCAGTGAGGGCAGAGGATGGGTGAGGACAGACATTTTACGGCCTCCAGTATTACTTCAGCTTGTTATTTTAGACAGCATGTGTCACTATTTGATGGCTCAGGAAGGACAGAAATAATACAGCAGTGGCTATGAGAGGACAATGTGTAACTGTGGTCGTCCAGAGAATGCAAACTGTGTTTATCCTAATGGATTCAGACAGAAACACTGATGGACATGGGGCTAACCTGAACAACCACACATTTTTGTGTGTTTTTGTTTCTCTCCAGGGTGTAAGTCTTTGTGTGTGGCTAAATGGCTCAGACTATGTATTTCTTTCAGCATTAGAATATCTAGTGTGTGTACTTTTGTGCATATCTATCAGCGAGTGTACTTCTTTAAACTTCACATATACACCGCGGCATTTGTGTTTTCACATGTAATTACTGTGAATCAACTCTTTGTGCGGGGTACAAGTCATAAAACAAGAGAGAAAGAACATCGTTATGCTAGTGGGGCACCTCACTAAAACGCTCCACTGACAGAAAATGAAAAGCTGTAATTCCTCCTGTGAAGTGAAGTCTGACTTGTCGGAGTAAAGCACTTCCTATCCTTTTGTTTGGATCTCAAAGGGAATTATAGGGGAGAGAGTTAGATATGGCTGTTAATAAGACCACCGAGCCCTGACCAGATGAACGTCTAAGAGACTCAGACCATGACAGTTGTATTAAACTAATAAAACCAGATTACTTTAACCTGGATATTCATATTTTGGACCTACAGAGAACATGACAAATGCTTTTATATTGTGTTACATCATAGATGCATAACCTTTGTTTCATTAGCAACTGTATGTTTGGTTCAACTGTTGAGCAAATGAAAGGAAACAGGTAGTTTGAATGATATTTTATTTTTCTGCTCACAAAATAGCACAAATCTACATGATACTTGATAACAAGAGTTAGTCTCGTCCCATCAGGATGCACCCCTCCCTACTCCTAGAGTGTTGGGGTTGAGGCTAGGTGAGGGGTGTGGGGGGTTCATGGAGATCAATGGGCTAATAAAACAAATCAATGGAATGAAACCACAGAAAAAAGTGAAGTCATTAATTTGCAGAGACAGGATGATCCCACCAACCACATGCATTGATTAGAAATGAGGTCTGTGGAGAACCTTCAGGGGGTATCATATTAGTGGAGGGAAACAATGGCCAGGGTGGGGGGAGGTTGCTTTCCTCTGAGGGTTTGCTGCTGTACTGATGCAGAAGAATAGGTTAACCAGTGGATCAATGGCCTCTTCAGCATATTTCTGAGAAGACAGCAGCTCTGTGTTTGCTCTCTAATGCACTGTCAACACAATATCTGCAGGTGTGATGGTTTCTCTCTGCTTATGAACGCAGTCCCATTGATTTTTACCCCTTTTTTTTAAAACTAAGTGTACTCAAGCATGATTATGATATTGAATACATCATAGAGTACAAAGAGGTCTGCAAATAAGGTCAGAGGTGAGGGCTAATGTTCCATTTTTATCAATATAATTATTGTTAATCATGATTTGTAATCAATAATATTGGGCTGAGTTATATACACTGAGGCCTATTACAAAGTGGGTGCGCGGTGAAGGCATAATGTGCAGTTTGGAAAATGACTGCTTTATTATGGAAGGTGGAAACACACACAAGCACAGACTTCATGCCAGACCTCTGTTTGAACCAAGCTGTGTGTGTATCCCTAGAAAGGTCCTCACCTCACCTCTATGTGGTGAACCGGCTGTAATAAATGTACAGTACAATCTGTTTACAAGAGTTGAACAAGTTTAACTTTGTTCAGCCTCATCACCAGCCTTGTTAATTTTGATCCCAAAGGCTAAAAATCCGCAAAGTTCTCCACTGGTCAGGGTTCATCCGATCTGCAGACACAGCATAGCTTTTCTGCAGCCATTTTGGGGGCAGAGAGAGAAAGAGAAGAAAAGCAGGTGATGTGAGATTGACGACTTAAATACTACATCAATCAATGCTGCAGCCAATGTGTTGTTTGGTGATTGGTGGAGAATTCAGGCAATCCATCTTTCCCACTGCCAACTGGCATTCAAGATTCTCCTCAGGTTCTCCATGTAATGCCTTTATTTCTTTATTTCCAGGGTTAATCTGTGCTGCAGATATTTGTGTGTGTGTATGTGTGTGTTGGGGTGGGAGGTCCACTCTAACCCTTCACCTGTTATTAGAGTCTGTTAGACACATATGCTGCAGCAGAATGTGCACACAAGCAGACACACAAGTCAATTCACTATCAGTCCTCCCACACAAAATAAATCATACCACAGAAATCTGAAGGCATTATAATTACTTTAATTATATGTAAATTAGATTATAACCCAGAATAATGGCAGTTTATGTCAGCCATCGCACTTTTACCTTGTGTGTTGCCTAGTTGGTTTTGGTGGATTGTTTTACACCAGAGGCCCAAAACCTAAAGCATAAAAGCTACTTTGATGCAAAAACAGTCTGTTTCACTGTCAGTATAGAGGACCTTTATTGAGCCAAATGGAGAGAGAGATGAACATGACTAAACCGTTGTTTTCAAGCTGGGTCTTAGTGGATTTGAGCATAGAAGCCGACATAACAAACAAATTAAAATTTTACAGCACCAAAACACTTTACAGCACAAATCACAAAGAAGGAGACGTCCTTCAAGCACAAAACTGGAGCAAAACTGGAGCAAAACTGGAGCAACATTTTCTCATGGAAGGTGGTGGAGGAGGTGATAAACATGTTTATCTTCTTCTGTTGAGCCAACCAGGGAGGGTCTGTCACTGCTCTGCTCTCCACCATAATCTATTTGTTTACGATAATGGTCCCAACATATCACACTTAAAGGATGAGTCTGGCATTATTCTATATTTTTCTTATTGTCAACAAAATCCTTGAAAAGACCAAAACCAAAAATGTGTTAGTTCCTGTAACACTCAGCCCCAAGCCTGCTGGTTCCTAGGTAAATCTTTTAAAAGAGGTCTCAAATATATAGTTTATAGTTTTATTTATTTTTTTGTTTTTTATTGTTGTGGTTGTTTTTTTAAAAGGCTACATTATTTCCTAAAACAGCTGGGCAATGAAGATTTTCGCAAATGTTACTCAAACAGGAGTAAATAGTGATAATATTAATAATGTTAATATAAATATAATAATATTTTCAGCCGTGCATTAATACACATTTTCTGGTATTTACAGTAGCAGGGTGTTGTATGTGGGACTGACTCAAAATAAACTACAGTGCGTTTGTTCATGGTAATTAAGGAACATGTAAGCCAGTGCAACGGTGTGGCACACTGATATGTTTTTGGACAATAGTGGAGCTCTGTGGCACAGAGGAATGTCAAGCCTTCGCTACACAGACAATATCTGTTAGTAGGACCATTCATAGTTAGTTTGTGTCTTATCATGGTATTTGTCAGCAATAAGAAAAGTAAGAATTGTGTTTGCCTTATCATTTAATTTCACCATTTGCTGTATTGATGTTTACTCTGGAAAGAACCTTGTGTACATTTCTCCCGTTGCAGAAATGCAACATACACATTCTACATTTCAACACTACAAACACTGCACACATGCCATCCTCTGTGCAGCACTGTTTTTGGATTGGTTCAAATGAAGTCCCTTTGGTGTTGCTTCAGATGAGATTAGAGTTGCAATGATAAAACATATTAATTGATTTGGGACTTTTACAGACAGTTTTGGCCAGTTGGTGTTGTTCAGCATTTCACTTTCAAGTCACTCTGACTTTACACTACAAATTTTTTTTCTGGCATAATTATATTAAAATATATCAGAAATATGCGCAAAATATCCTATATATAAGTCCTACATGTGTCAAATCATATCAGTCAATATGAAAATATGCATTATTAATTGTCAATTATTCCACATAAACTAGGTGCATCATGCAGTGTTACTGCAAACCTTACAATTTCTCTCCACCCTCACCCTTTTCCTCATCTCACTGTCTCCACCTTCATGTGGTTATAGTAATGCTGAAGCCCCTGGGTTTTGCTTAATTAAAATACATCCTTTTTGTGTTCCCCTTGGAGTCCAGTGATAGAATAACTATGCAATGGGGTTAGCTGTATTTAGCTCCTTGAGGAGTTAGCCAATGTTGTGTCAGGCAGTCACTCACAGCTAAAACAACAAAACCCTGCAAAGAAGGAAAGAGAGAGAGAGAGAGAGAGAGAGAGAGAGAGAGAGAGAGAGAGAGAGAGAGAGAGAGAAAGAGAGAGCCACATAGGAGGGGGAAAAAGGTTGGGGGGGGCGCATATCGTGTAAACCCTTAGCTTTTCACACTGAGCAGCGTTTTCATGCTAAGCTCCAAGCTTGAACTGAAATCCTCTCACTTATCCTCAAATCCAAGATGAAATACTGTCAGATGTACTGTGATCTAGGGAATTTGGTGGAAGACTGACAGGCAGGGCAGAGAGACGTATGAGTGACTGATACTTAGAGGCACGAGGGTGTGTTCTTGTGCATGTGGAGGAGGAGCAGGGAGAGAGTGGAAGATACTGTTAGGGGAGGAGAGTAAATACAATGATCTGTCAGAGGCAGAGTGAGTGACTCATGTCGGTTTGATGCCTGGTAACCAAGGACACAGTGGAGAATAAACCACATATATTACTGTACTGTCCTTGATTTCACACATTGTAATTTGCACATTTTCAAACTGATATAAATCTACTACAAGAATTGTATGTTTTGTGTATTTTAAAAGTAGATCAAACAATTTCCTCTTTTAAAATCACCTCTGTATTTGATTCAGAGAAATTGTACTGTCCATGGCAACAATTTGCATACTAGTACGTGCCAGTTTGGGAGCTTTGTATGTTCTGTAGTCAGATGTTTTATGTGGGGTATTGGGGGTGATATTTGGAGGGTGTGTATATCCCTCATCTCTGAATAGCTCTAAGGCACAGGCAGGAAATGGAGTCCTGGCATTTTGTTTTGCATCAGTGCTCCTCTTTATTAGAGAGGAACAGAATCGGCATAGAATAATAATTGGAAAATTGTAAGCTTGCTTTCATTATAATTAGCGAGATCACAGGATGCAATAATCCAATTATTTTACTTAAAAGCAAGTTTCCTCATCCCTCTGCAATGTGTTGCAGGATGTGTAACCTCATCCCACATGGACATACCAGTGAAATGGCAAACTCTGTCTCTCCCACTTCATCCCCCTCTTACATGTAAACACCAGCATGCTTGAGTGTGCTCAGACAGCTGAACATACACTGACATATGAACACCATTTAGGGCCACCAGACACGCACTTAAACACACATGCGCATGCGCCTCAACAACATACAAATAATTGAGTAAGATTTGCTGGTACATTAAGTTTAATGTGTTTGACATTCGGCAGGAGGAAATGGTAGGCATGAAGTGGAGTAGCAGCGCCACGTCTTTCTTCCATCAGGGCACTGCAGGGCTTCATTTTACAACCCCGACGCAAACCGAGGCCCGTCAAAGCTAATTAGCGCTGTTGCAAATGGATGCAGGTCATGGCTCTCAGCGGATTGGTCCACAGAGGGGTCACCAAAGGTCAAACCTCCAGTATGGAATGATATAAACAATCATCTATAGACCACAAACCAATCAATCCCTTTTAACACTATCCACTTCCTGGTTGGCTGCTCTCAGAGGTCAGGGGTCAATGTACAAAAAGACAACTGAGACAGTGGGTTTGGGAGTGGGAAGCACACACTACTGATTATCTATTCATTTATGTTTTAGCAATCAATATACCAGCAAAATACCAAAGGTATTCTTTTCATTGCTTGTTTGTACATTCACATTGCAATTGAATTCTATACCAAATAACAATAAATGAGAAGAAAAACGGAATTAGCTGTAAAGGTTTTCTAGTTGTGCAGTTAAAATCATACATCAGCGTGTGTTTTCCTGCACACTGAGTAAAGCCACTTCAACATCAACATGAAGTTCTGCAATTAGCTGAGCAGAGAGCAAGGACAGAAAGACTAAAAGAAAGGGGGAGAGGAAGGGGGGAGAAAGATGGAAACCAACGCTTGAGGAATTGAATTACCGGAGCCTTTTCTCATTATCATTTAGCCGTCTTTTATGGCCCACCAGTAAGAGATGATGTTCCCATGACCCCGAACAATATACAGACATATTATTCAATCCTGCCTCAATGAAATTCCTGCAAATAAAACCTTTGTGCTGGGCAACAGCTAATTATTTGACAGATTGGCCCCCTTCTGGCTCAGGTTACAGTGTGGAGTGGCCATGTTTTAGTTCCCCCACCCACACCACCAGCACTCACCCTCTCTCCCCCAGCCCCAGTGTAAAGAGGGGCCACTTTAAGAAAATCCCAGAGGGCCTCATTCTTTTCAGGAGATTATATATTTCAGCAGCCACCCCACCCCCCAACCATCTATCCATCCAAAATCAGGGGAGCGTGGTGTGTGTATGTGTGTGTACAGGGGGGTCTGTGTGTCAGTGACAGCAGTCATTTCATAGTTTAAAGGGTGTTCTCAAGCAGAAATATTTAATCTTCCCACGAAAATAAAGTTTGATGGTGGAAGACTGGTACAGAGAGACAGAAGGATCTAAAAAACAAACCATGTCCAATATGTGTTGTCTTACTCTGTATTTATACTACTTTGAAGAACTACTGTACATATGTATGTAGTGTATTTTTTCGTGATACCAAATTAGAGAGTGGGGAACATTAACGGATTAAAGTTTTGGGTGGGCATGCCTTTGGCTTTGATTCAGTCCACTAATAACAAGAGTTTGTCATTAGTGTTCGGACATGGACCACCAAGATAAATGCCAACACATGTTTAAAATATCTGGAGAGTAATGGTGTTTCCTTCAGCCCTTTCCCTCCCCATAAAGATCCATTGTTGACTGGACTATGCAGACATTTTGAACTATCAGCACAGGTTTAATTTATTGCTTATTTTGCACCCATGCAGATGGTATAATTCAAGGAGCATGCGTTAAAGGTTAAAACTAAACAATGAATTGAAATAATTTAAGGGAACTCCACTGGGGAACAATGAAATTTAAGTAGTTTCTGAGTGAACTAAAAACTATAGAAATTGTATATAGAATGATTTATATGAAAATATAAAAAACTATGATAATAAATTATGTTTGTTTTTTACATATACAATTTACAGAGAGAATTGACTGCAGGACCCACTCTCTATGAAATGTGGTATATTTTCTCTGTTCTTAGTCACTAATATTGTCCTGATGAAAATATTAAAACATAATATGTAAAGTTACTGATAATTATTATAATCCTGGCACAGAGTGCTTGTAAAACCACAACACTTTTGCCTTCAACCCAGGAGAACTAAAACAGGGAACTGTTGGTTCTGTTTGAGGCATTTCTGCTGCAATGCTGTCAGAGATTGCCATAGCTGAATATTACTAAATAAGGAATTGATATCGCATAATGAAACAAGTGAAAATGGAAGTTGGATTTTGATTTACAGCAAAGGAAATGTGTGCCATGCACGGCATATCATATCACTAGTGAGAAACAGTAGCTGTTTTGTTTCCTAACAGAAAGTCTGCAGTAGATAGTTAGTGGCATGTTGAAAACCTCAGTGTATATCAAAATTGAAACAATTGTCTTATTTTAGCATCAATACAAAGACTGTCTGATGGTCTGCAGGTTTTGAAAATTCTACCACCAATTAAACACTAGTTTGGACAAACTCGATCACCACGGAGCAGAGAACTAGTTAGGTTTTCCCCGAAAAAGTTCCCCACCGTCACATTCTCATTCTCCACCCCCTGGGTGTCTGGAGCCGTCAAATGCTTGCTGGGCTCCGGTTGCATGTCTGGGATGTTCAACTACTGTGTTCACCTGGCATGAACCCAAGCGAGCGGAGCCTGGAGTATTCATTGCTCAACCTGGGTGAAGGTCATAGAATCCAGCCCTTCCCTGCTCCACTCCCCAATGAGCAAACATATGGTCATGGAGCACCTTGAACATATTCGGGTGACCAGAACTACTTGGCCTGATCTGCCACAGCAAAAGAGACACAGGCGCTGAAGGAGGTTTAGGCTCACCTTGCTAAAGCAGAACAAGGATAAGGAGGGTGTACGAGGCTGCCAACCACAGTGATCATCATTCACTAGTTGCTCGCACACAGGAAAACCCATGTGAAGTCTCCCAGCTAGACTGTAGCTGTGAAAAGCTACAGACCTTCTAGCTTGCCTCTTCTCTTGTTTCTGTTGATATAAATGTGTGTAATCATAAGGTACAATATCATCACCCCGTTGTTCAAACAGCCAAGCCTCGTCTAATCGCTTCCACGTTTCCTCATTAGTGGGTGACCTAAAGGCATGTAGGAAAAAAAGACGAGCGAGAGAGACAAAAAAAAAAAAAATCGGTGGATAATGGATGCTTGCTGTTTTGAGACAGTAAAAATAAACAGGTCTGCGGCTTTGATAATGAATATGCTGTAAACATCAGCCCAGAGTGTGAGTTTATCACAAAAGTCCAGCTAATAACCCGACTTGTGTCTGTACATGTGTGCATTCTCATATACAGTATGTGTATGAGCATGCCTGCATTTTTGTCATTGCATGTGCATGTATTTGTCTTTGGGCTGGCTGAGGGTGGAGGGCGGTGGGGGGTGCTGAAGATGATGACTCGCTGTTAAGACTTTGTGAATGGGATGTGAGAGTGTCTCTGGTGTCTGAGTGTCTGGCCCAGGTGGCAACTGGAAGGCCGACTTCATTAGCCTTAAAGAGGAAACAAAGGAAGATGCATCGTAAAAAAGTGCCATCCCTCATCTGCAAGGCCACCGCCTGACACATTAGGAATCTGTATGCTCAATTAACCACTGGCAGGCTCATTTTTCCTCTCTCTCACTCTCTCGCTCGATCTTGATCAAACAGAGCAATCACACTGGATTGAAGCAAGACTTAATACACGGCATGTTTATGAAGTTAGAGCATTTTTGGTTGTGTTTGATTTGCAGTAAGTGGGCATACAAACTTGAGCAACTTCCAGTAAGTGTGAAAATGTATCTTTTTTTTGCAGAAGATTTAACAATCTGTCACTTCCTGATTAAACAAAGCAAAGCTTGCTGATTGCACTGAAAATGCTTTCAAAACCTTTCTCTATAAATTCCACAACTGTCTCCATTTTTCGTTACAGGAGGAAGAGGAAAATCAGAAGCCCAGGAGGACAGGAAATCGCATGCCAGAAACACATTACTCCTGAAGTCCAATTTGCGTGAGTTCTATTATTAGAACTTCTGTTTGACCAGGTAATTTACACAGAATTTTTATATTACAAAGTACAAACATGGCAGATTCACACGAGTGTTACTGACAGTTTCCTTGTTTATTATAAATCATATTTCTGGCTCATTTAGGGTATTTATAAGATTGCCTTATGTTAACACGTAATGCCTACTGCAAAATATCAAAACTCATAAAACATTATAGATATATGTGGTGAAGTATAAATGACATACAGTAACTATCATGTATCAGGCAAGTTCCAAACATATATATCAATAATAAGATATGTATATCAATCATTTGTATCAATAATTCTTAAACAAGTACTCCACCGATTTAGCATTGCAGTCGTTTAACATGGTCGAGCTTACGATGGACAGTTCAAAAAAAGTATCAAAATGCAGCAGAACCAAAGTCAGGTGTGTTATGCTAATTGCGGCTAATGTAGCCTCGAGCCGCTCGCCTCAAGCAGAGATGAGGAGTGGGCAGCGGAGGAGACACAAAAGGCTTTATACAACTTTTTTTACACATGCTGTAGTACTCCCCAAGACTTTGATGTATGAAATCGAGTTCCTCTTTAGTGAATTCTGATATAATGCATAACTAAGCATGTGTGTCATATATATGAAGGTGTTGTAAAACCTCATCTTTATATGGACGATCTTGACCCCAGTCTTTCCCTTTCATTGGTGCAAACACACACGTGAACATGCACACAAGCACACACACAAAAATATAACACACACCTTTCAGCAACATTTCGTCTCTAGAACTGGGTGGCAACCTGAGGATCCTTATCTTCCCATGAACCTCCTGAAAAATGACAAAATGCAATAAGGACCTGGTTGAGGTGGGGTTTTGGTTGGTGTAGGGGGGGGTCACTGTGATACGCATCAGCCTTTGATTAATGAGGTGAGCTGGGCGCTCTTTAAAATCACAGGGGTCACGGCTTAGGAGGCCTTCATACAACACTTCGCCACACTTCACAGGGCCAACTTCTTTTTATTATCGGACCCGCCCCTTTTTCTCTCTCTCTTTCTCTCTTCCATCCCCCTTCTCTCTCTACCCCTCCATGCCTCTCTTTTGAGGTCTATCAAATAGATGAAAAATGGCGTGCAGCTGGCCGAGTACTTCCTTCCCCTTGTCGGGGTCAACAGTTCACCATGCTGATAGAGACCCTCACACCTCCATTAATAAGAGCTCTCCTGACTCACACAGGTCGCTTTGCTGCATCGCTGGACGGCCATCACTCCTCCCTTTGTCTGGATTTCCTATCATTACATGCCTCCATCGCTGCATAAGTCATTCATTATTTTGGTGATGGTTAAACATTGAATCTATGACCTATGTAATTTTCATCTTGAAATTAGAAAATATCACTCCAAAGATGTTTAAGATGCAATTTTTAAATTGCATGTTGTTAAATTGTTTACTATGTTTCATGTTGAAGTCATGTTGAAGCAACCCCCTTTCTCTCTGTTAAACCCTTGGTCAATATGGCTATATTCCCTATGGGAAAAGCCTTAAAGAATTTTACAAATCAACCCACTTTAACCCCAGTTTAAGCTAGGACAATATCCAAAAACCCAACATTTTGAACATGCTCATGACTTTTGAATAAAATTAACACATGTGAACATTACTCATTAGTGCATATGCCTTTGTATTGGGCTTTTGGGGGTTTCATAAGGGGATATTTTGAGTGTTTTGGGCTGTCATCATCAGTTGCTTACTTGCTTGCTTGGGTCAAACCACTTAAGTCAGTTTGGGTTTAAAAAATAACAGCCTCCAGTGGCCTCTAATGGGACTTGAAGACTTTTGGTCTTTTGAAGAAAATAAAAAGACTAAAATAAAAAAAAATGTTTCAAATGACAAATAATATGAGACAACTATATCGCATTAATCCTACCCTATAATAAACTTTTTGATGTGTGCTTTATTGACAGCAGAGGCCAGGCTGGTCAGATTTAGAGCGCCCTCAAAAAGAGGTGCTAATCATAATGCTGAGCTAGCCTTGTTGAGCTGCTAATTACATCCATTATGAAGATGCAGAGTGCCTGATCAGAGGTGCTTCAGTGTATATGTGTGTGTCTTTGTGTCTGTGTGTGTGTATATACACGTGTGTGTACTGGTCTGTGCCGATTAAGAGGAGGATTAGCCGTCCATCCTGAGGAGGGAGGAAACCAGGGGGTACAAGGAGAGAGGGGGGCTGGGGGGGTCCCCTCCTGGAGACGAGCCCTGACCTTCTCATTTCATCCTCATTAGTATCTCATGTCAACAGAGCAGCCACTCCTTAATCATCTGCTATCATCCCAGGCCTGCACACACACACACACACACACACAAATACAGACACAGATAAACACAAACTTGCACTCGGGCTACTTTTACAGACAGGCGCAGACACGTTCTGTATATTCATCAATGAAAGAAAAAATATATACATTTACTGTATATGTATATCATAACGATTTTACATGAAGAGTAAGTGATGAACCATTAATATAAATTTTCTTCAAAATCAGCCCAATTATCCTGCAGTTAAAGTGTTTATAATTTAATTTGTGTTACCAGAATAATTCAACTGATTTATCTTTTTTATTAATTTCCATACACCAGATAGCAAATCCAATAACGTATTTGTTGGAGCTGGCTTATGGGATCCTGTGGTGGACAGCAGCACAGCGGCGTGGCAGAGGGTGGGCTCGTCTGTCTGTGTCGGCCTCGATGCCACGGAGGCCCCAGCAGGGTCGGGGGGAGCGGGGGCTCAGGGTGCCAGCACAAATGAGCTCCATTCATTTCCCCACTTCGGCATATGGTGGACCATTGTCCTCGGCCACAGAAGCAGAAGTGATGCAATTTGTTGGCATGTCCTGTCATTTCACAAACTGCCCATCCCACTGAGGCCCTGGCCAGCAGAAGACAAACAAGGGCAGCTTGTTGTTTCACCCGATCCACACCATAACATGAACTGGTAGCAACAGATCACACACCCCCATACATTATAAAGGCATATGTAAACATTTGCACAAATATGTTGATGAACAGAAGAAGAAAGTCAGATACAACAGGATCAATCAGAATAAATCTTCCAGAAGATTATAATATTCATTATCTGTGTCAATCCCTGTTGTTTTTCAGGGTATAACAAAAGCTTATCCTTATTTACAGAATAAGATTTAGTCTGATCTTGGCATTAAGATATGATAGCCTCCTTAATTGCTTCATGGTGTACAAAAACATCAGCAAATCAGTGGCAAAACAACACATAAAAAAACAACAAAATACTGCACTTAAAAATGAAATCAAAACCAACGTAGAAAGAATAAACAATGAAACCTCAGATTTATGAGTGAGAGTGAACTGGGCAGCTCACCCCTGGCCTGTTCCTGGTTTCACTATGCCAAGCATGAAGCTACTGTCTGACAGGAGAGGGGAAGGAGTCTTGTTTAACTTCCTGAAAAAGCAAACTTTTGACATGAGGTGCACAATATAACCAATGCAGCAGCAGAAAGAAAGAAGTGTCTAGACATGACTGCATTTAGGTCAGACGGAGGAAAACATATGATCACACAGTCATGCACAAAACGATGGTAGTATATGGTGTTGACAGGCGTTTGTATCGCCAGGTCAAATGTCACTGAACCCAATCCACGCTAACATTTGTGAGTGAGTGTGTGTGTGTGTGTGCACACTGCATTCTCGCTTCACGGTGTGGTTTCACTCAGTACTGGCCTTGTCAGTTGGAGGTTTGGTTTTCCATTGTCCGCACAGCGTGCAACCACACCCTGCCTGCTCTCGCGTGCACGCTCTCTCGGCGTGTGACGGGAACGTGGGCTTTCCACTGAGCTCCCGAGAAGAATTCAACAGAGGGGAGCACCTTCAGACAGAAGTCAACTTCACTTCAGCCACTCTGAAGATTGATGACGTTGCTCCTCGTTTCAGTGGGTGTAAGAAACAAGTGGCCCACAGAGACTCATTACACCTCAGCAAGATTTGGAGAATGGAGTGACACTGCTCCTGATTACCAGATTCATCATTTGTATTGGTCTGGGTTGCTCTTTCACAAATGTCAGCTGGAGAACTATACCAAAATTAGTGATGTGGTTTCATGTCCTATACTGTAAAAAAGCTGAGGAAAGAAAGATTCTGGAAAAACGACATAATGCACTTTTGTTTATTTGACAAACATAAGAGATGCAAAAACAGTCTGATAATCCATCTTCCCCACACAAACATTTAACCAGGCTAGCTGTCGTCCATCCAATACCCCAACCCAATCATATCCCTGACCTCAATCCTGGCAACACTTTTCTCCACTCACCTCCCCCCTTGTTCTTCCAGCCACCATGTTGCAGTAACCGAGATCCCTCTCCGGCCCTGTCCTTAACCCCATTTGTACTCTCCACCCCTGCCTACCCCCCAACCTGTCAGGGACCAGCTTCCCATGTCCATCACTGGGTGATGGATGGGGTGGAAGGTCGTCACCCCACTCTCCAGAGTTCACTGATCCCATCAGCCATGCAGACACCTCCAAATCATAACGGGGGACGTAACTGAAATTATACATTTAGGGAGAGCAACCTGGAACAGTTATCTGCTGCTTTGCAAAATTTGCTTTTAGAGAGATGTGTCATTCACAGTAAGTCATATTTCTGAATTCCATTGGCTGTCATGCATTTCTGATGCTATTTAAGTGTTTATATCATGTTTAAAAGAGTACTCTAAGGATTTAGCATTGCACTCCTATAACACTGTCGGAATCACGCCTGACAATATTTTTTTAAAAAGGATGAAAATCAATGCAGCAGAACCAGAGATATTGTCTTTTTTATTCTATGTATTATTCTTCTTTGCCAAAACCTGGCACCTGCATTACCCACAATGCAACTCGGCTGCCGATAGTTCAGGTGTGTTATGCTAGTAGCAGCTAATGTAGCCTCAGGCCACTAGCCTCTAGCAGAGATGAGGAGTGGGCTATAGAGGTCTGGTAAGCTTACCTCTTTTTAACTCCACACCCCCAGATTCTTTTCATTTTCAAACTTGAAGTCTTCAACCCCAACCAACGCTGACTCAAGAGACATCACTCAGCTACAAAAGACTTGATACAACTTTTTTCACATATGCAGTAATACTCTCCAACACCTTTAAACAGACTCATGATGTGAGCAGAACCATCTGCAGCTCAATGCGACAAAGTCTAAGGAGCTGGTTGTAGATCTACAAAGGGCCAAGGCATCAGTTTCCATCCAGGGGGTCAGTGTGGACATTGTAGAGGATTACAAGTACCTGGGAGTACACATGGACAATAAACTGGACTAGGCTAAGAACACTCAAGCTCTTTACAGGAAGGGCCAGAGCCGCCTCTATTTTCTGAGGAGGCTGAGGTCCTTCAACATCTGCCGGACAACGCTGAGGATGTTTTATGAGTCCGTGGTAGCCAGTGCTATCCTGTATGCTGTTGCATGCTGGGGCAGCAGGTTGAGGGTAGCGGATGCTAACAGACTCAACAAACTGATCCGTAAGGCCAGTGACATTGTGGGGGTGGAGCTGGACTCTCTGTCAGTGGTGTCAGAGAGGAGGATGCTGGCCGAACTACATGCCATCTTGGACAGTGTCTCCCACCCACTCCATGACGTGCTGGTCAAAAAAAGGAGTACCTTCAGCGAAAGACTCATACCCCAAAATGCACCACAGAGTGGCACAGGAAGTCATTCCTGCCTGTGGCCATTAAACTCTTTAACTCCTCCCTCTAAGTGTCAGTCTATATGACCTTAAGTCACTAAACTGGACATTGGATCATTAACATCATGGCGATACTTGAAATAATTGTGCCATATTCTCTGTTTAATACTCCTGTGCAATATACTCTGCCTTCAGTTTAAAATTCCCTATTTATTGATATTTATTCATACTTCTATTACTGCTGTGCAATATTCACCATCTCATAATCATCTTAATAAGCTACACTTAACTTAACTTGACAATATTCATTATTACACTATTACTTATTACTTATATTATTACAGTGTATTATTATACTGTACATACTTATTAACCTATCAACCTCTAACTTCAATATGACAGAATATTTCGATGTATTGCAGATGAAGAATCTTGCATATTTATTTCTTGCAACAAATAACAATGTAACTTAGGCAGTGACCAGCAGAAGTCATACTAAATGAAGCTCCCCGTTTGGGAGCCGAAAGAGACGACTCTGAGAAAGGAACGGAGCCTTAAGATCCAGCTGCCTTCAAAGAGCCGTAATTCCCATCACTCGTTTCGAAGTACATACAAAATCTTATCTGTTATATTTTTGCCACGGAGGTTCCATGGTGGAAGATTCAAACTCTTGGTACAGATTCTGCAGAGAGTATACAAAGTGGCAATGAAACAGGCTACACAAGTAAATGATTGTTTGTTGAAGTGTGAAGAATTATTGCATTTTCCTAACAACAAGCCTCCTTTTAAATAGATATCCGACACTCAGTAGAAAAATAGAAATGATTTGCCAAAAGTGATTTCCTGTAAAACGCAATGAAATTTGATTGCACCCTGGCATAAACTAGTGAAGTGTCTCACCCCTGACTGACCTTAAATTGCCTCTTGATGCCTATGGCGCTGTAGGAAAAACAGTAGTACTATTGGCTCATTTCACATATGTCCTAGTAAACAAAGCTACTGGATATGGTTGGTGTTTCAATTGCTGAGGAAACCAGAGATTGCAAACTCAGATCCTGGATAAGTCTGTCCCTAGTTTTCCAGCAAGAGAACACATGGCAGCCAAAGGAGGATGGGATTTCTCTCACGCATATCATTCAGTCAGAGCGAGATTGACATACTATAAATACACAAGAAAAATAAACAATGCACAATAGTGTCAAGGCTTGCCAGTGACAGGGGTATAGATCAATGTTATTTCCCGCTTTTGCAAAAATACCTAATTCCCCTTATTTAATCAAGCGTCTCCTTAGCTTGGGCCCCTCCAGCTGATTTATGACACCCGCTGCCTTTATGAGTACCTGTTTCATTTTCTTGTCTCTGCTCTGACATCTAAAGTGATAGGAATTTTATGCTTTTGATAACAATATGAGTTTGGCCCAGAATTCATGGCCCTGTCAGCGGGCAATAAATAACAGCAGAGCAACAAAAACATTCACAAGCTTCCACGACAAAGCACCCACTCAATGGGATTTAGCTTGGGATGGAAGCAGAGAGGATGGAGCTATGAATAAAAAAAAGAGAGAAAGGGCAGTACAGGAGGGGACGTCTATCGGAGGAACGCAGGATCATAGTGAAAGGTCATGTCAGTGAGAGTGGAAGTACAAAATGTTTTCTGGTGTTGTCTCATCAGGATTCATAATTGGTGTGCTGTCATATGAGCATTTTGATAATGTCACATGAACATAAATGCCATGCTGTGACACACTGTTCTTCGGCTAATATAAGTATGTACAGCAGGGGAGCTCAACCATTTTGATGTCACATACCCTCAAGTAAAAAATTGGAGAGAGGGAGTCACAATGCAACAAATACCACCTAGAATTTTTAAAATAGTAGAGCAATTGTCGGGTAATTGTTGAGCAAGAACACGGGGGCAGCAAGTGGCCCACAACCACAGATCCAGTCGCTGCAGCTCTGGAGGCAGAAATACCTGCTGAAAGTGACAGAAGGAGAGAGGAGAGAAACGAGAAGGCGCAGAACTACAGGAGAGAGATGTCGAGTTAGTAACATGCAGTAATGGGATAAAAATGCACACAGATGGAGAGGAAGAGAAGGAGAGAGGAAAGAGGTGCATCATGGGAAGTCTCCCGGCAGTCTAGGCCTATAGAAGCATAACTAAGGGATGGTTCAGGGCTCACCTGAGCCAGCCCTAACTATAAGCTTTATCAAAGAGGAAAGTCTTAAGCCTACTCTTAAATGTGGAGATGGTGTCTGCCTCTCGAACCCAAACTGGGACCTGATTCCACAGGAGAGGAGTTTGATAACTGAAGGCACTGGATCCCATTCTACTTTTGGAGACTCTAGGAACCACAAGTAACCCTGCATCCTGGAGGCGCAGTGTTCTAGTCAGGTAAGAAGGTATTATGAGATCTTTAAGATACGATGGTGCCTGACCAATAAGAGCTCTGTAGGTGAGGAGAAGGATTTTAAATTCTATTCTGGATTTTACAGGGAGCCAGTGCAGAGAAGCTGATTGGAGAAATATGATCTCTTTTCCTTGATCTTGTCAGTACATGTGCAGCAGCATTCTGGATCAACTGGAGAGTCTTAAGGAACTTATTCGGGCAACCTGATAATAAGGAATTGCAATAGTCCAACCTAGACGTAACAAATGCATGCACTAGTTTTTCGGCATCATTTTGAGACAGGATGTGCCTAATTTTTGCAATGTTGCGTGGTTAGGTGAAAGAAGGCAGTCCTTAAAGTTTGTTTCATGTGGGAGTTAAAGGAGAAATCCTGATCAAAGATAACTCCGAGGTTCCTTACGGTGGTGCTGGAGGCCAGGGCCATGCCATCAAGAGCAACTATATCTTTAGATAATGTGTCTCAGAGGTGTTTGGGGCCAAGTACAATAACTTCAGTTTTGTCTGAGTTTAACATTAGAAAACTGCAGGTCATCCAGGTATGGATGTTCTTAAGGCATGCTTGAAGTTTAGCTAACTGGTTAGTTTCATCTGGCTTGATTGATAGATATAATTGGGTATCATCTGCATAACAATGAAAGTTTATGGAGTGTTACCTAATAATATTGCCTAGAGGAAGCATATATAAGGTGAATAGAATCGGTCCAAACACAGAACCTTGTGGAACTCCATGACTAACTTGGGCGTGCATGGAGGACTCACCGTTAACATGTACAAACTGAGATCAATCTGATAGATATGATTCAAACCAGCTTAGTGCGGCTTCTTTAATGCCAATTACATGTTCCAGTCTTTGTAATAGGATGTGATGATCAATGGTGTCGAACGCAGCACTAAGATCTAACAAGACAAATACAGAGACAAGTCCATTGTCTGATGTATTTAAAAGGTCCTTTGTAATTTTCACCAGTGCTGTCTCTGTGCTATGATGCACTCTAAATCCTGACTGAAAATCCTCTAATAAACTATTGTTATTTTGAAAGTCACACAACTGATTGGCGACTACTTTCTCAAGGATCTTAGAGAGAAAGGGAAGGTTAGATATAGGTCTATAGTTGGCTAAAACCCCTGGATCAAGAATGGGCTTTTTAAGAAGCAGTTTAATTACAGCTACTTTAAAAGATTGTGGTACATAACCTGTTAATAAAGACAGACTGATCATATCGAGTAAAGAAGTGCTAAGGGTAAAACGTCTTTAAGCAGCCTAGTTGGAAAGGGGTCTAAGAGAGGTTGATGGCTTAGATGAATTAATTGTCGAAGTTAGTTGAAGAAGGTCGATAGGAGCAAAGGAGTCAAAATATATATCAGGTTTTACAGTTGTTTCTAAGGTTTCTGTGTTTGAAGATAAGTCGGTACTGGTTGAAGGCAAGACTTGATTAATTTTTTCTCTAATAGTTCAAATTCAGTTACTACTGAGGGCTATAGGAATACATGGTTCAATAGAGCTATGACTCTGTCAGCCTGGCTACAGTGCTGAAAAGAAACCTGGGGTTGTTTTTATTTTCTTCTATTAATGATGAGTAGTAAGCTGCTCTGGCATTACGGAGGGCTTTCCTATATGTTTTAAGACTATCTTGCCAGACTAAACGAGATTCTTCCAGGTTGTTTGAACGCCATTTCTTTTCAAGTTTTCGCCATTCTCTTGTGGGATTCAAATTGCCTACTTACGCACAAGGGATTCACAGGAACCAATTCATGCATGTAATCCAGCGTTACTGTTTGAAATTTTATCTCACTGATATCAGCCTCACTTCTTACTACTGTAAGAACGGAGCTCAAATTTCTTCATCCATCTATTGGTTTTCTCCCACAAAACCAGCTCTCTGCCCTCAGTTCTCTTCCTTCTCCCCCTCCTCACTCCTCTGGACCCATGAGCTGTAGCCTCTTTCTAATCTGTCGCTGGCTGTAAAAAACAAGCGTGAGAAAGTAATACACCGAAACTTCTCATATGCATATGAAAAATTATCTCCTGAATGGAGCTCAGAGAGGTTAGTTAGATTCATATTGATACTTAATACATTCCATTGACAAATTAGCCGTTTCTGCATTGTTGCCAAAAACCTGCTGGTTACCTAGGCAATGACATTAAACCATGAGTGAAAACGGCTCTTTACGTGTGATACAGTCAAAGATGACGCACTGTACCCGCCGACTATAACTAAGGAATAGGAAGTTAAATGTCAAGCATTTCAAAAGTAAGCTGCTGTAAACTGTGGTTATGGAGACTATAACGAATCATTGCCCAACCCCAAAGGTCTCTTTGTTCCAACCCCTCCTGGTCCTCACTAAGTGACTATTATGGGTCTGAATGAAAGGAAGGACAGAGAGATGGTTTTTGTGTATCCCTACTTGAGCCCTGTCTGTGTTTGGCACAGGGGCCTCGAAAAAGCGCAAAGAGAAGAAGGCAGGGTCACGACAAGTATTCGGTGGTAAAGGGGTGTGAACTGGCACAGACTCTTGGCATGGGCACAATGCATGGTGAGATGGCAGCGCCCAGGAGCCTCCTGACAGAGACAGAAGCTGTTTGGGGCCGAACCAGTGTCTCAGTGGGGCCACGGAGTAAGACAGGAGGTAGACCAGATCAGAAGCAGAGGGGAAAATTGAGACAGATTTTCTTGCAGGTTTTGAGATAATAGAAGGAAAATGATCTATTTGTTGGAGCATTTTTGGGAGAATCATGTGGGGGAGGGCCTCAGATGGGTTGCGGTGGAGGTTCAGAGATAACAGAGTAGCAGGATTTGAATTACAAAGGCAAACGAGTTGCCATATGTAAACCTGAAAACCATGACAGACAGAAATTTTTACTATCTGCAACTCTTACCATATCATCCACTATGTGAAGAGGGTGATTATGTCCTGGAGATTTACACTGAGACCTTAGGATAAGCTCAGTTATTTTTAGCCACTTTAGCGAGGGGCTCTAAGGGATAGTAATATCAGTCAGACAGTTGGTCTGTCGGTCAGTCCATCACTTTGGTCAAAACTGAGATATCTCAGCAGCTATATAATGGATTGCCATTAAATTTCAAACATATATTCACGGTTTCAAGGGGACAAATCCTTCTGACTTTGGTAGTCCCCTGTGTTTTCTTCCTTGGCTCCAAAAACAATGTGGTGATATAGTTATGTAAATCTGTGTGTCATCTGCATAATTATGGTAATATATTTTGTTTAATCTGAGCAAGTGATAGCATGTAGATGTTAAACAGACAAGGCCCCAGAATGGAGCCTTGGGGAACTCCACATTTAATTTTTGTTCCCTCAGATATGTAATTACCTATAGACACAATGTCCCTGTCCTTTAAGTAAAATTCAAACCAGTTTAATACTGTGCCAGAAAGTCCCACCCAGTTTTCCAGTCAGTCTAGTAATGAGATCACATCACTGAGATCCAATAATACCAAGCTGAAATTCTGCCACTGTCTGTGTTGAAGTGGATGTCATTGAAGACTTTAACAAGAGCAGTCTCAATGCTGTGGTGTGGTCGAAAACCTGACTGGAAAGCATCAAAACAGTTGTTTAGTGCCAAGAAGTTGTTCAGCTGTTGAAAAACACCTTTTTCAATGGTTTGACATGGGCCTATAATTGTTCATTAGTGACGCGTCTAGACTGTTCTTTTTAAGAGTGGCTTGATGCAGTTTTCAGGGCCTGTGGGAAGACACCTGAGAGAAAAGACATGTTGACAATTTGTAGATTTTCTGAGGCTAAGCAATTAGAAACATTTTTGAAAAAGCCTGTTGCCAGAATATCAAGGCAGCAGGAAGAGGATTTCAGATGTTGTATAATGTCCTCCAAGTTTATATGGTTAATAGGATCAAATTGTGTCATGCTATTGAAACTGATTTGGACACAGGTACAACACATTTCCTGTACTTGACATGGAGGCACGGACTGCCTGTCTATTTTTCTGAATTTTGTCAGTGAAGAAGGAGGCAAATTCATTGCAGGCCCTGGTAGATAGAAGTTCAGAGGCTACTGACACAGGAGGGTTTACTAGCCTGTCGACAGTAGCAAACAAGGCACGTGCATTATTATTGTTTTTGGCAATGATGTCAGAAAAGAAGGACCGCCTTGCATTTCTCACTTCTAAACTATACATACAGTACACAGTGTAGTACATTAAAGGTGCAGACCTTTAACACAGAAACACATTTACACACATCCTAATCAACAAGCTCCACTTTAAATGATTCAGAGACACGACTCGGGCCTATCCATATTCTCTGGTGAGAGAAGCCAGGATATATTTGGAACATCACACTTTTAAGAGCGTGAGCTTCAACTCCCCTGGGTCATTTTCTGCTCTGGTCTTAATTGAGAGTGTTCTGGAAAAATCATTACTATATTAATGATTTAACACAAAGTAACTACCTGCTTTTTTCCAGGAGGAAAGGGAGATTTGCTTCGAATCAATATCCATGCACGCTCATTATAAGGGGGGTAAAGTTATAGTAATTAGGCA
The DNA here is from genome assembly GCF_020085105.1 of Siniperca chuatsi. Taxonomy (NCBI): domain Eukaryota; kingdom Metazoa; phylum Chordata; class Actinopteri; order Centrarchiformes; family Sinipercidae; genus Siniperca; species Siniperca chuatsi. Next base: position 22,885,868 of record NC_058050.1, on the reverse strand, counting down.
GACACCAATAACTTTTTAATGATCTTTGTTTTTAATTGCATATTATCGGGTTGCACAGTCTGTGTGTTTATACCCAAATATAAGATAATGGTGAGGGGAGAAGTAGATTAAAGAGAAGAGGCACCTGCAAGGTTTTTTACCTCCGTAACAACAACAGCACTGACAGTCTACAGCGTGCATGGAGGAGGAAAGGATGAATGTGAGCATCTTTTCTGTTCTTTTGTGCATTTTCTATCAGTTTCACAGTAATGTGCCTAATGTGTGTGTTGTGAAATAACACTTCCCTTCCTGCTGTCTATTAGGGTGAGGAAGTGAAAGGACTGCCGCAAAAAATGTTGTGAGGAAGTTTCAGAGAAACATTAATATGCCAATTGAATCATGGGATATAACGATCACCTACTCCCTTTCTATAAAAGGGAGTAGGTAAACTACAGGTAAAGTGAAAATCATCAATGTTACACAATCTCTGTTTATTTAACCTCTCTCAACTGATTGTAGGTAGCCTAGTGTGCCAGGGTTGATTAGAAAGGTACCGTTTGGCCAGTACACAAAAAAGCAATACAAATATGAATGAAAATGAGGATAAAATACAACAGCAATGGGTAACCATCTGTTAGCTCTTAAAGGGGAAGTGGTATACTCAAAGCAGTGGAGGGGTGAGTATCTCAGAGAGAATATGGAGGGTGGGAGGGAGCGGAATAAATGTGGTGATAGAAAGAGCCCAGGAATGCCAGGCTGGCAATCCAGGACTGCTCTGAATAAGTGAGCCAGCCAAGAGGTTTTTTTTCCTTCTAATTCTGCCTGATGCCTTCCTTTACCCCCACCTCACTTGCCCTCCTCCCTCCCTTCCTCCCTCAGCCTGTTCGGTCTGGCCCTCTCCCCGAAACTCCACGGCAGATTGTCGATTCAATGACTCCCCTGTCAGGTGATTATCTAGGAGCTTTAATGTAATCTTCCACTCACACGTACCATATTTCAATTACGACTGCCATTGTGAAACAAGCTGCATATTCAATTCACCAATCACCCTGCCGCTGCCTCAACAATGTCAACTGTAAAAGAACGCCAGCTGAAGGCAATTATGCATGTTTTCAGAGCCAATTATGATCGCTCTCACGGCGACGGTTATGCCACGAGCAAGGGAGTGTTTGGAAATTTTTAATTTAATGACAATATGCTCATGGTAGGATTCAGCGTGCTGCCCCCACTCCCAGGCCTGCCATCTCAGCATCCACAGAGGGAACCATTAAGGCAGATAGGAGAAGATTATGGCCTCTCTCAAGGGCCATACTGGGAGCACAGGGAGGGTCTCAGTAGTGCAGGGTATGGCATCCACTCATCCTCTCTGCAGGATCACAGCTGGCAGGGCTGAGTCCAAGCTAGAGAGGCAGGCTGGTTTGGAGTTTGGACTATGCCTGCAGAGGGAGCATAAACTCATACATTGCCACAGCAGGCCACAGACTGAGAGATGCTGTAGAGAGAGATCAAAGTCCACTCTGCGGGGCTTCCTTCCTCAATATTTCTGAGATGCAGGCTCGACATCATTGGGTCTGAAAGCTTTCGGAAAATGGTCTTAAGCTTGATTTGACTGTCTTGGTTTCAAACTGTGAAAACCAGTTCATTCTTACAACAGTTTTCTTATAGATTAATTTGTCAATTATTTGTTTTTTTTAATTAACCATTTGGTCCGTGAAATGTCAGGAAAAAACGAAAAATGCCAATCGCAAGTTGCCAGAGCCCAAGGTGACATCTTTAAATCGCTTGTTTTGTCCAACAAATCATTCATAATTCAAAAATATTCAATTTCAAATGATAAAAGCAGAAAACTCTTACATATGAAAAGCTGGAAATAGCAAGGTTTTGTCACTTTCACTTGATAAATGAGTTCAAATGACTTTCTTAAATTTGTCGTAGATACATTTTCTGTCGATCAATAAATCACTTAACTGGTCGTTTTAGTACTAATTTATTATTTGTAGAAAAAGGTAAACTCACCTTAGAACAGTATTTTAAGAGGAGAAATCAAGAGTTAATGCTTATCTGCCTCCATAATTACCTGATTATTACAAACCAGAGGTTATAGATTACAGAGATTTTTATCTACCATCACAGCACTAAAGTAGAGGTTCTAGGGATAGGGAATGTATCGTCCATAGTTTGGGGCATTTTTAGATTTAAAAGCTCCACCGTTCAAATAACAGAATGCAGGTTTGATCTGAGGCTCCCTCCCTCTCCCACTGGGATGTTTGTATAAAACCCAGTCAGTTCTCAGGGGTAGAGGTTGACAGGAGAAGACATCGCCCCAGTCCCTGGTAGATTGGCGAACACAACACATATATTAATGCATTAAATGTGTTGACTGTGTTCAGCCCTGGGATGTAGGAGGGAGAGAGAGAGAGAAAGGTTAGGGGGAAGAAAAAAAAGCTGTTGTAATGTATGGTGTTGTCTTGTATAGCGTGTCTGGCAGCGGGGGAGGTGGGGTTGGAGGAGTGTCGGCCAGATTATAAGGCCTGTGGTGAGAGATGAGGGATGGCCGACTTGTAAACAAGTGACAAGCGTCCTGGATGACAATTCCTAATCCATCATAGTGCTGTCAGCGGTGACCGGTGAGGTGACGGACAGGACCCAGGAGAGGGGACAGCTGCCGCACGTCAATCCACATCATAATTTGAAATGCTTTTCCACATGAGCTGAAACAGAGGGAAAAGGAAAGAGGAAAGAACTCATACATCCCACTATCTGCTACCTTCTCCTCAATCTGCCTCCATCTCCCTCACTTCCTCCTTCTCACTTTTTCCTCTTCTCTCTTTCTTCCTTGCTGTTGAGGACAGAGGTGATGTAGTGTCCTTTTCCCTTTCAAATGGTGAACAAAAAAATCGTGGCATCCTTTAACTACAATCAGATAAAGAAAAATAGCAGCAAATCTAGCTATAAATGTATGCAAGACACTTTGAAAATGTAATCACCAAAACCACCTATGGATGTGTTCAGACATATTTGTCCATATTTGTCTATATTTACCAGTGTTGTGGGGAAACACTTTAAAGAGTTAGTTGCTTGACAAATGTAAGTTAATGAAATAACTTGTTGAAGTAAGTTTGATTTTTACTACCTCAGAAACATCATCACCATATTTACTTATCCCTTCCCTTTGCCACAAACAGGGCTTGCACATTTGATGAAGGAACAGAAATTATCTTAAAGCATTGTTAGTACACCAAATAAAAAAATAAAAATTTTGTGTAATTGAATAAATATAAATTGCTTTTTAGTTGAAACAGGGTTCTCTGCGCATCTTCCAGCAGTATGCAGCTGAATCAGAAGCTTCTCAGTTCGAGGATAGCAAACGTCCAAGGGGAAAAAAGGGGACTGGAGCAAATGGATTGATTTGCAGCCTGTAATCCTTTAATAGAGCAAACAGACTTTCATTTCCACACTGCTGTGTCTTCATCAGAGTCAAAAAAGAAATAAATACATTGCTTTTGTAAGCCAAAAGTCATTAACAGACAGAGAAATATAAAGTATGTCATCATATATGGTGACATTACTTAAGTTTGTCAATTAGACCACAGAGAGGTTGACCTCCTTATGAACAAACTTTTATAAAACTCCAATAACAGAAATCTTGATAGAAATATTTGGGATTCAGGAGGGTAATGCTGCACAAACAGTACTGTCAACACCACTCACAGATATAGAGCTTATGAAAATCCATTGCGTTTAACCATGTTTTACAACCGTGATCCCTGTGACACCAAACAGAAATAATGCATCATTTTCCGTAGGGGACTTCTAAAACATGTCATCAGTTAAAAATCGTGTTTATACACAATTCTCATAAAATTAGGAAAGGTTATGAAGTAGCAAGGTGATTAAACAATGTTAAGTATGTTGTTTCTGAGCTGTTAAAGAGGGCCCAGGGTCTCCACAACCCCAAACACAACATTAGGGTTAAAACATGTAAGTCTGTGAAAATAAATTGTTGTTGTAAATCGTCATAAACAGTAATGTACAGATTAAATCACGAAACACACATCAAAGATGTTTCAGGAAAATTGATGAAAACGTATCATTTAAAATGGATGTGTCCTAAATCTTACAAGTGAAAGTTACAAAAATTTGATTCTACTGGATATGGATTTTAAGGTCATGTGTAAACACAATCTAAACTCAATCCAGATATGAGATGCTTGTTAACACCAGGTGTAAAGAGGCCCTATGAGTATTAATCTTCCTCTTGGCTGTCAGCGGGCTGATTTAGTCTCCCATGTTGGGTCAAGGCCCTCATTCTTTTCTTAAAGACCTCGCTTCCCTGCCAAACCGGGATTTCCGATTGAGGGGCCTCAATAACAACTTTGATGTGGACAGCGTCCTAGAGGGTGAAGCGAAAGGCAAGGGGGAGGAGGGCCGCACAATGGCCTGACCTTCCTACTGCATCTGCACAGATCACACTCTAAATGGTCACATTGATGCTGCTGCTTAGCTCTTTGCTGTGTGTCCTGATGGAGCCAACACTGGGGACTGGGACGCAGCAAAACCTGGGCACCTGCCAGACAGACAGGAACAAATTGATTGAGATCAAGCCAGCTCTTATTGCATTTAACCTGCCGCTCTTACCAGTTAGTTCTGCTTAAAGCAATGCATAAGTAAACTGGAAAGGAAGTGTAAATAGAGGTGCTGTTAAAACAAGCTCCCCAATAAAAATATTTACTTTTCATAATTTCTTTGTGTCATTATTGATGTTTGTTTCTATTTACTATTGTTCACTGACTATATACACTTATGTTTTTACTCCATTTTGTTAATTTCTACATCCTGTAATTCTCCGTCATTGAAAATGTTGGCCTTAAGTCTTTTTGGCTCTGTTTGAAGAGACACTTGTGAATAAATACTCAGTCAGAAGAGACTGCTTGCATTGTGCCAGTGGCATTGATGAAGATGAAATTAAAAATCCCTCCAAACCATGTTTTCTTTTACTTGAACTTAATGAAAACAACTCATGAAGACAAGTATTTTCTATGCAAGTATTTGGAGCCAACAGTGTGCCTTATGAGTGAAGAGAAAGGTTTATTTTCCATCTGGGAGCCACAAATTGGGCTGTGTAGGTGATGTCATTCAAATTCACTAAAATATCTGAAAACATTTATCCTGTCAGGTGTAATATTATAATATACTACCTATTATAATGTTACAGATGAAAAAATGTGTGTGTTTGAATCCTTATATGCAAGTGAAGTTTTGATTAGCGGCACTTACAAGTTTAACCTGCCACCTTCTGGTCATTCCTTTTCATTTTACATCAGTGTCTATACTGATTTTTCTCTGAGGGAACCACACTTTTTAAGCTTCAACACAAACACACGCACAAACGTACACGTTTCCCCCCTCATAGATGGTTTTCTCTGTCTTGGTCATACACTTAAGGTCACCACAAGACAAGAGTGGGAAGAATCAGGGAGCAAAAGGCAAAATGGTTTGTGTCGATTTAAGCAAGAGGGTAATAAGAAAAGGGGGAAAAATCAATAACAACATAAAACTGACTTAGTGCGTGTCATAAAACATAAGTAAGTGCTCTGAGATGGAGAAAACTGGAGTCTCAATTTAATCTGCGCAAAAGCTGCACTGTACAGATGAAGTGATGTGAAGAGAGAGAGATAGACAGAGGAAACAGAGAGTGGGTGGGAGGTAAACAAGGAGGAGGGAGGACAGAGTAGCCCACAAGACAGAGAGAGAAAGATACAATAAAATCTAAAGGACAGACACTTAATTGTCATATTAAAGACTCTCTCCAGTGCTCGGCAGAGTGGAAGGTTAGCTCCCATTCATCATCTGACTAACAGCTACTTGAATGGAATCACAATTAAAATCTGCTCAATATTGTCCCAGGGACGTTTTGCGAGCATTAATTTTTTCCCATTGATTCTCTACCCCCCATAAATCAGAAATGTTGCAGCGCATGTAATGGTTTATGGAGAAAGGATTATGGTGTTATGAAGCTAATGTAGCAGAACAGTCTCATTTAAACACAGCCTCCTTGGCCGTCTTACAGAGGACAAAGTTATTACACTATTACACAGCCTATCACAAACACAACACTCCGACACTGTTTAAAAGCTGCACGTAATTGGACAATACTGTAGATTTACAACATGTATGATCATAATAGCAATGTGTTAAAGGATTGTGTTTATTATAAGCACTTAAAGCATAGGTGGTACTGCAGGGGAAGCACATTATCTATCTATATATATATATATATATATATATATATATATATATATATAGAGAGAGAGAGAGAGAGAGAGAGAGAGAGAGAGAGAGAGAGAGAGTGGTATCTATTCACATAGTTTTGGTTTTACTGCCCAGGTTTTGAGATCAGGATATCAAATTTCAGATATTATATCTGAAAAAAAGAAAAATGTGCATGACTAGACCACCAGACTACCACTAGCATCACTTATCACTAGTGGTAATCGTAGAAATATGATTTGTTTGTAATTTGGGTGAACTAACCCTTTAAACTCCATTTACACACACTTATAACTGTGAACTAGGTTCTACTTAATTTCAAGCTGATATCTTTTTGACAAAATAAAGTATTAAAGTATACATCTTAGTAAGTTGTGTCTGACTGAGTTTAGGGGAAGGTTTTTAACATCACTACACACCCATATTCATCTGTATTTTCACTAAGGTTGCCTAATTAAACCTTTCTCTGGACTGCATGCGTGTGTACAGACTAAGGTTAATTGACATCTTCCTCACCCTTATGTTGGTTTTGTTGCACCTGTTAGGGCGGGACATCATACATCATTATCATTCTTTTAGTGCCAAGGCTGTGTCTGAAATCACTCCCTCATTCACCCACTCACTACTCCCTGTATAATGCGCATGTCAGTAGTTTACTCTGACACCAGTGAAAAGCCACAGAAAGAATTGCATTTAACATATTAGCTTATTTAATTGTATTCATTGTTTATTATAAGTTAAATATTTATCTGTTAATCTGCTGAGCGCTTGTTGGTTTTTATTCGAGTGTTTGCGAATGTGCCTATATTATTTAACTTAATGTTGATATAATATAATATATTAAAAAAAAATTATAATATGAAATCTAAAATTCTTAAACCCATCCTGTGAAAAGACCAAAACCAACAATGCGTTAATCTGTCTCCCAATAATTTCCCTACCCTGTCTCAGTAATTTCCTAAAACAGCTGTAGTTTTTATAATAGTATATTATAGTATATACTTTTGTAGGGGACTAATTTCAGCTGCAGATTAATAAATTCTAGTTATGGCACTTTTAAAGATAAGAATCCCTGGGTGTGACGTTGTGAAGCCAAGTAGGATTTGTGAATTCAACAGGAAGGGCAATTGTCAGTGTGCTCCCACAGCTGAGGGACACATCGCTTTTCTGATGACTGGAGCCCCAGCAGCTCAGTGATCCCCGCGAACCAGCTCTGACTATCATAGCTCAATCTGAGAGGGGGAAAAGGAGGCCCAGTGCCCAAGCATCAAATCATCATCACATAAAATGGTCCTGACACCAGCTAAAAAGGGAGATGGATCATGTGGCTTTGTGGTGCAGGAGAAGTTTGTCCCTTGATAGAGCCCTTAACTCAAAGCTGGTACACTCCCCTCCTGCTCCCATCACCACCAGACATTACTATATAGCACACACATACACACACACACACACCGCCTGCTTCCCAACAGAGGTAATTCTCTCTCTTCAGGGTCAACAGCTTAACAAGGCCAAATCATAGCAAGCACCTCTTGGCTCAAGCATCCCACTTGGACTTGTGTGTGAGTGTGTGTGTTTGTGTCTGCCTTTGTGCATGGATGGGATAACTGTAGTGTAACTTTGTACCATAACAATAGAAAAGATATAACACATGCAGCAGGTCATCTACCTCCTCTGGTATTTCAATATGAAGATGAAAAGCAGTAAGTCTTTTTGACAGCCCTCGGCTTTCAGTGAGTACATGTTACAATGATGAATGTAAAGAGAAATGTCCATAAGTGCCATGGCCGGCAGTGTTTCCCATACAAGGCCTTAACAGAGCCTGGCGACATGGCGAGGGCACTGTATGCACAGACGTAAATGACAGATTTACAATGTGCATAAAACCACTCTATAGAGAGAAGCACATTCCCTGTGTCTCCAACTCTTAAGAAAACAGCATTAGGAAGCTTCTGGTGTTATTAGCATGGGCAGGCTGGAATTAGTTTCTCAAATAGTGATCCACTACATTACCTGATATAACCAAATTACATATTACATAGTGCTTTTACTGAGCAAATTTATATTTTTTTGATGATGATGATGTTAGTCAAAGTCAAAGTCAGAATTCAATAGGTACAATTTGTGATTTTATACTATTTTCGACTTTTTTTAACACTACATTTCAATAAAAAAAAATGTTCACTACATTTCTTATAAAGAAAATAATCTTATAAAATATGATAGACTGTTTCAGATTGAACCACCCAACAGTCTGTAAAATATTGCATCTCAGCCATTTGCAACATTAAAATGCTGCTTACACATTAATGCAGCAGTAATAATAATCCATTATTGTAATATACAATAACATAACACTAACAGGTGCCATTCGGCTACATAATGAGTACTACTACATTTGATACTTTAAGCACATTTTGTTGATTTTGCTAATACTTCTTTACTTTTACTTAAGCAACATTTTAGACGTGTTTAATGTTTATTTTTACATGGACAAGTAAAAGGCTATATGGACCAATGCAACATATCACAGCATTTACAGCCTTATGTTGTCCCTTGATGGGCCTTTAAAATACACAAAACTTAACAAGACAATACATAAAAACAGCACAAAACACAAACAATAATTTGTGGTATTGCTACTTTGAATACTTCTTCCACCAAATAAATCTAAGGAAAATTTCTACACAGGGCTAACCATCTCACCCTTATGAGCTTCAGCTTATGAGGTGACTCAAAACAAGATATAGTTACAGATATAGTTTGAATAATATTTCTTATTACCACAATGGACAAAAAAAAATAGTGCATGGTTGTATTTGAGACAGTATCCACGAAATAATGAAACATTAACACAAGGAACCTTAAGGAACACTCATACAAAAACCTGCACCAAAAACAGTTTGAAAATATATGCTTAGCACCAAGTCACATTTATTACCACAAATATTCTCTAATTACCTGTGCGCCCCCCTCTAGCATTCACACACTGCCGGCAACAACTGGCATACTCCTGATGATCCGTACGATATCATTTTGGAGTATGTCCTGCCATTCATCACCTAAGGCATTGGTAAGGCTCTGAACATTATCTGGAGCATGATCTCTGCCTCTAACAAGCCTGGATAGTATGTCCCAGACATGCGCGATTGGGTTTAGGTCAGGAGACCTGGCCGGCCAGTCCATCACAGAGATACCTCTGTCCTCAAGGAAGGTCATGGACACCTGAGCTGTGTGGGGACGGGCATTATCTTGCATTAAAATGAAGTCACCAACAGCGCCTGCAAACAGTCTGACAATAGGCTGTTATACCACCTCTGCGAGACACGCATAGGTCTGTACGACCACCCAAACACACTGGCCCAAACCATGACGGAACCTTCACCTTACCCATCACCTTCAACAATGTTGCAGTCAGCATACCGCTCTCTCTGGCGTCTCCAAACTTGAACACGTCTATCATTAGTTGAAACAGTAAACCTGCTCTCGTCTCTGAAGAGTACCAGCCTCCAGTGACGAAGTTGCCCATTCTGGTGTTCACGTGCAAGGTTCAGTCGTGCTGTTTGGTGTTCTACGGTGAGAATAGGGCCTGTGACCTGTGTCATCTGGCTTTCATACCATCATCATGGAGTCGATTCCTAACAGTCTGGTTGGATAAGTGACCTCAGGTAGCATCGTGGAAGTCAGTTTCCAAGGATTGAGCTGTACTCCTGCGATTTTGGATGAGACGAGGTGACGAGATAACGTTCTTGTCTAGATGTTGCAATACGCAAACGACCTTGACCTTGTCTCCTGCAGTACTGCAGTCTCCTGGTAACGTCTCCATAGTCGGTTGACCACGCTTAGAGACACATCAAACTGCAGAGCTACAACTCGAACCCCTTCACCATCTACCAGCATTTGAACTGCATTGGCAACCTCAGTCTGACACCACCAACGACCACCAGGAGACATCCAGCAATCACAATCCATACAGAAAACATCAATATGTCTATAGAATAGATAATTAGCTAATGAAAGTAACACAAATTACATTCCTTATATAGGGGTACGTTCACACAGCCACTCCTATAGGCATTGTCTTCATGCTTCAGACCATTCAAACATGAACTCTTCTGTAGCTAAACTAATCCCATAATCACACAAACAGTACACAAAATCTAACTTTTATGGTGTGCCATATTAAAAATGTGTTCTACATCTGAAGAAGCCCCACCTACAAGAAACGTGTGGGCTACACATTTATCTAATTAGCAAAGGATTAAAGTGCCCAATCTAAATAATTACAGTACTAATGTCACACTTTAAAGGATGTTAGTGCATAACTGTTACACATAGAACACTGTCAAATGAAAGCAATGAGACCTCTATGCCGTATCTGAAGTCTTGTTTCTCAAATTGAAACCACATTTGCTTCCTCTTGCAGAGCTTTACTGCTCACTTTTTCTTTGGTTTGTTGGAAAAAGGAACATGTTTGATGCAATTTTTCACTTTCAATATGTCTCTGTCACTTATTCCACAAGCTGTAATTACAAGAATCTCAAAGCTTGGAGTGTTGCTCTGGAGGTAAAATGCTCTGCTCTTGTTCTGCACCGTAAAGAAATTCAGCCAAGTCCAAACCAAATCCAAATGGCCTCGTATGAAATTCAGTATAGAGGCTATTATGTTGTACAAAACGACAGTTACTATATACCATGGTTTGTTTAGCGCAGTACTCATTTAATGTTGGTAAAAAGCCACGTGTAACACCCTCAATAGAACCCCAAATAGATACATCTGTTGTTACCTTCACTTTTTTACTGAGTGCTTCCAGCACTAAGGAATAATGAGGAGGCTGCAGAAACCTCAGGGGTAATGTAGGAAGCCTGCGTTGTACAACAGATAAACAAATCATTTTCTGCAATGTGTATGTTATCTAAATAATGATATCACCATGAATAATGTTATTTGAACGACAATAAATGGCCACTTGATAAGAAGACCGGGGATTTACAGTGTCTGTGGGGACAAACATGATAGTGGTGAAATAAATGTAGTCCAAAGGACGATGTTGTAATTCAATCTTTAGCTAAGATCTTAACGTTACAGCCGGGGCCTCCACAGTCAGCTGCAGACTGCCATAGAGCGGCACATCTCCCAGATAAATTCTCATGACAGTGCGAAATGCTCCCATAACCAGTGACACTGGATGATTTCCCGCCTCTGACAAGCCCCAGTATTGAGTATGATAACACTTACTTTGTCTTCATCCTTGGCTGGAGTATAATATCAATCCGTTTGATGATCCAGCAAACCGAGTCGAGCACTTGTGTATCAATCTTCATACATTGCTGCGTAGTGTCTAACAAAGAGCCCAGAATGGGATCATTCAATCACTCCTGGGCTGTGCTGTGTTCAGTACACTTGGTCTTCTCTACAGCTCAAGTGTTTCACTCCCTGTCAGCATCTCTCCTATTTTTCATCCCCGTCTTTCCCCTGTCTCTTTCTTTTACTTGTGGGGGATAAAGACACAAATTACAGATGATCATAGAACTGCGTGCTCATCATAACTAAACGTCACATGGTCAGATAGAATCTGGAAAACGTACAGTCGGTGCATTTCTGCCTACTCTCATCTTCCTCATTACCTAACTTTACTTTTACCACTCATAAATCGCCACCGCTTTACCTTTTAATATAATTGTATATAATATATTTTTATAACCAAACTGTGACCAACACCGTACAACCTTAACCCTAACCCTTGCCAAACAATAATGCAATAGTTTGACATTTTGGGAAATACACTTATTTGCCAACTCGCCAAGAGTTACATGAAAAGATTGATACCACTTTCATGTCTGTACGTTAAATATGAAGCTAACGCCAGCAGGCGCGATTTGTCTTTTACACTCCTGTTTTTCTACGGATTAAACAAAAGATATAATGTGTTAATTAGTGAGCTTTAGAGGTGCTGGTAGGCAGATTTTGTTACTTTCGGACAGAGCCAGGCTAGTTGTTTCCCCCCTGTTTCCAGCCTTGGTGTTAAGCTAAGCTTACCGGCTGCTGTCGGTTGCTTCATATTTACCTTACAGATATGACAGGGGTATCAATCTTCTCATCAACATTTTGGCAAACAAGATAAAACGTGTGTTTCCCAAAATGTCAAATTATTCCAGTAAAGGATCTGCAAACTGTAATAATACAGTGACACTCACTAGGGTTAGCATTTATTAGACTATTAGTTTGGTGTTATTGGGCTTTGTGCCATCAGCTACAGTCATGTCATCCACCAGCAACTTACTTAACTGTGTTCTATGACATTGTATATAAGCAATATCTAAGGCATATTCACATTATTACAGAAAAACAGCTTTTGCACTCATCCCCACCATTATTGTGTACTGTATATGGTGTGTTGCGACCAACAGGGATCAACAGGGATGTTTGCGGTGGGCTGAAAGTTTAAATTTCAAGCTCCAATCACTGTTGGCCACTGCTTGAACTGAAAGATGGACAAAAACTAATTACTTTTGTCTCTGAATTTTAGAACTGAACAATAACAAATTGGTCTTAACAAATTGGCCTCATATCGAGACCAGACAAAAAATATATTCGCTTGGTAAAATATCAGCATGCAGATGCACAAGCTCTCTGAAACATAACAATCTACTGCTAGCAACATTGATGTAAATGGGGTGGACAAAAAAGGAAACATCTGTCAGTATCACACAATTCAATTCAACAGCATCACAAACCACAGCCTCCAAAATGATCATACAGTTGACTCAACGCTTTTTAAAACAGTTTCAGCAAACAATATGACCTTCGTGAAGGTGGGATTTATTGTAGGACTGAGCAGGATTTGTATTAGACTGTATTAGTTTTATCTAATACACATACACATACACTGAGTGTGTACATACTGTATATATACATGCATACATATATATATATATATGTATATGTACATATATATGTGTGAATATTACCATAATATTGCCAACCAAGCGTGTATGTATGAGAGTAGTGGAATGAAGGAGAGACAATATGCAGGTTAAATTTTCAAGGTGCAACCAGAATAGAGAGGCTATATGGAGACAAACCTCGGACAATTCCAAAACACCAGTGATGTAAAATGTCAATTTCAAAGCGAAAATGCCAACAAAAGAATCTGCCAACACTAAAGTGACCGCCATGTACGTCATCCCTAGCGGAAACAAGAATCCAAACTGAAGTATGCGAGATTAGCTGCTGACAGATACATACACGCACACACGACCCAAACGGCACAAACGTTCTGCATAGCACTGCCAGCATAGATTTAACTGTGCCGAAAAATTTATAGACTTATGATACTGTCATTTTGAGCAGTGAAACATTTACCTGACGTTATATGTGTACATAATAATACAAGTTACCAACTGTAGCATACTGACTATTTCTGTGTATTTACGCTGACCATCTCCATTACATGTGGCTCTGCAGCAGGGTTTACTGCACTGTGAAGACAACTATGAGGCTGTGCTCTCCGAGTGAAATATAGCTCAATCAATAGACACTCAGCAATCAACTTTTACTTGTCAGTTTTGATATATCCGATCATAGCTTTGGGTTGTTTTGCAATGTCTAATGTTCTGTGAAGATGGACCTTTCATATTCTTTATTGTTTCTCTCTTTTTTTGCCCCCATCGACAAAAAAATGTGTTCACACTTTTGTGAAATAAAACCTCAGAGGGAGAGAAGGGGGGGAAATGAGGGGGGGATGGACAATGAAATTTAACCCGTTTAAAACTGTATCATTTTCAGACCATACCTCAGGGCGCTGGGTCTTTATCGGCAGGACTGGGGAAGCAGAGATCACCGGACTGGTAATTGTTTCCTCTAAATCTGCTGAGCTCTGAGGAACACCAAGTGCAGTTTTTCATCAGACAGAGAATGAGAGGGTAAAAGGACAATACTAAGAAAAGCAAAAATGCTTTAGTCCATCATGTTGGTTTTTATCACTTCATCTAACAAGTGAGTAAGGCCACTAGCCTTCCACACAACATAATTATAAACACAGCTTTTGCCACTGCTATGTTCACTGGAGAAAGGTTGATGTTGGTTTCTGCTGCTGCTGAGCAGCATACAACATTTTCTTTAAACATGGCTACCAGAAAGAAAAGAGGGGTGGGGGAATACACAATAAATTGCATACATATTTTAAATTTGATAGAAACAGAAGGAGAATTGAGGTGTTTTGAAAAGCACCTTAGCGCTAACTTGATTTGACATTTTCCTATTGAGTCAAAGCTCAGCAATAGGCCTGATATCTCATTTAGCTGGAAAGTGATGTGCTCTCCTCGCAGCCACAAAAAGACATCAGAAAGGCAAAGTACTGCCACTCTCTACTCGGACCAATTTGTCTCCATCACTCCATTCATATAAACACTGAATGATTTAGCTAAAATTGTGCAGAGAATCTTATGGGGATTTTTTTCCCCCACTTTATTTTCATTATTCTTCCGAGTATGTTAGAGGTTTCGATTCTATGTGTGCGTTTGGCTTTGAAAGTCTCAGATTTAGTGCTGTGGTATTGGCTCATTTTTCATATCCATTGTTGGCTTGTCAGGGTGTCATAGCTGTTCCACAGAGCTGTTAGATCAGTCCAAATGTATAAATCATCCAGGATCTGACACACTCATTTAATTTGGGGGGCCCTGGTGCAGCAGCGGGCCTATTAATGAAAAATCCCTGCCCTGTTTGCTGAGTGGGAACATTCAGCCTTTTTTATTTTATCTTTTATTAACATTGATATTCTGTATGATTTCCCTCAGTAGCCTGTTGGCTGCCAACCTGGCACATTGTCATTTATCATCATGTTATGTTTGTCAATCTGTTGAATTATTTCATTCAAAAGTCCTTATGAAAATCACTTTGCATATTAAGAAAAAGGGGCAAACTCTGAGGGCGCTAGGTGGGCCAAACCTCTCACATTCCTCAGTGCAGCGGTGGTTCCAACCCCGGAGCCTGTGTTATTGTTTTCCATCTGTGAAATAAAGTAACAGGTACTTAATGTACCAAAAACAATTTGTACAGCAGTTCTTTTTCCCCATTGAAGGCAAGCATGGCTCGCTGAGGGCTCCCCTTATCTCAGCGAGGCTAATCCATTTTCACACTGCGCTCCGGCGCTCTCATTTTACAGCTGAGGAGCTCTCCGGCTCCACGCTGGGCCTGAAATGGGACCCCAGTCACTGTGGCCCCTTGGAGTTTGCGTAGGTAAGTGTGCAGAACAAATGCTGAAAAGTCTTTAAAAAGTTAAAGGGACTAGTTTGGCTTTTTTTTTCTCTCTCTCTCTCTCACTGGGTCCCACCTGATCACCTACATTTTTCCTGCATTTCACAGTGTGAGCTGCTGTGCTTGAGCGCTGTCACAGGAGAGTGTTGGAAATTGGAGGAGCATGCAGAAAGTCAAAAGATGGTGTATATCTGTGAGTTATTATGTACTGGTGTGCACTGATGAACTGTTTGTTTCTTGTTTGTTTTTTGTGAATGTATGTGAATTCACAGGCGTTACTATGATCTATTAAAGTGTATGTCACAGCATAAAACTTTGTCAAGTCGATGCACTTGTGCAGACTGATATAAAGCCACTGTTTATAAAGAATTTATTAATACCACATGTGTAAACTGCAGTATGAGCTACGTAAATGGGAGTAGTGGGACTGAGTGGGATTAATTGTGGTTTAAAATGATTACCATAAAACTTGATGGACCAGTGTTGCACATCAAAAAAAGCCATGATTAGGGTGTAAACAATCAGAGAAATAAATGACTCCTAAAATTACTTAATTATGATATGCTTTTTGGATCTTTTTTTCATACAAAAGATCAATTTTGCATTACTAGCATGTAATTTGTTATGGAGGTATAAGCAACATGTAAAACTTTCTATTTTAAATTAGAAAGACCAAGCAATTCCCAACATGAAAAATAGACATTTGTTTCCCTCAGAGTCAAAGAATGTGCATCACACCAGACTGTGGCACAACAAAAAGCTGGCAGGTCTGTTGCTTGATAATGATATTGGGGTCCCCCAGCTTCCACATGAATTACTATCTAATGGGGGCCCTTCTGGTGGTCTGGTATCATGGGTGCTTGATTCAAGTGCAGGTTGGAAGCCCTTCCTGGGGCATCTTTGTTTGAGACAGTCAGCCAAGACTAACTGGGATCATCCTGGTTCAAATGTGTGCAAGGAAAAAGTCCAGGAGAAAGGGATAATTCTCCTTTCAACACTGGTTTAACTGGGCTTGCTAAAAATTTACATTTTTGACAGTATTGGATACAATAAAAAATCCAATTGTCTATTAGTTTGAGATAAAATTTTAAAATACAGTTTTTAAAGCTAAAAATTCAACTTCACATTTCTGAGAATGCAGGTGTGGAGGGGTACAGGAAATGTAACAAAAACATTATCTTTTATTTGCATAACTGAATGTAACAACAAAAATGACCAAACATTATATATATATATATATATATATATATATATATATATATATATATATATATATATATTATATTACCAAATATTTTGAAACTCACAAGTGTGACTCCACGTCACACCACCATGTCTGTGTGTATTTGGTTGTTGCTGTTATTTCTTTGTAGATTCTGACAACAATCCCGACACCTGCTCACATATCACCGAAAAACTGTTTTGATTTACTTGCGAGCCGTGCTCCTGCCCCTTTGCTTTCCCATCATGCCAAGTCATTTAAGGCATCTGTGGCCTCTCTGGCCCAGCCTCTGCAGCCCCATCAACCCCCTGCCGCGGACCATAACAGCGCATGCCCACTTGGCTGGACCAGCCGGGAGGGCAGCCGGGCCAGGACTCACAGGACTTCCAAGCATCCAGAGCAGCTGGAAGTCCCATCTTCCCATCCTGCTTCTCAGCAAAACAATCAAAACTCAGAAAATCTATAATAAATCAGTCTCAGGCTCTATCTGGGAAAAGAAAAAGGGGGCACAGTCAAGTAAAAGCTGAAAACTGAAAACAATGAATTTTCTTTAGCAGTTTGAAGAAAGCAGATTAGACAAACTGCTTTGAGGTTGCAAGGTTGCTAGCTTGGAGAATGTAGGTGGGTGAAATGAATGAGTAAAGCCCTTTCATCAGCAACTACTGTAATGGTTCCTTTTCCTACAAACAACACTAAATAATAATGGTTTAAAAAGAGCATGATAAATTATGGACCTCTTAATATCTGTCGTTCACCATGCCTCAGTCCTACAATTTATATAAAGGCAAAGCAGAGGTAATGTGATTACCTCTGGGGTTTTACATTTGCAATTGTGCATAAGTGAATGCACAAGTCTGCTGATGTGATTCACAGTTCAAACTTACTTAGCCTCATTGAGTTAACCCCTCTAACCTAAACAACTGTAATGGAGAGCATGAAAAATCCCCCTCTCTTTCTCGCTCTCTTCTCGCACCCCCCCCAAGCACACACACACACACACACACATACACACTCTTTAGTGTGACCACAAAGCTAATGCAGTTGACTCAGAAGGTCATCTGAAGTTCACTGTAAGGTTAGAGATAAAGAAAAACATATTCTCTTTCTGTGTTTGCTGTCGTCTGCTGGGGATGAAATGGGAAGAAAAAAAGGTGGGGGGGGCAAAGAAAAGATGTCAACATCTTAGCTTGAGTATTAATTTGTTCAATTTGTCCTCATGGTTTTATTTTAAGACAATGCATAGATCATCCAGATGCCTCAATTTGTGCTGTATGACTCCTATAAATCAAATCAAATTACAAGATTAAGATACAAGAGAAGAAAGTCCTCCCCACAGTGGTGTCTATTTTGGTGGGCTCACCACTGGGCCCAGTTGTTTACATTAAGATGAGCTGGATTCTTTCTCTCTCACTCACTTGGAGTGATTTGAAGTTTGCTCTCTCATCCATGTAACTAATGCTGAGCCAGGCCAAGCTAGACTGCATCTGAATGGGCATCGGAGCTGCTAGAGGAAGAGATTCATAATCACCGGCAAGATGACAGGTGGATCAAATTTCTAAACTTTTTGTGTGAGCGTTGACAGGCTATCAGTCAGCAGGCAAAGATGGTGTTTTCTTAACCCTGGTGTTGCATTAAGTTGACATCCTGCTGTGGCGGAACTAGGTGACATATTGATGTG
Source organism: Siniperca chuatsi (assembly GCF_020085105.1). Taxonomy (NCBI): domain Eukaryota; kingdom Metazoa; phylum Chordata; class Actinopteri; order Centrarchiformes; family Sinipercidae; genus Siniperca; species Siniperca chuatsi. The sequence continues at coordinate 22,867,464 of NC_058050.1, read as the reverse complement.
GAGGACATATAACAGGCGGGAAGCTTTAAGACTTAAGGGCTTGGCGGAAAAAAAAATTACAAGCAAGAGGGGTTTGGGGGTTTTATGGGTAACAGTCAAACAAAGCGACCATCTTTATGGTCTGTCTGTGAATATGTCTGCTTCGCCTCTGCAGCAACAATGCTGGAGAAGTTTGATGCATTAGAATAAAGGTGCAACAAAACAAAAGAAAGGATTAAAAGTACCCGCAAAGTGAAATCGATGATGTTACTATTAATTATGATGATATCAAAGGATATTTCCCATAAACAAAAACCACCACTTTTATCGATTAATACACAGTAAACAACAAATGGACACCCTACAGCAATTTTTCAATTTAGAACTTGAATGGTGATGGCCCCTGTAAGCCGAGAGAGTATATTGGTGAGGCGGACAGAAACCCATGCATCAAATCAAAGTGGAGAGTGTTACCATAAGCATGAAGACAAACTACTCTCACGTTTCTAAGTACAGAAGTCTATGTTCAGTTACTTTGTCACAAATCACTGCAAGGCTTCCCTCCCAATCCGTCATTTCAGGATTACCGGGAGTTTGCGTGGCGCTGCCATTGGCACACAAGCCTGTCACCTGCTCAGTGGGGGCAATAATTGGTATGAAATAGCGTTATGGGCAGCTGAAAGGTAAATGCTCTGATTGAGAGGGAATACACTCCGAGGATTCCTGTTTTACACTGTGCCAGGATTCTCGGTTCTCCTTAACCCCCACCCCCCGCCCCCACCCCCCAACGCCACCACTCTTTTTTTCTTTTTAGTGCTATGGATTTGTTGTCATGGAAGCCTGACAATCTTGCTGACATATCTGTCAGAAAATGATTTTTTTTCAGCCGGCCCTTGATTGACTCCATTTGTGGGGTGTAACTCTATCAGAAAACGCCAGTCTCCTGCTCATTCAGTCATCCTTTCTCTGACTAGCGGAGTGGAGAGTCAGACAGAGAGAAGAGATAGAGATGGGAAAGGAGTGATGGAAAAAAGAAACCAAAGCTCTCTTAAAATATCAGGTATACATTTTAGGATTTAGGTTTTATATTTTAACTCTTGCCATGTTTCCTTTTTGGAATTTATGTTATTCCTAGAGTATATTCTGCACTTACAGGAGAACAGATGAGATTGAAGATGGGGAGCCAGGGCAGAGAGTGAGCGGTCACGCTACATGACAACGCACTGCACGCCTGTATACAACAAACAGGCGTAGAAATCTGTACTAGACCGGGATGTGCATTACAAATCACAATCTACACGACATGCATCTGACAGTGAACAAGAAGAATTTGTTTTGCTCTAACACTTGAGACGAAGATGGGAAGGAGATGGAAGCAGGAGGAAAGAGGAAGAGTGTCACTTGTATGTAGTGAAACAAAAATCTGAGAGGTAAAATGGCATCTCTTGTAATACAGAGAATTTTGAATTTTAAATGCATGCACAAAACATTACAAAGTTAAAAAAAATATATATATCTATATATCTATAGATATATAGATATATATATATAAACAAACGCCACATTCTCAATTTGTCAAACTGACAAATTGCATTGTGGGAGGTAAAAAAAAAAAAAACATGCCTCTCCATCAGATCACCCAGTTGTTATTTGTGCCTTAATGGAGCAGCTGGTATTAGTCTCTCAAAAGGCAGAAGCAGTGGCCGTGATGCTCCAAGCCTCACATATTCTCATGGCTTATCAGTCGGAAAGCCAGAGGAGCTGTCCAGTCTCATTCTCTCATTGGAGAGCACATGTCAGGACCTATTTGCCACTGGTTACTTTGAGAGTGACATCAGTGATGACCTCTTGACCCCGGCTGACGGAGAAATGCTTCTGCAATAGTTTTCCATTACAGAGGCGAGAGAGCACGGACACCAGATGGATATGTTGAAATGGGAAAATAGGAAAACTGGAAAAGGCATTTAGACCTGTATTTGACCTATCATGTTTCAGTTTTCTGCGGGAGGCTCTTATGAAATGAGTATTTGACCCATAAACAAAGCCTTTGTCATCTCTCTCCTGTGTTTTTCATGACCGTCTACCAAAGGCTATTACAGAGGACAAAACGGGGATCATTACATCAACACGCATAGCTTCTATTAATTTTGCTTGGTTTTGTCCTCCCTTTTTTTTGATGACATGTACCCGCTTGTCAGTCTGGCTATGCGTGAATCAGCCTCGAATGTATCTGTAGAGTTTCGAATTAGGGGACAAATTGTTGTGACAGAGCTTTCGACATGCCTCTCAACAGGTTGGATACCAGCGTTTCATATAGATCAGACCTGATCTAAGTCAACAGCAATGTTTTTTCATCCAAGAGCACTCTGCTTGAGATTGCCATTGCAGTTCTCCAACACAATAAATAATATGAGGATACCATCTGAATCCCAAATTTCATCATTTGAAATCGATGTACTGTACTGTTTCTGCAATGCAGCTTTGGAACCTAGTATCTGGTATTATATTAAAAGAGCACAAATTCTTAAAATGGAAATGTGTGCTTTGTGAACAGAAAGTAAAAGCAACATGATTTCTCATCATGTATTAACTGAAATAGGGCAGAGTAGAAACAGGTATTAGTCTGTCATTGAACTAGCATGCTGGATGATATATGTATATGTCATGTACAGTAACAAAAATATGTTATATGCATACACATTTTTACCATTTTTTATCATTTCCAATGAATTCACTACATGTTAATATTTATTTTATTAATCTGTGACAAAAACCTTACAAATGTTTCCCTTGCCAAACTCTTAAAGCAATAGTTTGACATTTTGGGAAACACATTTATTTGCTTTCTTGCTGAGAGTTAGATGAGAAGATTTATACCTCATGTCTCTATGCTAAACGTAAATCTACTGCCACCAGCCAATTAGCAATTCTTAGCTTATCATAAAGATTGGAAAATGGGGAAAGCTTGGCTTGGTCCAAAGGTAAAGAAATCCACTTAGCACCTAGTTACTGCACCCAGATAAGAAAACTATAAAACCACAACTTGTGGTTTTTCCACTTAAGTTTCTGTACGCATTCAACAAACAAGATACAACATGGCAATTGGCGTTGCTGGTAGGTGAGCTGTTTTCCCCATTTCCAGTCCTGATGCTAAGCTAAGCTAATCAGCAGCTAGCTTTTGCTTTAAATATAATGGACAGATATGAGAGCGGTATCAATCTTCTTAACTAACTCTCAACACGGAAGCTAATACAGAATAGTTCGAGAATAGTTCGACATTTCCTAAATTGTCAAACTATTCTCTAAACTCAAGAATGGCGGCTGTAAGCGGGTTGTTCACTAATCACAGGGTTGGTGGTTCAGTCCCCAGCTCCTCCTGTCCACATGTCGAAGTGTCCTTGGTTGCCATCGGTGTGTGAGTGTGCGTGTGTGAATGTGTGAATGAGAGGCAAATTGTAAAGCAGTATATAAATGCAGCCATTTTAACAGTAACCCCACAGTTCTTTAATTGCTGAAAATTAACTCTTAGGTAACCTTTTTTCATGACAATCAAGAGGATACATGGTGTCCAAATTGTGGTATTTCACAAAACCAAAATTGTGTTGAAGAAATGTAACATTGACATAATTCATATAAATAAGCAGCAGTATAATCTGTGTTCATGCTCATTTAACAAACATGTTGTGTTTGTGCTGCACTTTCACTTTTCAGTGATATGCTACCTGCCAGTGCTGATTATGTACTGTACAGATTGCATGGCACACCAGCTCATCCATCAGATTCCCATTTGTGACTTTGCAATATAGTCTTTGACACTAAATCTATTATATGAATGTCATTAATAGCATCTGCGCTGCTCCATCAAAGTGTGATTGACAAATGACCTGCTGTAAACCATGAACAAGAAAGCAAACTGTGTGGGAAGATGTCCATTTAGAGAGCTGATTTATGTAATATGACAGGGATGCTTTGATGGGGGTATTTCTGTCTTATCACCCATTAATGCTTCCCTACAGCTCATAAAGACACATGTCACCATGTGAAAGCTTTGCAGGTCAGTCTGAAGAGATGGCAAACGTGCTAGCTAGTCAGCTACCACTGCTGGCCTTTGCCTTTGTGATAAATTGCATTTATGAAAGCTGCAATTACCTGATTACCTCACCACTCTGGCTCCCACTCACTAGCAGGATTCATCACGGCCCTATAATTTCATTCAAATTACCCATGAACCTTAGTCCGTAGTGTCAACAGTAAATGCCATTGTGACCCTATTGAGTGTAAGTAATGTCCTCTGCGGTCAGCACAGTAGTAAGTGAAATAATAAGCTGTTTCTTAAAATGAACATCAGAGGTGAGAAGACAGATAGATATGAGAGGTATGAACATGCTAAGAAGTGACATCCCAATCACTCAGGACCCAGCAGAGGATATGAAAGGTGTAGTTTAGATGCTGGTGTATGCTGGGATTGGCATGTAGCAGCTGACATTATGACATAGCCCCCTGGACCATCTTCACCATGAGCCCCACTGGATGCTAGCAGTAGATTATTATTTTCTGTTCCTCCCTTTCCCCAGACAAACTGACCTCCCCAGACCTCCCAATATACAAGCTCCTGTTTAGTCAGACCAGCTACACCCTGAGGATTCACAAAACAAACTAACCGCTGGGCTGGTATGGGCCCTCCTATGGTCCACCATCTCTTGCTCAACATGGTGGCGGTTCTTCTGATTCTGCTTTCACACTATGAAATTCGATATAGCGCTAAACTCTTACATTGCACATCAAAGGTGATCAAGTTACAACAAGTACGTTTTCCATCTCCAGGAGGTGCCTCTCGAATGTTGGAGCGAGCATGAAGTTGATTTCCTCACACATTCATAAATTCATTAGTCTAAACTTTTCAGTGTATCAGTTACATTAAGCCTCATTAACTTCTTTTTTCCTGCTTTATATTAGCTAATTAGCTCAGGGGTGGCCACAAATTAATTACCATCTTCTACAGCCTCATGCAATTGCATTGTGTTTATTTAGTCTCTCCTATTAACTTTTAATCTTTTCCTACTCGTAAAAACAGGCAATTAACATTTTTTGATAAACAAAAATGATGCTAGCTCAGGGATAATCAGCAGCTCTGCATGTCGTCCTTACAAAATTACCCTGTCAGCTAATTTGACCCTCGAACCATCCTCAGTCCAGACTGGCTTGTGTGTAGTTGAAGAACAGCATGTGACAATGGTGTGAACTTTGTTTCCTTTTTGCTCTTTTCTTTTCTCCAACACTCTTTCCTTGCACATCATGTAGTTTCATGTGCAGCTGTCACATGATAGATGCCATTCACTACATTTTAGAAAATGTCAAATCTGATTTCTTCCTTTGCTATGGGTGAGTGTGGCAATCCAGTAATATGACGGCAGAGCATTCAGCGCAGAGATGCTGCCGAAGTCTTAAATTTTCCTCAGTGTATTTCAATAAACCAACACAATGGCTGCTTCATTAGCCCATTGATTCATTAATGCAGCCATCATTCTTCCTCATATTCACAGAGCACAAACACCGATGATACAAAGGGTAACAGTAATGATAACTCCATCCACGGTCGAATTCCTGTTAAGGCACCAGGCGGCTATCCGCTTTGATAAAGAGGCCCATTTATACGCTGTCTCCTAGAACAGTCATCCTTCTCCATATTCTGTGTATTGACCTGGGTTGTTCCTTTTATTACAAGCAGGTTTTTTATTGAAGGATGATTGCATTGAATGATGTCAAGCGAGGGGAGAAAAGATCGACCAGAATAATGACGTTCCGGGGAGGGAGAAAGCGATGGGGGTGGGCGGAGGGGTCGATGGCTGCACTTGTCCTGTCTTTCTGTGCGGCCTCACAAATTGAGTCGCATCCTTGCTCATCCATTATTTAAGGCAGATCGGACTCTCTTGGCAACTATGGATTTGATAATCATTCCCATGTCCATATTAAATATGTGACATAAATATCACAGTAGGGGCTTGTCAATAAGAGAGCAGCAGTGTGGAACTGGGGCGTAAAAGAGAAACTAATATATGGATATGAGGCAGAGAGGAGATGAGAAGCTTGTACGGATGTTTTCCTGCTTCTGAGACTATAGGAACTGTTAAAGATATTGGAATTGTACCACATAACTACAAGTCTCCCTGCACCTGAATAAACAGGGAATGCTCCTGAACACCTGCGTGAGGTTTTTCTAAACACATTGAAATAAGCTTTGAAGCATTACTGCAAAAAAAAAATTTATATTTCCAGTCCTGAGTCCTGACTTTGTATCCGTCAGTGTAATGTCTTTTTTGCAAGCTATCAGGGTGGCTCTAGGGATGGCAATGTCTTCAGTTTATGACCAAATACCTGCAAAACTAATGACATTTCCATCAGTCCAAGCTGCACATTGTATTTCTAATAAGCAAATGTTATCATGCTAATAAGCGAAACTAAGATGGCCACCATACAAACATTACCTGCTAAACATCAGCATGTAAACATTTTTATTGTGATTTTAGCTGGCACTGCTGAGCCTAAGCACAGCCTCACAGAGACGTTAGCATGGCTGTAGACTCTAAGTTTCCTTTCATTTTCTATTGATAAGGGTTTTTTCCTGTAGTGGAAGTGTTGCTTGCTTTTTAAAATAGCTAAGCCAGTATCCATAGTTTCAAATTTCTAACTAACCATAAGGCTTAATTCTGTTTTTGTTTTGTTTTTTGCCACAAGAGCACATGGTTTCTCATTTGCAACCTTCTCTCATAGCTCTTGCCTGTCTTTAATGTTATTTAAGGATTGCCTAAATCATCAGAACATGTTTGTTGTTAGTAAAAAACCAGAATGTGCAATCGAGTGATATCTATGGGCAACGAGAGCAACAAAACTGACAATTATTCATACGAAAATTTGTATCTGTGTGGGCAAAGAAGCACTGTGCGAGGGGAAAAAGAGGGTGTCGGGTTGTAAGTCACCACATAAATAAGGTGGAGAGAGGGCTGATAACAAGAACCAGCATCTGCCAGGCAGGCAGGCAGTATGTCTCCTTTCTCCACGGTGGACTCTTCGTCTCCTGTGATTTTCTCCAGCTGCTGGCCATGAATACTGGCCTATGCAATCTAGATTAAAGCACAACATATGTTTCTCTGCAGGCTAGACTATATATCATCCCCTGATAACCAATGACAAACGCTCCTACATATTGTCCCAGACCAAAGACAAGAGTATGGAAAAATTATGTTTGGATGTGAGCTGTTAAAGAAGTGAAATATCTGTTACTCAGCAACTCGACTGACTGACCTAACTGTCTTGTTCATTTGTGTTGATATCATATACTCTCTGAAGTACGTCATTTTATTTTTTATCTTATCATATTGTAATTTTGCATGTTTGTGTCATGTACACATTTAACCAGTCAGTATGAGGTTATTCAGGCTGCTCCCACAAAATGGAAGTATCCAACCCATTCTATAACTTTTCTTCAACAACAGCAGACAAGAACTTAACTTTCTATGGCTTCATGAGAAGACTGTGCACAACTCTGCTTTTCCTGCTCCCACTCGGTCACCATGGTTGACCCACACCGGCAGTGGTTTATGTGTCTTGGCACTAAGCATGTTGCATGTAACAAGTGTCCTAGGTTTGTTGGTTGGGCTTTTTTTCAGTCATCTCTTCAAATGTTGCTTTGCCATGATGACAGTGAGGGTGAAGGGAAGTCTCAGCTCTTCTGAGGCCTTGCTCCTTTGTGCTTACATTAGACCTCTTGAGGATGACAGTGATTCAGTGCTGCTCAGTGAACAGGATGCGCTGCCTTTTCCGCCAGGGTGGTCTTGTGTCTCGTTTTCTCGCCTTCACACGGAGGGGCACTTACCCATTGTCATGTTAAAGGAGCTGAATTCCTGTTTTGGTATTTTCCCAGGTGTAGCAAACATTACTGACTGGACACAACTGGTGTTTAACATTTACAAAAGTTCATATCATATCTGTCTCTACCCTTGTGTTTAGTAGCTCAGATTGGCTGATTGGCAAGACTGGCTTACGTGATGTGGCTTGCTCTTCCTGCAACCCCTCCCACCAACAGGAACTGAGGGTGAGCCCAGGCTGAAACTCATGGTATGATATCAGGCCCTCCTTCAACTCCAGTCTAGGGCAGCATACAACATGAGAGTGACTGATGATGCTAACTCACAGCTAAGTTTGGCCATGTTCTTTTTTTCCCCATGGGCTTCAATGACAGCAAGGACTGCTTGGACAGTAGGCCTGCTTGGTCTTCCCAGGTGGGAGAATGCTGTCCACTGTCCACAGTCATTCCTCTAATGCCGCTGTATAGTATGTGGACATGTTTGAAGACAGCACATTTATCATGGCTACATTCCATTTAGGTACCTTGATAATGTGGACAGTGCCTTTTCAATTATTTTTAGGCTTTTTTGGGGGGGAATTGCATACAACAAAGACACTAGCCAGACTCTAACAGATAATGCATCATTGGTTCATTAAAGACATGAGTCAAGAATTTGACTTTTACATTGATATTCACATCTATATTTGTTAGCTAACACGTTTAACCATGGATGTCTATTGTTGGCACAAAGTTAAGCTGAGGCCAACAAACCCAATGCTGTGCCATGTAAACACATTAAGGTAGGTGGGTCCTCTAATGAATAATCTATATTAATTGGCAAGCATTTCTTTTCCCACCTGTTTTGCACAAAGTCCTGACTTAATGTTCTGCGATTGGCTAGCTTGTTATTTTAACGCGTCCTTGTGATTGGATGCTAGCTCCACCAGTTTTTCTGTCGAATGTCTGGTAACACTAGTAACACTACTGACGTTGATAATAATGTAATAATAAGACAAATATAAATATATTTTAAAACTGTATATCTACAGAGTGGATGCAACTCAATTTAACTCGTTGTTAAACTTGTTCATAACGTTTGCGTCTCAGAAAATAATGTTTTCATAACCATAAATTTATTCAATAAACACAACACACTCTATCTTGAACCATGTGTTGCCATCAAGAAAAACAAAGGGTTAAAGAAGTGTATAAGATAACAAAATAGGCAAATGATTTAAAATTAAAGCATTTCGTTTAAAATAACACTTGTTATTTTATCTAGGGAAAAGGCTATGCTTATTACCTGAACGTATGGCCCTCTCAAGTATTAGTGTCAGTGTGGTAAATTAACTGATCAGATCTTTCCTATTTCATAATAAAGACCAGCTAAATTAATGCAGTGAGTCACAGGCAAGGGAGCACATAGGATCTCTATCATCCAGCATCCAACAGCTAGCATCCAATGACAAGGACATGTCGTAGTAACAAGTAGCCAATCGCAGCACAGGACGCAAAACGAGTGTGGGGAAAAATAACGCAGCAAGCATATTGAACAGGTGTTTTGGCCCTGCAATGCAGGTCTGTGTTTATTTTAGTTAAAATTATGTCATTTTGTAAAGTCTACACTAATGCAATGGACAGTAAATCTGGAAACAAAACACTTAACACATATCTAAGTATATTTACATACCCTTGCAGTGGGCATGTAGATTTCACTCTTTTCTTTATTGGACTGTTTTATAGTATGTAAGATAAAAGTGCATTCATCAAAGATTTTTCCCTGCCAATACACATTAGAGAGATATCTTAGTCTTGTTAATTCATAAAGCACACATCTGGGCACACAACAATTGCTTGAGTTAAGATGGTGAACTCCAGCGTGACATGCTACAGATGGCGTGTGTTTCATCTGTTTTGTATTCAATCATGACAGGAGAGAGGGTTTATCTTTATATCATGACGATTTATGTCATGTGTCTTTGTAAGACAGAACAGAAGGAAAGTTCGCCCCTAAACCTTTCAGCAATTTTGTTATATTTTATTACATGCCTGATCATCTAATTTCAAGATTATGCACTTGATTGAAGTAATTTGTCCTGACTTTCACTCATTCCTCATATCCTGCTCTGCTGTCATATCAGCTCTGTCAGCTCATTATTTGCTTATTTACAGGCACTTTTATCTGAAGGAGAAAAACATGGATGTTTTCAAAGTGCCATGGAAACACTGAGCAATGTTATGGGATGAATATCATGCCATATCTTGAAACTGAAAAAAAAAAAGCTTTGAAAGGTTGACATCTAATAAAAAGGGATTTGGAAGATTGAAACTAAGTTTTGAAGGCTTGCATAATGTTTTCATAGACTGAAAAAAATTCAAATCTCTGCAAACATTATTTTGTATTTGAGTTTTCCTTCACAACTGCAGCGCTCTTTTTACAGTGTTTGTCTATGGAGTTAGATCAGTCTCACGAATAATGAATGCACACAGAAGGATTCACAAATGTATTTCGGGATTTATATATAAATGGCTCTCAAAAATATTTAACGTTGTATATAAATGTAAAACAAATCCACAAGTAAAAACATAAGGTTCACAAATGCATTTCTGATGAACACAGATATGTTTTGCCATGGCTCGATTCACAAATGCATGTTTTTCAACAGGGAATTATCTGTAGCCAATCAGATGGCTCCTTCCGCTTCAGCCAATCATGTAAGCGTAGATTTGAGGGTATCATGCAATGTGATCACATAAGGTAAGTAATAATTTATTTCACACTAGCGTTAGCTAACAAGTTAGCTATATAATTCATATGGACAACCTAGGATCATCCATTAGCTAGCTAACTTAGCAAGCAACTCAAACATATTTAATCATGCATGACAGGAGAGTTATTACTTGTGGAGAGCAGCTACCAGACTCCATGTTGAGGTTGACCAGTGGGTAGATGTAACGCCATAGATATATACAGTAGATGAGATGTGAGATGTGTCTGTGCTGCTGCTAGCTTGCAGCAGGTTCTGACCCATTCAAATAGCAGAAAATGTCAGACTTGTGAGCTGCTTTTGGATGTTCTAACAAAGGAAATGCCAAAACTAAGAAACAGGGAATAACATTTCACAGATGAGAAGTTATTTTGGAATATTGTGTATAGTGCATATGTCTATGGATGTAACGCTACATGATCACATTAAATGACACCCTCAAACTTGAATTGTACAGCATTGAGTTTGTCACTGTACATATCTTCAGTGTGTTATAAATAAAGTTGCTTTAAATTGCATAAAATTGGCTGAAGCGGAAGGAGCCATCTGAGTGACTACAGATAATTTCATTGAGTCACGGCAGGGGAGTCTCAAAAAACCCACACACAAATGCAATGTGAAGTTCATAAATGACAAGCAGTTTGTAAATGCAGGTTCAGCAGTTTGTTTATAAATGGAACAACATTCAAATGTGTAAACCACGTAATGGTAATGGTGTGCAGAAAGTAGCTTGGAAAATAACGATATGGTGCACTGAATTTGATGAATTTACTGTTTGTCAGACCACAAATGAGACAAGAATTAGGTTGGAAAAATGATAGCCGCCACCAGAGCAGAGTGTTTCTGGGGCCGTGCCTCACTGATTACTGTACAAAAACACAACTTTATTCACTGATTTTGGTTAAACTAGATAGTCATATTTTATGGAGAAATATTTTCTGGTTTTCCCTCTGATGTCCTCCAGCTGCTTTGCCTCAACTCTCGGTGATTTATGGAGTTTCCTGATGGACAGATAGCTTTACTTGTTGCTAAAGTAACCACTAACTGCTGCTAATTTTAGCTTCCATTAGCTAGTTAGCTCAGTTAGCTGTGCAGCTAGCGGTCCTATTAGCTGACTCTGCCCGGACTGGGACTGCTCGTGTCAGTCATCGGCTGAGCAGTCTGTGAATCCCACCTAACCAAGTAAATATGACATGTGATTGAACTGTACTTCAGCAGAGAGCAATAGGTTGAGAGAATGTGCCCCTGCCCACGGGATCCTGGCTTTTTTTTTTCAGACCGTCTGTTTTGGAGTTTCGGAGTTTCAGACTAGAGCTGCGATACAGTGATGCCAGAAATCACGTGACTCGAAAGCTCATGGCCAGATGCCTGAAAAGTGGATGTTGTAAACTCAGCTCTGAAAGAACAGTCTGCAATGTGAGTGCAAATGTACAACCGCAAAAGTTTCAAAATAAAGAATCGCCCTTTCAAAACTCAAGTTTCAACGTTTCAAAACTTTTGTCCCAGCATATGCACACTAGTTGTCAGATCACCATTTACAAGGTTTCAAACCTGGAAAACAAACTAATACACCAGCGAGAACAGTGACAAATTTGAAACTCTGAAAATGTGTTGGAGAAACACTGTAAAAAAAGAGTGCTGCAGTTGTGAAGAAGGAAAATTCAAATACAAAATGTTTGCAGATATTTGAAAATAATGTCAGCCTATTAGCACTAACCACAACCAATGATCAAGCTTAACAGGTTTAGACTGCCGGTGAAATTTTCACGAGAAACAAATACAAGATTCTCTCCGATAAGCCACATCCTTCGCTTTAATGAGAGCACCCACCGTCATTGTTGCATCAGAATAGAGGTAAGTATCGGTGGAGCAGGGAAAACAAATTCAATAATAATTAACTTGGGTCATCTACTCATCTGCTATGGCTCATAAAGCTTAGAGAAAATTTCTCCCAGAACTTTTGCAAAGCCTTTAAGTCTCCTGCATGCCTGCAAGAGATGCTTGACACAAGCCAAACTCATCTCCTTGTTTCAGCCCATCACCCACTTCGCCCATGCCAAAATCCCTGATACATCACGTTTAACTCTTGTGAATGCATACATGGGGCTGTTGAGAATTGAACCCTAATGTGTTTGGGCTCCTGGATACACCAGGCCCTCATGAACAGCTGCAAAAACATACTTATCACCTTTATACTTTATGACTTTGTCTTCATTTTATGAGAATTGCCTATGAATATGATTTTGAACTGATGACTGATGTTTCAGAAGTCTGTTACAGAAAATGATCCAGTCTCAGAGACTCAAGCTTTAAAACATGGTTAAATACAATAGATTTTCATATGCTCAATACTGCACATGTATTTGTCTGTGAATGACTTCTAAGCAAACAAACTTGTCTGGTGTAATAACAATGCTGTATGGTCATTCCAGTATTTTACTATCATTAAATGTAAAAGTCCAGTTTGTAGCAAAGGGAAGGGGTAACGCTTCAATACTTTTCTACATGTTGGGTTTTAGTAAGGTCATGAGAAAAAGGGGGGTATTTTAAGGAAAATTATTATTTTATTATTTTTTTACACAGTGAGGAAGTAAAGCTAATCTCAGCAAAACTCAAGTGTTAAAGTAGTATAGGTTTCTGTAGTGCTCATTCACAAAACAAAAATTTCATTTGGAAGTCTGCATTAAGAAAGAATGTGTATGGTCCTGCAAGCTCTGTAGTAGATTGGTTTATGACATTTACATAACAGAACGTTTTACTGTTTTGCTGTGATGATAAAATGTAAATCTGTGTATATAACATAGAAAATGTCACAAAAGAGAGGGGTGAAGAGAGTTAAGTGTTACCCTCTGATCACTCTAGCTACATTTGGCACAAAACTACTTTCTCTTTATATTTCTCCTACTATCTTTTACACTCACCCAGACAAAGTGTGGCCCTTCAGTGTGCCGGCTTTGTTGTTGTGTCGTATGAGCTGCTCTCTATGCTGGCTGTCAGCTGGCTGTGGAGCTAATATCAGGCCTGCCTCTCTGGCTGGCAGACCCAATCAGACTCTGGAAGCAGGGCTGATTGGACTGACATACTCCATCAAACCCAGCATCAAACCGCCTCTGACCATACACTGGGGTCTGACTGCTTCGGACATCGCAGAGTAGGCCGGTGCAGGCTTTTTTAAACAATCCTAATATAGATCACAGAGGTTTCTTTCTCACTGCCTCTTCCTGTAGAATTTCAGCAGTTTTAGATGCATTTTCAGAAGAAGTCTGAAAATGTTTATTTGTTTATCCTCGCAGGGAAGTATTTTCACTTATTTTTGTTGCAGAGCAATTATTATGAAGATTTGATTTCTGTTTTCAGTCAACAGAAGGTACTAAACATTTAACCAGTCATTTTAGCTTCAGTTTTTTTTTTTAATAGCAGATAATTATTTTGCATCTATTTACCTATTTGCCTCAAATGTACACAAGCAGTATTGTTTTCCCTTTTCTATTTTTATGTAATATTTCAATGTCTTGAGTGAAGTAATTGAGTTTCAAGGGATCTAGTCAGATCTTTCAGACGTTTGTACCATGTAGTATTTAATATCAAAGCATGTGGCATCAAGACATGCTTTGAACTGCTTTTAATCCGAGCATCTCAACTAACCACACTTCCCAAATAAAACTGTTACTAGTTTGACATAATTAAGTATTTCATATAATTGGGTTGACTTTAATCATCTTTAATCACCCAAATATATTCTAAAATTGAAATGTTTATGAGAACATGGGATTTTTGTGGGAATGATCACAACCCTGAAAGCCATGGACAAACATGTTGAACCTTCTAATTATGTAGTATAGTTAAGGAAGTACACTCAGCATATGTGTGTGCGTGTTTCATGCATTTCCGCCTGGCGGGGAGGATAAAATGTTGTGAAAATTTGTCAAACTGTGCATGAGGAGCTTTACAATGTCAACAACATTGTGTCTTTGGAAAAAACTAAAAAGGCAGAGGAGGCCTTGCTGCTTTTTTTTCCAAATTCCAAATAAGAGTTGATTGCTTTTCAGAAATAGAGGCAAAAATACAATTTTAGTGCTTAAAGCTGCCCATTACAGACACCTTAATGGAGCATTTGTAAATGATTTAATTGACTGCTTCCACTGACGAGCTGTGGAGCCAATCATACACTGTCCTCTCCAAGGCTGAAGAGGTATGCCAATCATGGCGCCATTGTTTCCGAAATGACAACAATATGGATTGAAATGCATGAGTGCTGCTTAGACAACATTTACCTCTCAACGCTACATCCGTTATGCAGCAATTTAAAACCCAGGGGGTCCGACTCGGAAACTGTAGAGAGAAACGTTGGGCCTGCTTTCCAGAGCTGAATCCTCTGCTCCCAAAGACGCATCAGGCTGTCCTCTCCCACCACAGGGGGTGATGTCAGCACCACTAACCCCCCACAACATGACACCCACAGACACATATAATTAGTCTTTATCACAACAATAAGGGTGACAGTCAATGCAAGTGTGTTCACTGACTGACATTGTCCAGTGGAGCAGAGGCAGATTTTTATAATTGTAGTATTTATAAGGCCAACAACAATAGTAAAAGTGCAACATGATACATTTCCATAAAACAAGTGTAAAGCACTCTACAAAGGGAAATAGAAAGATATAAAACTGGTAACAGGTAAGGCAGAAAATATAGAAGCAAGAA
The DNA here is from genome assembly GCF_020085105.1 of Siniperca chuatsi. Classification (NCBI taxonomy): domain Eukaryota; kingdom Metazoa; phylum Chordata; class Actinopteri; order Centrarchiformes; family Sinipercidae; genus Siniperca; species Siniperca chuatsi. The sequence continues at coordinate 22,852,167 of NC_058050.1, read as the reverse complement.
AAGTAAACTATAAAAAGGCACAAAAACATCATTACATGAATGCAAGTCTGTAAAAAGTACTTTTAAAGAAGTTATTTAAAAGATGAGAACCTGATTGCAAAGAAGCAATTATGTCTTGTTTTAAATTCTTCCCATATAAAAGGTGTCATGATGACCTGCTGTATTGCTTTTTGTCTTTTCACTCCAACAACGTGTGAAAATGAAAGGGCCGAGGACACAATTATGTTTTCATTCCTCCTAGTGGCAATGTTCAATGAATCCACTGAAGGCAGGTCTGACATTACAGGTATTACATTTATTCATTATCATTTTAATATAGCCACAGTGCACAATCAGCTGCAATACAGCGAGACAGAGCTGAGAAAACAAATTAGCGGAAAGCCTAAGGATTATTTTTTTACCCTCTATTCTGCATCCTCGTGGCATATGGCTACCTATTTGCAACAAGAGTTCATTTGCAGATATATAAAGAAATCAGCGCAGGGACAAATAAAATTATGTAATAAAACTCAACCAAGAAGAAATATTGCCAGTGAAACATATGGCACTGTCAAAAATTATCACTTGAGACGCTAAACACAAAATACTGGCGAGTACAATTTCAACACGTTCCACCCTAAATGAATTAATTCACTTCATTATAGAGTAGAAAGGTAGGAGTTATAATCGCCTCAATTAGAGCAAAGCCATAAAGCGAAGATAATGTATATGTAATTTCTTTTAATTTAGCTACCATCTGTTTGTTGCAATTGAACGCACTGTAATATTTAGCTTTTCATTAGTTTGTTTTTCTCTCTTTGAGACAGATCAGTGTATGAGCATAAGACTGTTTGAGTTCAATAAAGTCAGGATGACTGATTTCATTTGATAATGGAGTTTGTTTGTTTGTGCATTATTCATAATGAAACCTTCCTTATTCTAAAAAGAATAATCCTATCACACATTTGAAGGTAATTGATGTACTTCTGCAACTCATTGATGCCCAATAAAGGTATATAAAGGAAAGACACAGTTACTGTATGCAGCAGAATATATACCACGGAGTTACAGACCTCCTTTCATCTGGTTCGACTACTAAAACTCTCTCAATAGTTCTCCAGAAGCCTCTCAACCATATGTCTCCTCATCTGTTTATCTTGGCAAACACTTGGCTCGTAGATGAGGGGCGAATGGAGGAGAGTAAGAGTAAGAGTTGAGTCGACTCCTTTCCCTGATGGCCTCGCAGGCCCCGCTGCCTGGCTCGGCTGCTTCACACAGAGTGAGCGCTCTCCCCAGCCTGCCATATGGGAGCCATAGCGCTTTTCTTTATCATCTCTTCTTTTATGCCTACTGGTTGTGTGGCTGCCTTTGTTGTTCAGAAATAATCAAATGTTGATAGCATAGTTCAAATGGACCATTAAGTATGTGAGAATGCTCTATGGAGATGGAGCAGATAAGAGACCAGGAGCCAGGCAGTCTGCCACGTTCAATAGCCAGCCTAGTGGTGGTGCTAATTTGATTATAATATAGTCATCTCCGAAGATTAGAGCTATTCAATTAAATATTCTAATTAACCTGAAGTATTAGGCAAATGATGCTAATTACAAATATCCTCAAGAGAGCCGGCTGGATGAAAGGCTCAGCTCGCGACTGATACTTCAGACCACTGTCTCGTAACAAGATGTCCTATATCATAGACTCTGCGAATATTAAATTCCTGGCTAATTTGCCTCAACCCCATTTGTTTAATGGCATTTGCATTTTGTTTGAAATTGTAATAAACATGTGTACCCAGCTCTTAACTTCACAGAGAAAGTGCACTCTTGGGGTAGCTTAGTATTTCTGTTTACACAGCTCCCCAGAACATTCTCTCTCACTCTCACACACACATGCACACATAAACAAACATACACACACACACACACACACACACACACATATAGCCCGGCCCATTAAACTCAAAGTGCTTGTACTGACTGCGATGTAGCAGCATTATTTTCAGGCCCGTGCACAACATGAGATCAATTTTTCGAAAGTGGGTGTTTCTAATAATTAGGAATATAGTGATTTATGAGGGGTGTATCTAATAATCTTTATAATTTCCCCACACTGTTGATGCTATAAAGTGTGTGTGTGTGTGTGTGTGTGTGTGTGTGTGTGTGTGTGTGTGTGCGCGTGTGAGAAAGAGAGAGAGAGACAGACCCTTGCAAAGATGCAAAAAATAATTCATTGTGGAAGCAGCCAGCTCGGACCAGAATGCTTTGTCTAAAATCATGAAATCATCATATTTGACAAAGGTTAGAGGAAAAGCAAAGCTATCATGGTAGAGAAACATGTAGGTGCCTTCAGTGATTACTTTATATTCATAGTTTTTCCACTCCAAGGTCCTGAATATGTCATGTGCATAATGCCGGCCCTCAGTGTGGCATTATAGTCACTCCAAGCAACGTGTTTCAATAAGGCAATTTTCTCACTGCCTAAGAACATCAGCGGGGCGCCATTCTCAACAAAGACAGAGTATGACATGTTATCCAAGCATACATCTGCAGGACAGAACTATACTTTATTAAAGGAAAATAGGATTTCACAAATGTTTTGACAAGCAGGGGGAGGAGGAGGGGTAGAGGAGGATGCAGGGTTGGAAGGAGGGGGCGGGGTGGGGTAGGGGTGGGGGTTTGGGTGTTGAAAGCAACAGAAGAGGCTTGATTCATGGTTTGTGAACAAGGTTCAAGAAAAGGGTTAGGTAAAGAAAAGTGAGTAATGCAACCCATGAAGATCAAATACCTGGAGGTTGTGAAAGCCACCACAACAGTTTTGAATATGGGTGATTGTCTCATCTTTGTTACACAAATCACAGCATGACAGGATTTGCAAGGGGGAAGACAGGGGTGAGATGAGCCCTTTCTTGTATCTAAGCAACCATACACAAAATGAATCATGTGATCACAGATTAATTACCCTGAATACATGATGGAAAAGACCACAAAAGTGTTTTTTGTTAGTTATTGGCTAAAATGTGCCGCTAACCTTTACATAAAATATACACAAAAGCTTATCAAAAAGACACCTATAACTGATGTTTTTATAATAACAATGTATCAGATGGCAATGTGAAAACAATATGACAATGTGAAAGGGGTCGCCCGTAATGATGAATCTACAGAGAATCATCACTGGAATCTACAGCTCTTCTCGGCTTTGCAGACCTTTAAAGCGAGTTTCAGCTCAATGTTTAGCTGTCCGGCCCACAACTTTACTGTTTTGATTCACTCTCACTGCTCTCATTGTGTCATTTGTGGCCGCAGCAAACAGCTGTTTTCAGTGGAAAAGCTCTTAAATCCCACTGTACACTACCGAAAGACAGACAGCTACAGTTAGCAACTAGCTAGTGAACATAATGGAGCATTTAGTAGCTAAAGAGCCAGATATTTTTCTTTCTAGACCAAAACCAGAAACACAACTCCTACTGAATGATAATGTTGCTCTGTAACTGCTGGATAAGCAACTGTTTGCTAACAAGTTCGCCATATCACCCTAAAAGGTGGTGATATGTCAATGTTGTGTTCACAACTTGTTTCCACTGCCCCCAAGTGGCAAAAAAGATTATTACAGGTTTAAAGATTAAACTAGTGGTTCCCAGTTGTTTTGGCTTGGGACCCCTGATGGAAAAGAAGTGTCTAGTTCAGGCCCCTTCATGTTTCCTGTTATGTTTCAGATGTCAGTGAGTTGTTAGTTTAACCAAAGAGACTTTTCCCCTTTAAACTTCTGAGATAATTTAATTTAAGTAAGTGTTTTGGGCCCAAATAGGTAAAATGATCCATTATTATCATCACATGACCCCTGGATTCATCTCGTGATCCTTTCGAGGGTTGCCCCTGGACTGAACAAACATGTAGTTAAAACTAGCTCCACCTCTACTAGCTACAACATCAAAAATGCTCTATTGATACATCAGTATTAACAATCTATTTTTGTAATTTACAATAATATACAGTATCTTACCTTTTTATCTTATCTAACATTTGATACTTTAAGTACATTTTGCTGACAACACTTTTGTACTTTTACTTCAGTGAGATTTTGAATGCAGGATTCTTACTCATAATGGAATACTTGCATTGTGGTATTGGTACTTCACTTAAGTAATGGAAATTACTACTTCTTCCACCACTGCATTGTAGTACCACAAAACGTAGCCCAGTTCTCCTCTACTACTCTACTACTAGACAAAGGCATTTTAAATCTTCCTAAAATGTTTTATTTCTTATTTTTAAAAACAGCCACTGGTAATTCCCCAGCATGCTGTGCCGCCCAGATCACCTCTGAGCTTGTTGGATGTCTGCATTAAGGTTGATACAGCAACTGTATTTACTACTGGGGGATATCATATGAGTCGGGCTAAGCCGGTAGGGATGATATCAGCTTTTGTTTGAGCCGCCGCTACGTGGAGAGACAGTCGTAAGTACTGTACACCTGTCTCATTAGAAGAACCATGCTGTTGACCCAGTGTATTAGCCTGGGCCTAATCCTGGCGGATCTGAACAGGGTTCCCTAAGCCTCTCATATGGATAAGTCTTCCCCTGAGCCACCATGACAAGGCTGCAGCACAATGGAAAACCGGGCCACGCTAACACATCATTATGCTCTCCCAAACAGATACAGATTATGAGAGAGGCTGGGTTTTGTTTGTTTATTGGCAACGTTACTGTCAAATTATTGCTCTTACTGGCAGACACTGCAAGAGGTTATTCACACCACAGACACACACATATACACACCCACACACTTACGCAGATACACATCCATGCACACACACACCCATAATAAAACCACATCCACTGGCAAATTGGACCTATTGAAGCTGCCTGATGTTTTTGAATCATAACAGGCATTTAGACACGTATTGTGGTGAATAAGATCCTTGCCTTGTAAATCATTATTCATTTGTCACTTAAAGGAATAGTTCAACATTTTGGGAAATAGACTTATTTGCTTTCTTACCGAGAGTTAGATGAGAAGATCTCAGGTTTGTATTGTAATCTGTTTTTAATTATTATTTTAATATTATATTAGCATAAAGACTGGAAACAGAGGGAAACAGCTAGCTTAGCTTAACAGCCTGGCTCTAACCAATGGTAACAAAATTACAGCACCTCTAAAGCTAAATCATTAAAACAATACACATCCGTACAAATACTGAAAAGTGAAAAATAACACAGGAGTTTGCATGCCAAATTATTTCTTGGCCGGGCGAGGTTCTTGCAGTCTCTGCTGGCTACCTGACGCACGGTGACAACAAGACTTCAGGAAGTTACTGAGCCTGGCCAAGAATAGTCATTTTTACACTTTAGCGTTTGTAAGTATTAAACAAATGAGATATAATAAAATATAATAATATACTAAAAAGTTAATTAGAGGTGCTGGGATTTTGTTACTTTTGGACAGAGCCAGGCTAGCTGTTTCCCCCTAAAATACACTCATTTTACCAGCCTAAGTCAGAAAGTAAGGCTGCAAAGAAAGAGTGCCTTATGTTCACTAATTTAGATACAATGGATTTAAGCTATTTTCCAAAATTAAGTTCCGTTGTTGGGTTTGGACACTTCTGCTCACAGAAGGTGACAATTTCTAATTTCTAAACTTCTCTTAAACAGCAGAAAGTGAGTGCTCCTTTGAGGTATCCAAGTTCTTTTGGCCTGACAGGATTTCTGGGTGCTGTAGTTTTTCACTTTCAAAACTGCTACCATTTGGTGCTGCCAACACACTATTGAGGCTTTACAATACAAAGATCAGTCTTATTATACAGTGTTTGATGTCAGTAAAGGAATGCATTTGCCTGTTTCATCGATGTTGATGGACCGTCATTGCCGTCATCAATGTCATATCGAGAGTGAGAGAGAGACCGAGACAGAGATAATAATGTCTGATTTGGACTGGAAGTAGAAATCAAAGCCAATCACAAAGCTCCCTCTCCACTTATTGACTCTTTTTTGTAAACATCAAGATGAGGAGATTGATTATTGAGAGAAGTTAAAGCAGTGTCGACTGCTTCTTTTCACATGTCCTTGTCATTTCTCTCTGTTGTTGTGCTTCACATTTTTATTTGCCACAGCTAGCAGGAGTATGCCTTTAATTATATATTATTGTAAAGCTTAAGTTTAGATGAATGAACTGGTGTGTTTTACAAATTTTCTTTCACGTTCTTTAGTGGTTTCTTAGTTTAAAATGTTGCACTAGCCGTTCTCTACTGTAGAAAACAAAACCTAGCACATAGGCTTATACCCAGCCTCATCATCGGCAATCTGCTACCGCGACCCTGTTGAAGATGAGAGCTGGTGATTGAACAAAGCACTCAGTGGAAGGAAGCTGTCGAACCTCTGAGCGCTGTGTGCATCGCGGCTCCGCCTGGCAAAATGCAAATGTCAAGTGACACTCGACAAGTCTGTGATTAAGATTTAATAGAGAAAAATGTGAGGCGAGGATATTACCCTAACTAAGACACATCAGCTGGCTCTCCTCACGGTGTCCCACCCCGTCTCCTCACAGCCTTGTTACAGCAGGAGGCCACTATTACCAGGATGCAAAATCTGAGGTGTTTTTATGCGTATGCAAAACATTTTAATTATTTGTATCTGTCATCTTCTGCACCATTTGCAAATAAAGATTTGTTCACCAAAAAATCTGAGGTGTTGCAGGCAGCAAATAAAGCAACTAGCATGTGTAAGGGGTATTTACACAACATGCATTCACATTCACAAGTACTTGTTGGGTCCATTTGGGTTTATGGTTTGAAATTTGAAGGTTTGCAGGTTGAACTTTTGGTTGTTGTTTTAAAATAGCAAAACAGCAGTCTTAATATCTCCAACGTGCACTTCACCCAGGTACAACCTTATAACTCCGCGCTCAGGATTTGTCACCAGGAAATGCTCAAGAGGTCAAACAACACAGGGAGTGGACATGCAGAGGAATCCCATGAGCACGCTCACAGACGAAGGTCAGCACTGCTCTACCAGCACTTAGCAAGCTACCACGTCACCAACCAATCTCTCCGCTGCAAATCTCCTCTGAAATTTAAAAAATTTAATTTGTCAACATGTTTCTATCATATGCTCCATCACTGTCCGAGCTGGTGGCAGGGGCCAGAGGCACGGGTGGAGGGGGGTGAGGGGGGCTGACGTGCTGCAGGGCCAAGGCAGCTGCTCTCAGATGGGAAGACGGCGCTGTGATTAGGCCCTCACGTTGGCTGGAATTGTCCTGGACAGCCTAGAAATCAGATTATTAACTCTGATACCAGACACTCTGTCTCCTGGCTGGGATTAGCATGAAAATTTTGATATGGATCGATAAGCAATCTTTTCCCTTCTTCACAATCTCCCAAGGCTTCATTAATCTGTGTGTATGTTTATGTCAAGGAATTAAGACATCCCTGTTACCCCGTCATCCCTTTCTCCAACACACACACACACACACACACCCCGCCCCCAGCTCTGTTCTCTCAGGATGCTAGATGGGAGCATCTCATAGAGATTTATTAAATCAAGTACTGACTCTACTTACCTCAAAGAAAATTGCCTCCTGTTCCTCCATCCGGCCTCTCAGGTCTCTCCATAAGTCTAAAGATCACTCTTCTGCTCTTCAGTTAAATCCACTGAGTGTTATATCGTAGCATTACTTGACACTATTTGACATCTGACTGTAATACAGTAGATACACTATTCCATAAACACATTCCCATTTGCAGAGCAAATTGCTTTTTATGAGTCTGTGCGTAATCCTACTGTATTTCATATCAGTCCAGTTGTCATATTACAGGTGCATTTGAATGAGAGCAAAATTCAGTTCATTCATTTTTATTTATTTTTTTACAAAAAGGCAGAAAGACTTATCAGTATTTTCACACTGGCTGTACGACTACACCCCAATTTAACTTCATAACTTAGAAATAACAAAGAGGAAAGTAAATTAAACAATTTAATTTAAAATAAAATAAATAGGTTTTAACATAATTGAACCCTAGAAGCCTCTTCAACAAGAGCAGAGGGGCATAGAATATGTAATTTAGGAATATGTAACTTTTTTTAGCTTGAAACATAGTGAAAAGAGAGAAATGACAGTCATCATTGGTATGTGTTGATTTTTAGCTCCTCTTCGGTGAGTATTATTCCTGCCAAGTTTAGTACAGCTACAAAGACTCCTGGTAGTCTTACAGAAGCATTAACATGGTCACTAAGGTCACTTAGTGCATAATGTAAACGCATAATGTTCCAGCATTGCTCAATCAACTGTACATTTGTACAGTAGATGGTTTGCCAAGTTTTAACTTCCCTAAAAGCTTCAAAATCTTAGGAAAACTTTCAAAGTCGCTGCTTGTTTTCTTGTGACAGGCTGTTGGAGCAAATGCAGAGGAGCTGTCACTACCAAACCAGTCATAACTATTTAACCCTGTTCATGGTCTTTAAGGTGCCAGGAAGTCATCCTTCAGTGTCTTAAGAAAATAACTGTTTTTGGACATTTTTGAGCACCGTACTATCACCTTTTAATTTGTTCATCCTACAGAGTAAAATTTGACTGGTTTCATCCCTGTGGATCAGAATAACTAAATTAATAATTCAAAGACATTTGCAGTTCATTAAATTGTTTCATGAACACCAAATATGGCCAGAAATGTTAATCTTAAGCTGTCATTAAGACTGTCATTTTCTTCCAAAATGAGTTCAAAAAATCCTCCACATGGGTGAACTAAATCCACATGTTCCCATGCAAATCAATGACATTATCTAAGCTAACCACTCCACTTTATTTCAAGATATTAACACACAAGAAATGTATGAAAAACTGCATTAAAAACAAGGAAATGGCAATTTGCTTCACTTATTTTAAGAGTGAATAGAGATGTAGTATATAGTCAATAAATTATACCTTTAATAGCATTTTGCTGAGACAAGTGTTTGTTTTTTGCAGGATGATATCAGAACTACAGAGTTTAATTCCCTCTCATCCAACTCATAACATCACAGTGAGCGATGTTATGCGATCACTCTGCAGGATCTAATATCCCCTCTTACTTTCCTAATGTCAAACATAAAGAAATAAATATATAACCATAACAAATGACACACATAATGAAAGGAATATGTAAATGTGTTGATGGATTATCTGAAACTCAAGGCATGGGCGGAGAGTGCCCGAGCATAACCGGTGGAAAGGATCAGTGCTCGTATAATTATGACCCATACACAGAGCATAATTAATCTCGCCTGCATCATTAGGAAACACGAGTCCAGCCATGTCATTAAAGTGCTTTTAGTCGTCCTACTGTCCTCCCTTTGCCCCGATGCACTCTTTGTTTTACCAGCCCACTGCTGGTCATTTACAGAAAGAGCACTCATCTACGCGGCGGCATGACTCCTCACATATTGTCTTTATGTCCAATCATGGTTAATAATGAAGAGCTTTAGAAGGAAGGAAATGAATAAATTAAAGTCTGGGGGAAAATTTGGAGTCAAGTTTGACAGTGATAAAGGATTTCTTTTAAGTTGAACTCGGGCTATTTTATGATTTGATGAACTGCGTCGGTCAGCAATCTGATTAAAACTCTCCTCGACTCCTTGACTTGTAAGAAAAAATGTCAGACTTCATTTAGAGCTGCAGACTTACTATTTCAGAGGAAATTCAAACGTCCATGTGTCTCAACTTTAACATATTGTTTTATTTCATGCACCAAAAAACTGGGTTAAAAGCAACATAATTAGCACCGTTTCCTTTGTGGCTTCCAAGTACACTGTTAGTAGAGTCATATTATTTACTAAAGCGCTAATACTATTATCCTATGTCCATTAACAAAGTGAGGTATGTGTATAGGTAAGTGGATCCAATTGGCTAAGAGCTTGTGGTTTCAGCAGAGAGTGCTTTCAAGTCTGCACACTCAAAAGTATTGGACTAGGGGTCAGGTTCAAATTAATTAAAGGGCTATAAATGAAAGAGCCTGCTAATGACTGCAATCTTACCTACCCAATATTTAATATTTCATCATTAAACAGTAAAATGACCCGATATGATCCTAATACAGTCCCAATTATGCAGCATTGATCAAAGTGACCTTTTCATACCGAGCAGTGGAAAAAAATCAATCCAGCACCTCCTCCTCTTTTCTCCATTCTGCCTTACTATTCCCTGCATACTAAAGTTCCACTGGCTATAGTTGCAGCCTGTATATACGTTTATATAATACATACAAAGCAAAATGCTGCTTGTTAAATCAACTGACCCCAGCACAGAAAGCAATCTCTCCATGCCCATATGTCTAATTCCTTTGTTCAGAAACATGTTGTATTTCTCTTTGTGTTTGTTTGTTTTTGCCTCCCACCTGTGTCCCCCTCCCCCGCCGCCTCGCCTTGTCTGCTGCCAGACACCCAGCCATGTTAAATCCCAGAAGCAGAGACAGGTGACGAAAACGGGGCCAGACTTCTCTGCCCATCAGTCGAGGCACCGGGCTAGGAGCCATCATAATGGCTAATTCCTCCCCGCCTGGCCCAGGGAGCAGGAAAAGAAGCGAGACGGGAAAAGTGAAATCGGTACAATGCCTAAACGCATTTCGCTGCAGGATCTGTCTTGATTTGGTGTACTGCTTGACACTCTCCATTTTCTGTTTGACTGGTAACTGCTGATGTGCTTTTCCCTTGTCAACTCACCATGAAACAAGTTCAACGTATTTCTAAAGATTGCCAAGTTTGGCTGCTGTTTAGCTCAAGAACAATGGACCAGATCAACTTGATTAAAGTTTCAATGACTAAAAATACATTCTCCTAAGGAAAAACATTTTTTTGTACAGTCTGCACAGAATATGTTAGCGAAGTGTGATTGAGAGGAGATCAGGGTTTTTTCCCAAGGTTTATAGTGTGAAAGGAACCTTGGGCGTAACTTTGGTTTTAAATTTGATAGGGGCGTTTTTGCAGGATGGCCAATATGTGAATGTGTGCACTTACTCTTTTTCTTTTCCATATGTACACATGTGCACACTAATATACTGTACACACACACAAATACCTTAACTCTGCAAAATGTTTACTTCACTCAATATGCTTTTGCTTGTATACCATGCCTAAAAGGATTTTTCTCAGATTTTGAACATATATCTTACATTTTATTTTATTTATATAAATCTGAGGCTAAGCATAATTATAAATTTTTAATATGACAGATTTGCACAATAAATGTTACAAGAAAATAATAAACCTGTGGGTAATGTGCTACTCTGTTAGGACCAACTATCTGCTCTTCAAACCTCACCTGAGATTCTCTAACTCTGTCCTTCTTTCAGTCTCAAAGAAAACACACAAACCTGGCAACTGCATGGATCTTACCAGTGACAGCTAACACTATGTGGAGTTAAAATGACAAGACCTTTTGGGATCAGTAAATATACTGGTAGGGACAATTCAGCAGCACTGTGACCATTGGTAGGGACCTGTCCATACCCAAATCTACTCCTATGGAAGGAACCCACATTTGACACTGAACTGAAAATAAATGACAATGGAGAACACACATAATCTCAACATGAAAATAAAAACTGTAACCACTCATTTTATCTCACACAGCCAAATGTGAGGCAAGTCATAAACTAATCTAACATCCATGTTCACCACCCTGCTTATGAATCAGGCTGCTTATGAACAGGCTTATGAATCATAGCCTGTTAAAACTGTATGGGCTTTAGTAGAAAGGTAAAAGATTGCTTTTATTCTTTATGACTTGCCTGAGGAACAGCAGCTTATAATCCACTAAGCACATCTTAATCAATGTTCCCCTCTGCCATGCTGTGGCCTGTAAGGAGCAAAACAGAACATGATGGATATAATCTGTGTAAAACCTCTCTCCCTGGAGCAGATTAATTATGATCTTTGTAAGTCATAAACACATCCTTTTAATTATTGATGGCTAACCCTTTGAAATGAAATTGAAATTAAATCTGTCTGATTTACCGTGGCAGCGTTATGAGCTGCCTTGCTCTTGGCTGCTTTATAGAGACCAAGGAGGTAAGTCAGCAATTGCATAAAACATTTCATTGGCTAAATGGAGAGGGATCATACGCTCACACCAAAATTTGTTCATTTTCATTGGCACGAATAGCAGGGTTTCAAGGTGAGCAGGTTGATGGGAAGTGTGTGTGTGTGTGTGTGTGTGTGTTTATGTGTGTGTGTGTGTGTGTGTGTGTGTGTGCAGGTGGAGGGACCCTGGTTTTCCATGACAGCTCTTCTTGAATCAAGTGTGGCACCCTCATATGAGTGAAAATAATGGAATCCTATATGTCTTTGAACATGTCAGCATTTCACAGCAGGCCCAAATGGAAGGTGACGGCTGGTCGCGGCAGACGAGGAGGACAGCAATGCTGAAATGGGAATCAGGCGACCATGAGGCCATCCCTGCGGCTGACCCGCAGTCAGCCCAAGCTGGGACTCACTGTCATCAAACATCAAGCAGCTAAAAACCTCCATCCTCTCATTTTCTGTCTTTGTTTACCTGCTTGTTTATGGGACACAGCAGGAAAGCAAATAAGGAGTTTACATGGGATTTTACTATGACATAAGTGTTATTAAGTAAGTTAGTATAGTATATATATATATATATATATATATATATATATATATATATATATATATAATATATTATATATATATTTAAATATTTTCTCACTTATCTCTATTGGTATCTAAGGATGCAGATAGTTTGGGGTTTTTTATTAGTGGTGGAACGTAACTAAGTACATTTATGCAAGTACATTTCTGAATACTTGTTCACTACATTTTAGATGGAAATATTGAACTTTTTATTTCACTACATTTTTTCGACTGTTACAAGTTATTTTGCAGGTTATGATTTTACATAAAAACATTTGATCAGCCTCCAAAATATGATGATTTGTTATAAATTAAACAACCCAACTGTATGTAAAGTAGTTAAAATTGGCTCCAGCTTGATCAGCTACAAAATCAAAAAGCTGCTGCCATGTTAATAATAATCTCTCTTGAAAAGTACTATTCTACATAATGAGTATGTTTACTTTTGATACTTTAAACATATTTTGCTGCTAATTGTACTTTTACTTAGGTAACATTGTCACTGCAGGACTTTCCTTGTAATGGGGTATTTTTACACCGTGGTATAACTACTTTTACTTAAATAAAGGATATGAGTAGTTCTTCCACCACTGTCTTGGCAAGATTTTGAGATATCCATCGCCAAGCATTGGATAATTACATTTATAAAAATTCAATAGCAACATCTCTTTCCAGAAACAGGGTCCCAGTCACTCTAGATGATCCAAAGAATACACTGTAAACAGTTTTTATAGGAACTATTTCTAGTTCCATTTAGTAGTTCCAAAAATATCTGAACTGGCCCTTTATGCTAATGGTAGTGAAGTGATATGTATGTGTCTTCTGAGGAGACATTTAGCTTTTTTCGGAAAACACATGGCATGAATTCATGACACAATAAATTTACAATGCACGGAACCAACTTTACATTAGTTTTACTATAATGATGACACGGTCTTCAATGCTCTTTCTGAGAATATACTGTATTTCTCATATTCGTGGTTGTCTGATCACCAACTGGAGATCACAGTTTACTCACCATTTATCATTACTACTAAACTGGACTTAATAAGCATGTAATGGGCAATGAACAGGATTATAGAAACACACACACAACACACACACACACTGTGACATCTCTATTTCATCCTCTTGCCTTATTATAAAACCGCCAAAAATATAATTAGAAACCTCCAGCCTGAGATAAGAGGCAGTGGTGTACGGGTGATTTAAAGCGTTGTAGGAGTTTCTTGAGTTTGTGGCTAAGGGCAACATGCGCGACTAAGTATGGGGGTCGGATAACCTGGAACCACTTACAACAGAGGATGTCCTTTTTCTTTCCTATCACCGGTTTCCTTCCACTATACTGTAACACACGTTAAAAAACAACAACACCTCCCTCCCCCCAACACAAGTTCCCCTTAAAACATAGATCCCCCAACCTGCTTTCACATGACTAAGCCATTATCCACCCCCCACCCCCCAGCACCACCCATCCTAATCAAAGATACAGAGATGAAAAGGCTTTATTAATAAAAGTTCCCCTTCAGGAAGATGGGAACTAAATGATTGCTCGAATGTGCCGAATTTGAGGCAGAGCTGCTGGCAGACTGGGCATCTGGACTGGGCGGGGCCAGCAGGAAACTCTTGCATCTGGAAGCTGTTTACTCTGCAGAAATTAAGAGACGCACCACGCACAGATATACCACCCGCAGTCACTAACTTGGAGTGTAAGTGAGTGTGTGTCTGCTTAAGTAACACATGTTTTGTTTTTTCCTTTCTTTCCATTTTCCTACCCATTTTTGGTGTGTGTCTTCCCTATATTGCTCATGTTCATAACAAAACTGTATGAGTCTGCTTCTACTGCATCTCCAAATATGAAGGGGGTGCTGTATCTTTGTGTGACCATCCGTCATGTGACAGAAACACTTCTTAGCATCCAGATGTAGCGCACCATACTGTAGCTTCAGCTAGTTTAATGGATGAAAAGTGAAACAGATGCAGCTGTGATGCTTCATAAAAATCCATTTGTGCACAACAAGCCATTACACTTCTGCAACAGCAAAGGACATCCAAAAACACTTTACAGAAGATGTGGAATCTGTTCCTGTACAGCACAGCAGTGTTTTTCTTCTATTTTTTTCTCATACTACTTTTCTGCTGCTCAGAGGCTTTTCTCTGGTTGCTGTGGTGATGGAGGAATGTCACATTAGTCTGTGATTATCTCTATGAGGTCTGCATTCGGTTTCCACCAACTTGAGTAATTGCATTTTTCGTCTTCCTTCTTCTTCTTTTTTTTCTTTTTTAATCAAACTCACAAACAATAAGCGGGCAGGCGCTGACAGAAAGTCAATGCAGCTCGGACAGCCGTGTGGTCTGAGAAGAAGGCCCGACACCGACGCCTTTTATGCTCGGGATGACGAGGCCAAGTGGGCCCCATCACATGGCCGCCAGGTTAAACAAAAAGCCTCTGAGCAATCGGCCTTGGAGGGCTGAAGCGAAATCCAGTGCAGCAACGCAGACAGCCACCACTGTGCAATTCTAGTTGTCAGACAAAAGACTGATGCTATCTAATAAAGAGGGCTGCATCCATCTCAAGCACACAAACATCACCGACAACACAGAAAGGCAGAAAGAGGAAGAAAATGGGGGTGTGTAAGGAGAGGCAGGCGTGACAGTTGTTGTCACCAAATAGGAGCTGGAGTCTGTCAATGAGAAATGAACAAAATAAATGAAGACTAGGATAGTGGATTGCAGATGCAGTGCAATAACATGAGGTCATTCTCAAAATCATTGGTGTTCAAAATAGGGCCTGGGGACTCTGAATGGCCCTTAAAGGGGTTTAGAGGAGTCCACAGCAAAATGAGGAGTAAGTTACAGTCATTTTACAGACAAATGTAATTTTGGGGCACTTGCTGAAATGACTGATAATGTTGTTTTTCTGTGGAGGACGGTCTCCACTGAACTCAGATGGTGAACATGGTAAACAATATACCTGCTTGGCATCAGCATGTTAGCATGCTGACATTGGCATTTAGCTCAAAGCATCACTGTGCCAAAGTACAGCCTCACAGAGCTGCTAGCATGGCTGTAGATTCTTAATCTTGTTTCCCATATAATTTCTTTAGGAACCAACTTAGACGCAGCAGCCAAAAATATGTCAGTATGTGAGTCTGTGAGATGACAATAGTACCCAGTAAATATGATAAAGATGTGACACATGCAGATAGCACACACTTACATGGTGATTAGGGCTGAAAAGGTGCAGACAAGACTGGAAGAGGATGAGACATGACTGCTGTTAAAATTGAATACTTGGTGAGAGTGCACTTTCATGGAAACGCAAGGCTCATGTCAGCCTGCGTGCGATCACCGTTAACATATGCATGACAGCGGCCATGCTGAGATGTTTGCTAATTTCCCCCCATTTTTAAAATTCCATTTTATTTGTACTCATTGATTTTGTGTGAGGATGGGAATAGGCGGCCATCAGAGCTCCAGGAATAAAATGCTGGCACTGACCTGTGCATAGATAATTCGCCATGAAAGACAATCAATAAATAACAAACACTCCCTAATCAGCCAAGGAGCTGACAGAATGACATTCCATTATCCCCATCTGGCCCAGTGTAGTCAGAACAGCCAAACCTCGGAGGGCCAGGTTTCCACCAACACACACTTTCTTACCAAAGCCTGTCCAGCCCTTGATGTCACATCACAACACACACACAGGAAAGTGATTCCTGACAGACAAATAATTGCCTTACAGACACAGTGTGTCACTGCTGGCCCCCCTACCAAAACCATCTCATAAAATGTTGTAAAATGAGCACATACTCTGAAATGCAGATTTATTGCAGTTCAGTGATTTTGAGACCAATTATGTGAGCATTATGCTCCTCCATAACAAACAGATTAATGTGACATAACATTCTCTTGTGTGTTACATGAAAAGGGTAGCTAACATTTGAGTTGAAGTAATTAAACAGATATGGTTAATATAAGCAACAGAAGATAGGCGGTCCACAAATTCTGTTTAGTTTGTTGTATTCTGGTCAGGCTCAGTGAGAATTTGCTTGGGTTAGGTGTGAAATTAATAAGCATGGACCAAAAACCTTTATGGATTTCCTCCAGGTGCTTTGGTTTCCTCCAACTACAAAATACTTGCCTTTTAGATATTAGGTATTGGGTTAAAGAAATACTCGATCATTACACTTGACCGACTGGCACTGGCACTGGATCAGCCCTTAACCAACCAATAGATCATTGGCAAGTGCTCTCCCTTTCTGATACATTAAAAGAAACCCTTCCTTCACGTGTTTGGATTAATGCACCACATCCCACCAGGTTTTCAAATTGGAAAAACATGGTACCTATTCTAGAAACCCCAAATTCAAACCACAAGAAAACTAACAACATTGGTTGTTTTGTTCAAATGATTCAAACCATAAAAAGCGACCTCTTGTGGTTGTGCAAATTAGAGGTCTTGAGAGGTCTTACATTTTGGACCAGATCTGAAACTGTATAAATATGTAAATGCATACATTTGTTTGAAAGACCCAACCTAAACTGACCTGACAATAGTCAGACCCAGTCTGAATAGAACCAGTCATAATTGGACTTGTTCCAAAATGTGGTTGACCCTGACCGAACAAAGAAAGAGAACATCAGCAGCAGCATGATCCATCGCTAACTGTAGAGCACAGTCGAAAGGGTAGCAATACATATGCTTTTTTCCCTGCGCTTCACAGTTCACACTCAAAATCTCACCTCTAAAACCACATCTTTCTCCTGTGATGATTTTGACACAGCCAGCGAGTCTGCTTGGATCCCCTTGAGTATTAGACATATTGACATGCAGACCTGAAACCTGTGGCAACAGGACCCTACCCACCTAATTAGACAGAATTTAATTTGGACCTGGCACAACTTGGGTCCTAATGACTGTCCTACCTCAGAAGCAAAGGCCGAAGGAGCATGGCATTGCTACGGCACTGTAGACTGGGGTTTGCATCTTGTCTTTTAACAGCAGTCAAAGATGTTTTCTTTCAGCCATGACAACAATCTTTTCCTAACCTTGACCACACTTTAGTTGCCAACGCTGACCCTAACCTATTCCGGTGGTGGCTCAGAAAGTGCTCAGATCAGTATTTTCTGTGACGGTCACATCTGTATTGTTTTTGGTAGGGACTGACAAATTATTTATTTTGTAGTTTAGGTATACAGACTTGTTGCAAATTCATCTTGACTATCCACCATCTTGAACTAACCAACCAGCTCGCTACATGTAGGGCATGCTACGTGCTACATTGGTCCTGAACGTTGGCATTGGACGAAAATTGTGAGGTGTGGAATTCCAACTGGGCTATGTTGAGCCATGTCTAATTTAATTCTGCAGTGCATCTTAACCAGTTCACAGATGCAGCAAGACTGTTAGTTCAAACAAAAAATATATTGCTGCTCATTGTCGTCATAATCCAAACCACTTCCCATACCTCCCCAGTCCCCACTTAACACACATCACTTGGGTGAGTCATGCAAATGAGGGGTTGTCTCCATATGGTTCTCAGACCACAACTACCTCTGATTTATCAGTCTACAGTATGTAGTTTGAAGTGGTGTCAAAGTTTTATGATCTTACATGGTATGTTTTGTAGGATCATTTCCAGAGTACATTGTGCACTCTTTTGGGCATAACTGTATGTCTATGGTCAGGTATTGTTAGAAATAAGAAGAATATAGACAACAAAATGAACAAAAAACATCACCAATAGTTGTTTTTCATTTTGTGCTATAGCAATCATTGCCCTTGTTTTTTTGCTTATTTCCCTTTTCACCAAACAAACCCATATTGTTGCTGCTGGAAAAATAAATGTATTTCAGTGGGAAAGACCTAATTGACACTGGATGTTTAGAACAGCAAAATGAAAAGCTTTCATGAACTAACGTGTGTACATTTGTGTGTGTGTGTGTACTTGCCAATGAGGGTCCCCCAGTCTCCCTTGCTGACTTAGGGGAGTGAGGCTATAAAGGCAATAAAGCTCTCCATGTCTAAGCGGTTTACAGTGCACCGGTGCCAGTGGTGGATGTATACACATATTGCACATATTGTCTCAGAGGTGTGTGTGTGCAGGCATTTGACAAGGTAATAGTGCAGTCTATGGTGGTAATCTCTCATTGGTGTGAATCATTCCCATTCAAAACATGAAAAGCAGTATGATAGACAAGGAACAATTAACATTCAGGGTTTTGTAAAGGATGAATTTATCAGCATAAACAAAGCCTCTTAACATGTAGCTGAATACATCCACTGCAACATTTTGAGGTGATTATGCTTGAATAAAGGATGAATAGCAAAATAGGTACATTGTGTTTCAACACTCCTGATTCTGCAGATTATGTGTAATCTCCTGTTTTGTGAGTGTCTGTGAATGTGTGTGCGTGCACTCTCAGTGGGAGCTCCTATTTCAAAGAGCTACCTCATCATTCATGCTCCTCAACACGAGCAGCTAGTTTTCATAAAGTGCCAATACGTAGCATGCACTGAAAATGAGCGCGGTATCATGTTGCCTCTTTGCATGCCAAACCATTAAGTAGGTTTCCCATTTTTTTATTTAAAGATAGGACGGAAATGGCAAGCTGTGAGTCATGTCTCCGTCTCATGCTCCATTTTGGAAATTAAACATTCTTAATTAATCTAATGGAGCTAATGTGCCGATACTTCCTACATCCTCTGCCTGGAATCCTTTCTGTAACCTGAGAGACACCTCGCAACACAGAGAGGTGCTGGAGGGCGAAGTGCTACAAGCCACCACAGGCCTTTGGCCCTGTTCCTTACTGACATCATAGGCCTGGCTGGATGGGCTGTCTCAGTAGCTGATGAAGCATGGAGACAGACAATTTGGTATCACTAGCCGGCCGCTGCTACAATGCTAATTACTCAAACATGTATTGCAGTTCACAAATTAACATCCGCACCACAAGAAAACAACCAATTCTGTCCAAGAAAAACAGTCTACGCACACACAATATCTAGTGACGGCCCAAAGTTTTCCTATGAATACTTTAAGGAGTTACGGTTTAATTATTCAAATGGCTCACTAGTAAGTGCTCCGAGTTTTTTCTGCTCAGTGGTACCATCTTTCACTTCTTCTCAACTGCATGTCACACATTTTCTCTGAGCACTCAGGGCCAAAATGAGTTTCAGTCATGGATCATGGCAAGTAATGAAATAATCCCAAAATGACACTGTGAAATTGCTGGATGAGAGAAGGTGCCGCTTGTCAAGCAGCTGATTCTATTCCCCCATCTATCTCTGATCTGTTGAAGTCACACACTATCAAGGAGAAGTGCCGCTGCTGTATATATTTGTTTGAGATGTGCCGGCTGGTGACAGGGGGTGAAATCAGCCGTGTGGGAGTTATCGGATGTTCTAGTTTGTGCCCCCATAACATCGACATGAGACACCTCCTGCTTCTCCCACCTCTCATTTCTTCGGGTGGCGAATGGTTAAAGGTGGGGGATTTGAAAGAACAAACAAGAAGGCGACGGCCACTCACTGACTTAACCTCTGTCATCAGAGTGCTCTAGTGTCAGCACGCGAATCAAATCAAGATGTATGGGCCCTATCCCGGCCACTGGAGGCTCGCCTCATTGGGCCCAATTTCATCAGCACCAGTAACTGTTCATATAGAAAGATTAATAGAGCGTCCGACCATGCTGCTCTGAGAGGAGGAAACACAGACGCATACAAATAGGTTCCTAGTCGATGGGTGAAGGGGAGTTATTACAGTGTTGCGCGCCAGGAAGAATAGGTGGAAGCACCTCAGAGGGGGCCTCCACTTTGATGCCTAATTGATAAGGTTCCACAGTGACATGTTCATTTGTGAGACTTTATTGTTTTAATTGCATTACACTTTGTCACTGAGCTACTGTCTGCTTTTTCCATCTCTCTTTTATCCCCGCTGTAATTGTACAGTGCTTTGCATGGTTATTTGTGTGGCACAAAGGACCAGGACACTTTACGAGGGCCTCGATTGGCTCGCTGCCCAGGTGCATTAAAAATACTGACATATTTTCCAATGAAACATAAATATAAAAGTAATGTGCTGAGCTTGTGTATCTAGAGTAAGTTGAATGCAAGGTGATCTCTATAAATGATGCACTAGTATATAAAAATGTACATCTATTTATATTACAAAAAGGAGGGTAAACAATTCAAAGCATCAACAATACAATCAGTGATTTCAAAGCAGCCAGCTCATAGTCTCAGTTTTGTAAAGGTTAGACCGCTGCTTTCCCTCCAGCTATTATCCTGCCACAGCCGTGTCAACAAGCTTATGTTTATGCTGTTACAACATCCCTTTCTGGTTTAGGATGTAATCTTGTTAATGGTGTAAGCTGTGTTTGCACTATTGTTTTGAGTATTTGTGTGTGCAATTGTGTGTCCTCATTCATTCTCTCTCTCTCTCTCTCTCTCTCTCTCTCTCTCTCTCTCTCTCTCTCTCTCTCTCTCTCTCTCTCTTTCTCTGTTTTTGTTCGCTTTGGTCCGGTGGCCTGGTTAAGAGGGTCCACTTTTCCATTTGAAGGGTAAATTTCTTGTTTTCTTCCTCTCCTTAACATGATTAGAAAGAAGCTAGTTGCTTGTAACTTCTCTCGGCTGCTGTGTTAAACATGGCCCTTCACACAGTATAACCCCAGAGGGTGGCTCCACTCCACCAAAATGCAATGTATTATATCAAGATGAATGATGGAAGTGTCCATGTGATTATTGATTTAACTGTAACACAGAACCGAAATTGCCTTGTTTCCCTTGTTTCTCACTCAAAAGTAAACTATACTGCACTAACTAATTTATATTATGAAACAGTAAACATGGAAGGAATATGAGATGATGGGCCGCTGGAACTGCAGCTGAACTTCAGTATTTTGTTCACTCTGGAGATGAAGAGAGGCTGTCTACCACCTGTCCAAAGCATCCTGCCACAGCAGAGCCACACTGAAACTGTAGAGATGTTACACAAAATACTATGGGACACTGCAAAATATTATAAGAAACCATTGAAATAAACCTGTGATGCAGAGGAATTCTGCTCTCAGACATATTTTACATGCTTGTAATAATTTTAATGTAGGCTCACTGTAGCTTCAGTATGCAATGTGCAGCTGTATTGTATTGAATGAAATAACACTACAAATTAATATCAGATTTTACAAGAAAATGTGATTGGGACAACCCTACTTTGTATACGCTTTTAGACTTTTCAACAAGAACTGTTAATCACTTCATACAGAGGGTCAAGGCCCACTGACCTCTTGGGCGCCTTGGCCTGTGACCCGTTGGCCTGTTTCGTAATCCAATCCATCCATGACAGAAAAACCAATATCAAATATGTTTTTCAAAAAGGTTAAACCAAATGAGATGGGGGCAAATCTCATTTTGCCCCTCTCTCTACTTCTCCTTTCCATCTATTTGCATGCACACTTACTGTATTCACAGTATGCTATACTGTACAGTATGTGGGTGTTGATAACACTGTAGCTGCTTTACTTCTTCTCGTGGCATTCCACTGACACAGATTGCTGTTTCACAAGCTGACTTCCTCTCTCTCTCGCATGGCCCTGGCCACTGGCATCACTCTTGTCCTGAGGCTTGCATTAATGAATTCAATAAATAAAGTGCCACACCAACCCATCCATTACGTGCATTCAGAACAAAACATTAATCAATTCCACTGTATGTACTAATGCAGCGGTCCCAATCAATTTGAACTTCTTATGACAATTAACGAAGCTTTAGCGGCCACTCTGAAACATGCTGACCCATCAATTACTGTCTCCATGAAACTGGCTGGCACTAATGGCAGCTCACTCCTGGCTCTCTCTGTAGCTAACTTCACTGCACCTATGCAAACACACACACACACATATGGCAATAGAGGGTTTATGGAGTGCAGACAAGGATCAATTCATATCAATTATACATGCTTAGCAAGATGTGTTAATTCACATGCTTGATTACACTTCTCCATATTCATGTGACACTAGAGGGAGTAGGGACTATCCCCTCTGCAATATACATATCATCTCTTGAGCATTGTCCCTCTAAAGCAGTGGTTCTCAAACTTGGGGGCATAGTGCCAATGTAGGGGGTGCGTGGATGTTGAGCTGACCTAAAATTGCATGCATATGATTCATGTAGTGACATAAACAAACAAAAGTGCTCTAATGCTAGCAAGGCTATTTTGCTAACCTAAAGCTTGTTTATTTCAGTCGCCCGCATTGTTGACTGATAAAAACGAAATCCACTTTTCCTGAGCTGGGAGGGCATGAACATTTTTTGGCTTCTGAAGGGGTGTGACAGACAAAGTTTGAGAACCACTGCTCTAAAGGCACCTTCACACCAAAGCATGTTTTTAATAATGAATCCAAATTTTGGGGTATTTAATGCTTTAGTTGGTTGGTTGTTTTTTGGATTGAACAGGTGAGAATAACTGTCTGAAAATCAGAGCCGGCCCTAGGATTTTGGTGGCCCTAAACAAGATTTTGTTTGTGGCCACCAAAACACTCCCAATGCAACCACCAAATCACACTGCCCATAGCTGAATGAACACACACACACACACACACACACAATAGAGATGGACGAATGAATTAACAAATTTCTTTATTTGAGTGGTGGCAAGTATCTACATCTACAAACAATAACATTGTATGAAAAGTAAATGAAGGAGAAAAACACATTGTTCGAACTAGATTTTATTAAACTAGATAGCCAGCCTAGAAATAGAAGAGAGGGACAGAGTTCGTAGCTGAACTATTTTGTTTGGATTTGACAAATGTTCCTTATTGATTATGTCAGAGGGACTTCCACACATACTTACTGATAAGACTATAAAAAGCAATGCATCTTCTGACACTATGGCAATTAAATTAAGTTATTAACCAAAGACTGTCTAATAAATAAGAGCTAGGATAAATACCAAAGCATGATGATGATTTGTTGATTTGATTTTCAATTTTGTAGTAGGCCTACTGACCTCTAGGGGCAGTTCTAGGGTCACATTATTGTGGAGCCTAATTAATCTAACCTAACCTGTCTTAATCACATTAAATGTTGTATTGTCTATGAACATTTTAATTTGTCATAGATGTAAAATTGAGGACAAAGTGGGGCAAAACTCTACATACAGGATAGGTGTTTTTTGATGTGTGCTTTAAGCTTTCTAAAAAAGCCTGATGTTCAGACTTTGTCCTATGTGCAAAGACAGCCTATTTAACATATATAATTTATCATTTTTTCATGAGGGAGAGGCTTTGAGGCTTCCTCTTATTTGGCGTGAGATTTGTTCAGACAGCATGAGAGCGTGTTGGCAACTCTGTATAATGTTAACCAAAAATGTAAAATTATGTTATATTACTAGATTTCAGTATTGAGGTACAATTACATTCATGATTTTGCACATGCATATTAACCTAAACCTTCTTGGGAATCATGTGAAACTGTCCTGCCTGTGTGCGCACTGTGCTGCCAGAAGAGCCGCTGACTGAGATTACTCTGATGTATGGGAATACATAAAATTAACCTTTACAAAAATATAAATAATGATTCCACTCTACCTTCCTTTTGCCTTACAATGGTATATTGCAGTAACTACATATTTTCCAAATTCAGTTAAAGGTCCAGTGTGTAGGATTTAGTGGCATCTAGCGGTGAAATTGTCGTTTGCAACCATTTGAATACCGCTTGCCTCACCCTCCCCTTCCAAGCATGTGGGAGAAACTACAGTGGCCGCGAAATTCGTAAAAAACCTGAATGGCCCAGTTCTGGGCTATTGTAGAAACACGGCAGTGCGACATGGTGGCCTCCGTGGAAGAGGACGTACTCCCTCTGTAGATAAAAATGGCTTATTCTAAGGTAATGAAAACACAACAATTCTTATTTTCAGGCGATACACTAATGAAAACATACTTATACTACTGCCAATAGCTCCTCCTAAATGTTACATACTGGACCTTTAAAACCTGTATCTGACTGTTTTGCTATATGAATATTTATTATGACATAGAAATTTGTAATTTCTAAGAAATAGCTTTTTATATTTGTAGTAACTACAAGCTCAAAACCAAACTGTAGTGACTGCACTCCGCTGTAATCTGTGAACCTTTGAAGCTGCTGTCACACTTACCGCAGGCATTCGTTAAGAGACAGTCAACTACATGGGTAAAACAAGAAGTCTATATTGAGTAAAGCTAGCTGGTGAGAAATGGCTAGCCTTAGCTAAAACTAAAACTAAATTTAATCATTGATTTTTCTTTTACTGTTATCTGTAATTGAAAAAATATCCATTTTAATAAACTGATATGTGTCACAGATACGCCAGGCTCCACCATCCACTAATCACCCACACCTGCTCCCCATTACTTACCAATCACAACCTCAGTATGTGTCTGACCTCGTTCAAACTTAGGACTCTCCATGCCACTTGGCATAACACTTTGTTTCTCCTGTCTCCAGCATTTCTCCTGTCTCCAGCGATCTCCCTGCCTGCCTCCAGCGATCTCCCCATACCCACCATATCTGGCTGTCATTCAATAAAGAACATTCTGGTCCATCTCGGTGTCCCCTGCCTGTCTGTTCCATAACAGAAGGTCGGACCTAACCGGAAGGATGACAGCAAGATACCCCGATGACCCCTTCCTGGAGGATGTTATCCGGCGACATCTCCTCACCCACCCATCCACCACCAGTGCCTCCTGAGACACTCCTTCAACCCCTCTGGCTCTCAGAATGATTAAGCAATTACAGGCCTTCTCCGGCTCAGCAGATGACTGCGAGGAATGTTGCGGTGTTCCCTGGTCATTGGCCCATAACCCACACCAGTACCCCACCGAGTGATCCAAGGTGGCCTTCTTGGTGTCCTGGCTCGACGGACCGGTGCTCCGCTGGGCGGCAGACATCTGGTCGAGAGGTGAGGCTGTCACACAATCCTTTTGCCACTTCATATCTTTCCTCAGGAAGGAGTTTGGCCTGCCAAAAATCAAGTCGTCAATCAGTCCTCAGCCCACACCTCTACTGACCACTCTCCAGTCTACCAACCCATTACCTGCCCACACCGAAGCTCCGCCTCCCAGCTGCTCACCTGCTTCGTCGCCACCGCCTCCAGTCCCAGTGCCGCAGCCGCCGCCTCCTCCAGTCCCAGTCGCAGCAGCTCCCTGCTCCCAGACTCCATGCTGGACCTCCCACCTGTACCACAAGCATTCCACCAGGCCTCCAGATGGGGTCAAACGTCATCCCAGACCGCATGAGTTCAGCTCTGAACCTGTCCAGTCCACGGGCTGTCCGCCCGAGGTCCTCAGCCCCGCGCTAGGCCAGTCCCCGGGCCGTCCGCCCGAGGTCCTCAGCCCCGCACCAGGCCAGACAACCGAGGGTCTGCGCCTTCGCCTCCAGGTCCCTGAGGGCCCCCGCCTTTGTCTTCACCACTGGCCTCCAGTGACCTCCCACCTGTACAAGCATTCCACCAGGCCTCCAGATGGGGTCGAACGTCATCCCAGACCGCATTAGTTCAGCTACTCGCCTGTCCAGTCCCCGGGTCGTCTGCCCGAGGTACCCAGCTCCTCGCCTGTCCAGTCCCCGGGTCGTCCGCCCGAGGTACCCAGCTCCTCACCTGTCCAGTCCCCGGGCCGTCCACCGGAGGTCCTCAGCTCCACCCTGGTTCGGCTTCATGGTCGTCAGCCCGAGACTCCCCAATCCACACCGGTCCAAGCTCCTGGTTGTCCGTCTGAGGCCTACCAGCTCCACACCTGCCCAAGCTCCAGCCAGTCGCCCGGATCAACCTGCTCCCCGTGGTGGAGGACGACCACCACATTGGTGGGGGTTTTTTCGGCTCTCGGGAGCTGGCCGTGGAGGGGCTATCTACTGTCACAGATATGCTAATCACCCACACCTGCTCCCAGTTACACTCCTGCTCCCCATTAGTTACCAATCACAGCCAGTATGAAAGCCCTGCACTCACCTCAGTATGTGTCCGACCTCATTCAAACTTAGGACTCTCCATGCCACTCGGCATAACACTTTGTTTCTCCTGTCTCCAGTGTTTCTCCTGTCTCCAGCGATCTCCCTGCCTGCCTCCAGCGATCTCCCCATACCCACCATATCTGGCTGTCATTCAATAAATAACATTCTGGTCCATCTCGGTGTCCCCTGCCTGTCTATTCCGTAACAACATGTTTGTAATTAAGTTAGTTATTCCACATAACTAAATGAGGCAGTGGATTCTGTTAATGTGATCATGATGGAGAAAAACACCCTAGCTAAAGGTCCTGCTAAAGGTAACTAGCTTAAAGTTAGGTAAGTACAGGTCAGTGGAAAAAAAATAACCACAGGTGTTAATTTAAACAATTTCAGTTCTTATTCATTCTTATTCAGATTTACTCAGCTGTCTCTCTGAATGCCCCAACCTCCCTCCACCCCACCAAATCCCCCTATCCTTCAGCGGGCCTCTGTGGCGGCCCTGGGGCCCTGATCCCATGTCAGAGGCAGCATGTTGGTACCAGAGTTCACCCCAGAGCATGTCTGCCTGCATAATTAGAGAAGTGAATCCAGCCATTCTGTTCAGTAGAACAAGCGTAGCCCTCCTCTTCCCCCACCCCTCTCTTTCCAGCCTGCCTGCCTGCCTGCTGTACACGGCTTAACGCAAGCGTGTCATGACTATAACAAAGGTGAGCGGAAGATGGTAATTAAAAATTAAAGTGGACAAGGGGTGGCTGGATACACCTCTTTTAACAGCAGGCAATCAGGGTGGAAAAAAAGGAACAGGCGTGCTGGTGGCAAACCAAATGAGTCTGCCTCTGCTGCTGATACCTCTCTGCTTCTGACTGATTTGGGTATGATCAAAAAGAAACTATCAGAGCCAACTGTTGAATATTTACATCTGTTTCTCAGAAATGTGCAGTCCTTTTATTAAATCCTCCAATATGTAGCAGAGAGCATTATCTTATTATATAGTTTGAAAGGTTACATAGTTACATTTTAGACATTTAGCTCAAAGCTCAAATGTATGTTGTTAGATGCCAGTGATTTGAATGCAACGAATGCAGCAGTAGGATAAGCTTCAGTTGCGTAATAACCAATAAATATAGGGACCAAAATTAAAGAGTGCATTGATCAGATACAAGCAAAGAGTTAGGGACAGACATTAATTAAGGGCATTAAAGAAATAATGCAACCTGCATTATTAAATTGCTACAATTATTAATTTATAGCCACTTGGGGGCAGTAAAAACACAACACTGACATATCATCACCTTTTAAGCTGATATGGCGCACATGTTATCAAATATTTACTCATCCAGTAGACACTGAGCAACATTAGCATTCATTTACTGTCATGTTTCTGGCCATCTGGCAAATATAAGTACAATATTCACTCTCCTTTTCTTTTTAGCACTGATTTGTTCTCCACCAGATTGTGAGGAAAACTGAAATCTGACTCTTTATCTGTTAAATACTTTGCTATGTTCACCAGCTAGTCACTAACATTGTGTGTCTGCTTTTTGGTGGTGGGCAGGTAGTGTACAATGGGTTTTTAGAGCTTTTACGCTGAAAATAGCTGCCTGTTGCGGCCGAAAACCAAAACAGTAAAATTGCAGTCCAGAAAACCAAAACAAGGAGCTAAAAGACTCGGGTGATAATTATCTGTCAGTTTGCATGAGCGACCTCTGAGTGACCTCTTTCACATTACACATAGTTATTTTATCCATTGTCATTATAAGAATATTGATTACAGCAGCTTTAAGGGTGTCTCATTTGCCAAACAGGAAGTTATGTGTTTAATGCAGTGATTTGTTTGAATTAAAACACTCACATAATCCTTAAAGTAACAATGTAATTGTAATGTAATTTTAAACTTACAGGATGATACATTTATTTTGACAAAATGTTTCACAAGTCCCTTGTAATCTGCCTCACAGCTTATCACAGGATTTGAGGTGTACATTATCAAATCACATAATCAAATTCTCAATTCAAGTGGACATCTAGATTATACAAAGCTGGGCATCTGAAAGAAAGAACTCCAATGGCACATTTAGTTTTGTCTTTTTCCAAGTCTGTGTAGAAATGCAGTGAGAAAGAGCAGGGAAAGCTGCAACCTGGAAGTCTGTGCCAGCACACCGGAGTCTATTAAAGTGATCGCTGCAAGTAGTCCTAAATCATTCAAATGATGTAAACACTTTGTTGTTATTTGCTCTCACCGTTTGGCCACCAGTGCAGTGTTTTAAAGAATTACCTGAACCATTTACATAGCAGCGGGTCACAGTTGGACTATTGGATTTTATGTGGCCTAAATATAATTTAGGTCTCCAAAGCTTGAAAAAGCTGCATAGTGTTTTAGGAGTGATAACAACCTCTTGCATTTACATATACATTTACTTTGTCTCTTGTCACAATGTCTTAACCTCTCTGTCCTTGTTCCAGCCGTAAATGAACCTGTCTGAGATGCCTTTCCTACCCTCCCTACATACACGCACACACTCTCTTTCTCTCTTCTCATTCTCCTCTTCTTCCTCTTCTTCTCATCCTCCTTCTAAATTGCAACCCTATATTTCTGGACCTCTGATGCAATTATGCCACCTCGATTGCCTTGACGTGGAAGCGGGAGAAAAAAAAAACACACACACACAAAGCCTGCCTTTTGTGTATCAAGAAAATAAAGGCTTGAAATTGCCTCAGACCACTGCTCTGTCTCTCGTATACTCTGCCTCTCCCTCTCATGCACACAAACGCACTCTCATCCCCTGTCTCGGTCACATACACAAACACATTCACCAGACAGCAAGGCTTCCCTGAGATGGGACAGGATAAAAGTCGACAGTTTCTATTATCAATAACAAGATAAAATACAGAGGTCTTTTATCTCTTAAAATGTAAATTTATACAAGGCTCCATACCTCCATGCTGTAAATATCTAACATCTCTTAAGACCACAGTACTAGACTCAATTGATTTTTTTCCCCTCCTCTTGGTTGCAACCATCTGCAAAATCTCCAAGTCTGGCATAATATCAATGATGAAATTAAAAATCCTCCATTTGTCTAAACCATGAGGGAGATCACCCCGGTTCAAGCCGTTTACTCTTTAAATTATATGATTGATTTCCTTTAAGGTTATTTGTTTATTTCAATGTTCATATCTGCTCTATCTAAATCATTTCTCAAGTTTATTCTATTGATTTCTCTGGGACACTGGCCTTTCTCTCTTTCTTTCTGTAACTTTGCCTTAACCATATCAGTTTCCTTCAGAGCTCATTTGCATGAAATAAGCTGGGAAAATGCATTGATTTCCTCCTTTACACTTTGGTGCCCAGTCCCTGGTTATTTGTGATGAATGCGCCCAGTATTTCATGGTACTAAGTCTCAAGCATAATCAGCTCACAATGTTGCTGGATGTACATTTACTCATATCCCTGCAAACCTGCAGGTTTAGCAACTCAATAATAAAGAGTTAACATGTCTTTTACGGTAATTACTTTGAAAGGAGAATGTGATTACTTCATGTAATTTCATTTAATGCAGTGGTCCAGAGATTATACATGTCATGTGGTGGAAAGTAAGATAAAGATAACTATAATAGCATGATATGCTTGTTTTGCTTTGTGCAAATGTTCCTAAAAATGCTATGCATAGTGCAAGACATAAATCCATATTTTACAAGTTATTTGTAGTATTCTACATATTACCAAAAGCCAATACGATGAGTTTTTTCCAACATGCTTCTAATTTTAGTTACTCTTGCTTTAGTTTATTTTAAACCAAGAAACAATTATATTACAAACAGCATCCCTCTCTTGAACTTGATTAAAGAAAATTCTCACTCTCATTGAAAATAACTTTTTTTCCAAGAAAAAAATTACTTTAAAGGAGAAGGTTGGCATTGTTCTATAGTTTTCTTTTTGTCAACAAAAAGCTGCAACTCCATTTGTTCCTACTGAAGATATAAAAACAAGTATAAAGTTTCATTTTTTTAACATTACTTTCAAACAGAAGTAGCATTTACATTTGTTGGGGACTATTTTCAGTTGCACAGTTGGTGTGCTAGTGTGCATTCATGGCAGCAGAAGGGTGTATGTGGGACTGAACTAAAATAAACTGCGGTGTCCGTGTTCATCGTAATGAAGGAACATGTCATCCAGTGCATTGATGTGTTTTTAACAGTTTCTGGACAATGGAGGTCCATGGCACAGAGGAGTAAGCTATACTGGGCAACTCTTTGCATGTTCTGCTGCCATTCTGTTGACAACAGATTACACGCGACTAAGAACTTCCTTAACCAAAGTGGCTGTTTTACCCTCAACTTCACCTACAAACGGTAACCTCGGCCATTCAAACCGAGCTGTATCAAGACAGCTCCACCCCCCGTCCAGACAAATCCACAGTCACATATACTAAACACCACTTCCAATGCACTCAATACCAACAGCTTGGATTTATGCAATGACACAAAAAGCCACACAATATCATGTGAGATTCTCCCATATAACCAGTGACCCAAGAACTGGGCCGATCAAAGCCACCCTGTTTATGTCCCTTTGATTTTTTTTTTTCTTTCAGCCTTGTCGTTGATCCCGTTGCAGCTTTTAGATAATGCTAATAGATCACAGGCCAACGGGACGGAGCAGGATAATGGAGCTTTCATTGCAGCCTGATTAACTTGGCTGTAGGGTTCCACCTCACCCCTTTCGGCATGATGGTCCTAATTAATAACGATTGCTCCCCAAAATGTGCAAATGGAACGATAAACGAAGGACCAACTAATTAACTGCAACCATTTCTGCTAATCATTAGTTAACATCCCGTTTTGTCATCATTACACTGATGCGTGTGCAAGGGCAGATAAAACAGGTCAGCCCTTTTTTTCTGCCCCCCATAAACCCTGACAGCCATATTTTCTTCCCCTATAAAAAAGACTAACAAGTAATTAAAGTGAGGGCTGAAGTTTGGAAAGTTCTATCAGTTAAATATTCCACTGTAGGTCAGGCATCGCCATTTTTCTAAAGAAATAGCTGAAATCATTGCATCCAGCCAGGTGAGATTTTGTTTCACTCCTGTCAACAGCAGATAGGGAGAGAAATAAAGCAAAAAGAATACACCAAAACTACTTTGAGAAAGGCTGTCAGCACTCAGCGTCTTCTCTACTGCAGAGTGTTCCAAGTCATTTATTTCTGTGACTTATTGCCAGCGAGGAAATCAGTGTCAGTGAAATGCTGCTGTTTTTCTTTATGGCCATGTGATGTAGCCCTTTCAGAGGATGCTGAGATGCACTGTTCATACTCGGGCCTTTGAATTTATGTGCTGTTTCCAGATGCTGAGGAATCGACAGGGCTCATTGATGAACAGGCAGCGTCAGCCCTGCTGCCAATCAAAAAGTTAATAGTCTGTCCATCGTGGAAGGGAAATGACCCCCTGGGCTTCAGCCTGCACATCTCTCTTGCGCACATCAACTCAAATGCAACTGCTTTTGACTTTGTCTGCGTGCATACAGAACGCCAGCGTTTTGTGTTAGCCTGCTCTTCATGTCTCTGTCAATTCTAATTCTCTCATTCAGTGCCTTTCTTTACCCACGGATCATTTCTTTGGAGATCTTTTGCAGTCATCTTTGACACTTGAAACAGAGATCAGATGAAATTTTGTTAGAGGTAGATTACAGAGCATAGTCATGTGTTTTTCTTGCCCTTAGCAATGTGTCTTTGCATTGTTTTTCTGTCCTCACCTCTCTGCACACCTTTATATGTGCATTTCTCAGCTGAAAGCTTAAGGCAGTCTTTGTCAACGTTAAATTGGAAAGTAATCCTGTTATGACCCCGCTGAGGTTATATGTGAGACTGGGTGATTAAAATTACCTCCAAATATTCCAAAGGAGCCATTATTTATTGGTGCATGAAAGACACAAAGGAGAAAGCTGCTCTCTTATTGCTAATAATCAAAAACGCTTTAGAGAACACTATGTATGGTAATGAAAAAACTGTCGATAGCCCTTTCAAATGGCCTGATTTACTAAAACTTTTATGAAGACAGTAAATTTCATGTCTTATTTTCTTGATCCTTCCAAAGAGAGAACATGGGGAAATCAATAGCTCTCCAACCTGGCCCTGAATTTTGTCAACCTCTAATTATTATCTGGCTTGTGGCTATGATCAGCGAGTAATTGCAACTACTGGGCTTCTGATGCCAGCGACAGGTCCAATAGAGAATGTCTACATGCAAAGCACTTACCTGGCTTAGTAAAATCTATACAAGAAGGTCACAATCCCTGCGGAGATTCAGCTTGAACGTGATGCTTTGGGTTTGGGTATAACACCTTTCATATGTGCAAAATTCATAATTTTCTTGAATTTCATTTGATAATCTCCAATGATAGATAAATGACTTCACTTTTCTTTCATTTCATTTCAGTGCCTCAGCCGGTGTTGCATCCTCTGCTTTTGTGCTCAAAGTGTGTTTGTTTGCATCATGGATCTCATCCAATGTGTCCATTGTTAATGGCTTCTGTGGTCATTGAATTTGATGCAGCTCATTTATAACCAAACAAAAGAGCAGTGTGCAAAAACGCCAACAGCCCCATCCAGTACTATTGATATTTCACTGGCTGCATCATAAAGCTCAATAATCCCCTTTGACTGGAAGTTAAGTGGTGGAATTCGTTTTCAGTGGCCCCAACTTAATCATAAACAAAAAGCATTTTGATGTTTATGCATTTTCAAAGCGTCTCCTGATTGCAATTATAACTGCTGAACATGAAATTTAAGTTCAGACAGATGTTACACTCCTTGTCAATTTCTTGGTATATTCATGCTCCAGTGTTCTGTGCTTTGATTACAATGAGTGTCCCTTTACTACAGAGATTGCTGTCCAGTGTTTTTTGTAAGGTACACTAACATACCTTTTACTCCACTACATTCATCTGGCAGCTATAGTTACTAGTAACAACTATAGAACATTTTAAAAACCTATAAAATATGTTGTATTAAGATTAAATACACAACTCTTTATACTTAAAATAAACTCCACCTCCACCTGCTACAATATTAAAATACTGCTTACACACTGCTTACTAATGCATTGATATTAATAATCCAATTATATCATATATTAGAGTACTTTTACTTTTGATACTGCATTTTGCTGATGATACTTAATTTTACTTGAGTACGTTTTTGAATGTTGGTGAAATACTGGTATATATATTAATCAAACTGAAGTTGTATGACTGAAAATATATGAAACTGTAAATGAATCACTTTAGTGCTTTAGTGTGTAGTGGTAGTTATGAGTTATATGGTGATCACTGATTTGTGGTCTGAAGACACTGATGGGCCCTGACATTGACACAAGCATCAGACATAGGGGAGGGATGAGGGGATGGGGGTGACAAATAATAGGGGAATTAGAAATTAATGATTCCTCCAGTATGTAAATGGCAATTAAAGGACAAGCAGTGCTCCAGGCTCTATGGCCCGTACCATCTCCATTTGTTTGGATAGGGACTGACGCACACATACACACATGCTTGTGATGCATGTTGTGGCTGTGACACACATCTATATGGGCATAAAAGAAAATAAATCCACAGCGCCCTGAACCAGATCAAATCAATCGGCCATAATGGCAGGGCTGATCATTATGTGCTGCTTTTGTTTGTTTAAATGAAGAGTGAGTGTGTCTGCCATATTGAGTTGGATTAGGCAGTGGAAAACTGTTGCCTGCAGCTTCAAACACTTGATGAGAGCTACCACATCAGGCTCTACAGTAAAATACAATGATGGCCTATTTAGAAATCAATGTCAAAGTTTCATTAGTAAGGTCAACAATTTACATATATTGTCTAATCACTGTGGGTCAACAAGGCATGAGAAGGAGCTAAAGGAGAGATGTGGCTTCCCTGGGGTTCCAATGCAGCAGGAAAGATTTAAAGCTATGGATCCTAAATTCAATCCTCTCTATGGACCGTTGAGTTTGGAGGGAATATAGACACGTCTATCAAAAATGTGCAGCATCTGGCATTTTGTTTTTTTTGAGCTGGTTTCAGTAAAAAGACCTGAGCTCAGAAAAATCTAGCTGGCAGGCTCATTGACAAACACAGTAAAAGGCTTGTGTCCTGTCTTCTGATGATGAATGTTCAGCTGCAGAGACTGATGGAGGGTCTCTCTCAAAGAGTTGGTCAGCGCTGACCTGAACTGTCATCGACAAACTCATTCTGCTTCTGTTGTTTTGGTTAAAAAGGCACTAATAAGAATATTGGTCACACGTGAGGGAAGATACACGAGATACTGTATGATATTATCCAAAAGTGAAACACACTGTAGAAGTGTTTTTATTAAAATGATGCCAGTGTTTTTGCACCTACAGTATATTAGCACCTATACCAGTTTCATCAGCTCCATCGGTCAACACAAAATAATCCAGAAAATCACTTAAAACTTACTTATTAGTCCAACAAAAAAGCAGATAAACAATGAAAATGCTTATATTATCTCTGTCATATTGATTTGAATATTTAAAAAATAGACGTAAAGATCCCCTCTAGACATGTTTTAAAAAAACACCAAAAATATTCTAATAAGTTGTGTCTGATATGGTTTTTCCACAAAATGTTCAATTACCTTGTTAAGAATTCTTAAAGTCTTCTCCCTCATTCAAAAAAATCTATGTATATGCAATTAGTGCAAGATTTAACTGCAGGACATGAGATGTCTCCTGCTTCACTGAAAAGTCCATTCTCAATCTATGTTCACTGGAGGCTTCAAGTTTCCTCATCACACTTGTGTAAGTTACATATTGGACCATGATTGGCTCTAAGCTAGTTGTGATGTCACAAAACTCTGCTCCTATGTACACTCTTAAACTGAGATTTAAGGTGAGCACAGAGAAACTTTCCTCCTTCAGCAGATGAAGGTCGAGCCTTCTAGTGTCAAACTCTGCACATATATCATTCTGCACAGTCGAACATCCAAGTGAAGTAACAATAAGCAAAACACACATGTATATGGACTTCATGTGGATATGAACAGTACAATTATTTAGCAAGATTTTTTTAAGATTCAATTTTACATTTTTAAGATTTGAGGTTCAATTACGAGCATGTACTTTATTGCCATTCCAACATGGTTGATAGGAATTTGCTTTCGTGAAACAAAAATCGAACAACCTCAGGATATCATATACAGTAACTACACTGAGATATAAAACAAGTGGCAAAAACATAAAATGACCAGTCCAAAATGAAAACCTTTATGCATAAAATAATAAATAAATATAACAAGCATGTATGTAGGGATTCTACCAGCACCACAAACCAACATGTTTACCATTGTATACATAGCATTACACTGTCCTATGGCAACCCTGTCTCCAATGTTTTGTTTTTGTTTTTTCAGTGAATGAAGAGCTACATTCATGTAACGCATCCTGAGTCCCATCTGTGGTTAGGTTTAGGCAGCAAAAACACTTTACAAAAACAAAACCAGGTTAGGAAAGATTGTGGTTTCGGTTAAATGTAAATAATCACATTATGTTTCATGATTCAAGTCAATGCGGATTTTTCTGTATTAAACCAAGTAATAATAATGTAGTCACTTTAAGCACATATTGTATTGCATGATCAGATATTTTGGCAGAAAACAAATGAAATACAATTTGCAGATACATTCAGTTATAACATTTTTGTGACTTGCCAGATACATGAATTAACAACAAAACAAAACATCAAAACGTATTAGCTGTTGCAGATTAGTTGTATATAAACATAATTTCTAGGAGACAGGACTGCTTATGGACAAAGATAATAACAGCACATTTGTGATTTGGGAGTTAAAGGTGCAAACGGCCTTGCTTCTAATTCTTTTCATCCATTTAAAAGAAGGGAGAAAGTTAAAAAGATGGTTACAGGGGTGAGAGAAGTCTTTTAGAATAGTGTCCTTTTATCCATAGCTTAATGGTGTCATTTCATTAAGGAATGGTAGCTCCTGGCAATGATTTTTGCACCATTTTGTCCAGAAGTTCCCTGTCTTGTACTGAGGTGTTACCATATCATACAGTTATTCCTAAATTAAGGATGCTTTCAATGCCAGCATGATAAAATCTTCTCATGATGTGGAAAACATACAAACGAAAGTCTCTTTTTGCAAAATGAATAAATGTAAAGATAACTAAATATATAAATCTGTGAATTTTAAAAAGAGATCCACAAACCTAAATTGCTTCTTACGTTTCAACCAATGAGGGCATTTTTATGCAATTCATTTTTTGAACAGCAACTGTTTACAAAACACAGGGATGCTCTTGGATTCACCCCCATTACTGAAGAGAAAATCCTCCTCTGATCATCCCTCATCATATCCGACCACCCAGGGCATTAAAATGACAGAGTGTTAATTAATCCATCATGCTGGTTAATTGAAATGATGTATGATAGTCATTTGTTTTCTTTGATCCCTGAGCTATTAGCGCTGTGTAACTGTATGACTAATTAGTATGAGAACACTTCTGAAATAATTGGGTGTAATTAATCTGTCAGTAGCATGGAAAAATGACTGTGTCTGACAGTTATGACAAATAGCAGTGTTGATATAATTATGTAATGATGAAGACCCCTCAGTCTAACGAACCCCTGCATCTTGGATGTGGTGTAAATCCAATTTGTTCTGGTTTATTTGTTGCTCTTTCTGCTGCTTATACATTTTCTTTACCTTTTTCTGCCACCAAGGCTTTTTTTTTTCAACTGTGAGTATTGGATGAGCAGCTGAAATGATGCTATCTGACTCTCTTCTTGTTCTTTTTCAATGGTTTCTATGGTAACCATGTCAAGTGAATGAGGTCATGGGTCAAACTGACCAATAGTGAGTAAATTACATTTCTCTGAATGATTCCCCCTGAGCTGCTATTGAAATCGAGCTCCAGCCCTCTGATGATACATCTTGTCATTCACAGTTTAGAAGGCAAGAGGGGAAAGTACAAACATAACACCGGGGGGCTCGCCTTGCTCAAACAAAGAGGCTACTGGATGAATAAACACACAAACACACCTACAGCAGGGCTGTGACTTTAAAGGGTAGACTAGTTTGCATGCTCTGGGCACCATTCCAGCCTATCTTTTTGTCTAGTATGTGAATTGTACTTGAATTTTAAAAGTAAAACTTGCACGATGAATTGAGGGAGCTCATGAAGTGATGTGAAGTCTACCTGTCCTCACTCCCAGCTGTTTATTAAGGCCACACAAAGAGCACTAAATAACAAAAAACACTAAGTTCCCTCCTTTACAAACACCAGGCCTGAAGGTCATTGGTTTGTCTGAACCAAAGCTCACTCAATCCCTCAGCCGTAGTTCAAGTGCTGACGCTTGCCCTCCTCATCCTCCTTCCTCTCCTTTTCCTCGGAGAGCAGCCCAACGCAGGGGTGTCAGACAAACAACAGAGGAAAGAAGGAGACAAAAACACAAACGATTGTGATTTATTGCTTATTGTGTAACACAGGTGGAAAAGGTGGAAAAAAAACAGAATGAAATCCACTGCAAATTGAATTGTCTTTGTTTGAACCAGGCCTGCTTCAAAAAAATACAAATTCTATGACAGAGGCCATAAATGACAATGGCACAATAATCTGCAGCGACCTGTCTGAGAGGCTGATAAGCCATCACTAAAGGGGCTGATCGATACTAACTATTCATTTCTAAAATTATCTCCACATTGATCCGGGGACAAGTGCCAGCAAGGCAGGGGCACACTGGCCTTAATACAATAATTATATAAAGGGTTACAAGCTCATCCTCCCAGCCAATAAAGCCTGTCAGCAGCACCAGGCACGGTGAAACCCCATAATCCATCAGCACATTGGCCCCTGACCTCTGGGCTTGGAGGCTTTTCCGTGAGCCTCTATAAAAGTTGCTTACAAAAGGACACAATTGCTGGATATACCTCAATGGGCAGAGGTGGGAAACCAGATCTGTGGAGCTGATGTAATGATGTGGTGTCAGTTGACCTGTTATTTAGCCTGGTTATTGCATGGACCTCTGCTCATAACACTGGGAAGAGGAAATCTCACTTTTCCTCTATCAGTTGTCCTTCACCCAGCAACCTTGCACTTTGAATCAACAGTTTGTTGGTTTTGATAAGACTCTAAATACTAATTTTAATAACTATCAGCTGCAAAAGGCAACTTTGTATGCAAGAAGCATGAAATGGCAGTGATCATACTGACATCAGGCATAAATTTGGGCAAATTGAGTGAATCTTCGGGGACGCTCCTCTCAGTTCCTAACCCCACTTTGTGATTCAGGTTGATAAGACAGAGGTATTTTTACATATAAATCTTGCCGGGTGAAGCTTTAAGATTGCTTGGAGTAATCTGTGGAATTATCAAAATGAAATGAATATTCGAGCCACCTGGCATGGCTCAAGATGAAACACTTGCATACAAAATAATAAGAGACCTGCCATCTGTCTGTTTCACAAAGCATTTATGCACGATTGGGGACATATATATAAATTACAAAGGTAAAACTTAATCCCTAAACCAGGATAATACTTCATTTCATCTTGATAACAAATAGCTACACATGTACAGTACATAAACATATATGAAAGACGCCTAATTATAATATTTTAATAAGCAATGACTATATGTAGATACAGGTCAAGTATAACAAACTGGATATTTTTTGAAGAACAGTGACTACAACGTTGGACCCTTTTCAGATAGGAGCCAGTGTAGAGGACCTCTGTCCCTGGTTATCTTAATAGACTAATTGATCTGCTATTGAAGAGCCACGTTCCTCTGAGCATCACCGAGACAGCCCGGCTCCAATCAGACAGGCATGTGTTATCAAACTGGGAAGTCAATTAAGAGAGGGGGGGCAAAGAGAAAGTAGAGAGAGAGAGAGAGAGAGAGAGAGAGAGAGAGGGTGGGGGGGGACACAGGGACTGGCTCCAAGCTGTCAGCAGACTGGTTCTCACTGAGGGAAGTAGGTTTCAGAGTCTTAGTCCAGGCTACAGACATACAGGAGTCAATGTTTCAGTGCTGGATGATGGAATATGCCCTGCAATGTAACCTTGCCTCTGTGAAACACCAGCTTTTAGTCTGCTAGCTGGCTCAAAGTCACAGTCCCCAGTAGATTGATGTCTCTTTTGCTACACTTCATTCTCTATCCAGCCTATGATATGGCCAGTTCATGAAAGCTTTTACGGTAGCTGTTGGAAATATCTGTGTGTTGTGCAAAAGTACACAACATGTGCGTCCGAGTTGGGCACGAAAAATGTTAGCAATTGCTCAGTACTTATTAGTGCATGCATGACTGCCCAACACTGCTTCTCAAACATACATGTATGGAGACAGCTAGTTTGAACTGTTGAGAAGCTGATGACAACATTCACTGCTTACGTGCCCACAAGCTTCCATACCAAAAACCCAACTTCCTCCTGTCCCTGATTTTACCATCCTATAGCCACACTGTTGTGTTCATCTTTTAGTGAAGAAAATTTGGTCACATTAGACTTAGAGTAGCTGTATCATGTGAGGCAAAGGCCATACTCTTGTGTTTTGCATGGCTTATGTCCAATTTTATGGAAAAGTTTATCCCATAAAATGTTGTTAATTTTTCCACAAACACACATCTACTGTATGGGCTTTAGTTAAATATTTTGTGGCTATCTAGTTAACTACATCTGTTGTAACCAAAGGCTTGATGTTGAGCACTTTCCTGTTTGAATCACCACTCCTATTTTGAGCTCTACTTTCATGAGGCTTAAGTTTAAACATTTCAAACTCTTTACTATCTCATCACACAAGCCAAACTTCCTGACAGTTGACCCGCAACATATATCAAGGCTGTGTTTTGTGTTTCAGATTTCAGAGAAAAAGAGCAGGAGAGTTTCAGCCAGAAGTTCTGAAATGACAAAGAAAAGAAAGTGCCACGTACAAAAACACAGTACTGCTCATGCTGTCCGGTGGACAAGTGAAGGTGTAATGCAACACACCACAATGAGCTTTAGCATTATGGAGATAAAATGTAAAAAATATATAAAAATACATAATCATTTATTGTACAGATTACCACTTTCAAGATAAGAAGAAATG
This sequence comes from Siniperca chuatsi, assembly GCF_020085105.1. NCBI lineage: Eukaryota > Metazoa > Chordata > Actinopteri > Centrarchiformes > Sinipercidae > Siniperca > Siniperca chuatsi. Next base: position 22,811,467 of record NC_058050.1, on the reverse strand, counting down.
CTGATCCGAACCAGCCTCAACATGCATTTTTGCTTCAAATGGTAGATAGTGGAAGTATTCTTTGTTATTCACAGACATGTAATATCCTTTGTAACTTTCATCTGTTATCTTCTCTTGTTGGAGCATTGGGGTCCTCTCTAAGGGGTGAAGATTACCCTTAATGTGTATTCTAAATGCACTTGTAATTGTGTTAGCGATCATTTTAGATACAGCGACTAAATAGCTCTTTTCACAAAGAGGATGTAATAAATATTGAAAGGACGCACCAAGGCTTTATCCACCATTTTACTTAATTGCTTCAGACTGTGTGACAATGGCGGGTTACTGGACTGTGGCGGACGAGCGTTTCACCACAAGACAAACAGAGGATGTATCTATTATCTGAGCCGCATGGGGGTCGTCGACCTACGCCAAGCGGAGGGCCGGAGACATTAGAGATCATGTGCAATTTAATCTTCACACAAAATAAAAGGAAGAGGATGGACAGAGAGGCAGCACCACAAAAGGGGCCAGAAGAATGGACGGCCGTCTTTAGACAGGCCCGTCCCCAAAGGATCCTGGGCATTTTCTGCTCAAGCCACTCAAAGCCATCGCACTGTGCCTGATTCCACTCACTACTCTGACACTTGTATTAATGGTATTTTGGCCTGGGACTGTAGATGCTGAAAAGCGATTGTGCAAAAGCAGCTGTGTCTCTCTTACTCCCTCTTTCTCTTTCTCTCATACTTTACTAGTGTCTCTTTTACTGACTCCTCTATCCTTTCTTAGCCCTTCTGTGTCCATCCCCCTCCACACACACACACACACACACACACACACACACACACACCTTCTCTATTCTCTATCTATTCGTTCAGTCATTACTGGTCAGTGTCAGCACTTGAAAACTGTTGTGCTTGCCAAGCCGGTGTCATCACAAGTGGAATTAACCATTTTCCCTGTGCCTGATTGCAAGAAGCCCAACTCATTCCAGCACTCCTATACACTCCATCAAGATCCACTGACAGAGAGAAAGCCTACTGGCTTCTCTTAAAAGCATGATATAACAGTAAATGTTTGCAGCTCTTCGATAGCATCAGAAAGGCAAAAAACAGAATATCACAACTTAAAAAAATCACATGAAGATCCTGCACAGAAAACACAACTATCATTTTGAGCCACTCATAAGCCCGCTGAGTGTTGCTGCAATCATTCTTTTTGATAAGTTATGAGTAAGGAGCAAAGCTTTAATGTTAATCCCAGTTGGGCACAGTTAAATAACATGTAATCAGTCATCCTCAGGTACAAGCGAGATAGGTCAGATACAGAGAGGCATAAGGCCAATGATAGCATCTACCAGATTTGTCTTGATCTGAAGGGATAACATGCAAAATTATCTATGCACCACCTCAAATAACAGCTTACTATGTAAGATGATGGATGTAATTCCTTGCAGATAAAAAAAAAATCATAATCGCAGGGGGGATTAGGTCTAAAATCTTAATATCTTGTATTTAGGCCTTCAGTGGGAGTAATCTGTTGTCTGATCTGCCTGCTACATTTCTTGAGAGGTTTTCTGAAGATCATGAAATTGCATGAGTAATACAATTCAAATCTGCTTTTATTTTTGATTCATGTCTTTCCAGAAGATTACAAGATTTGCAGAGATTTGATCTGACCCTCTAACACTGTTGTAGGTGGCCTTGACATAAAGTCAAAACGAGAACTTTAAATAACCATTACCACCCGGATCAGCTTTCTTTTTTTCACAGCAAGTGCTTTAATAGATGTAATGTTCATATGGTCTGACACAAGAGAGAAAAAAACAGGAATACAAGGGTCCCTCAGTTAATGTATCATCATCTGAGTGGGTTTGGATTGGAGTTATTAGAGTATTTCACTTCATTGCATGACCTCCTGTTCCTCCTCAGATCATGAATCCTATTCATTACCCAGTCCTTCTGGAGTGCCCGCCTTTATAATATTACTCAATTTATATTCTGAAGCGGGCTCCTGGGAGAGCGATCAGCGCTCCGAAACAGCGACCCCCCTATAACCCAATCACAATATTTAAAGGGCAGCAAAGAGCTTTTTAATGCGCGTCGTAGATAACCATTTAAAGTGGATTGCTTTGGTTTAATATGACCTTAACAGGCTGGCAGTCACATGTGAAGAATGAATAAGCTAATAGGAGAGACGACAGGGAGAAAGAATGAAATCAAAAAGCAGAATATGAGAGATTTGTTTCAATGCAAGCTGGCCTCTTGACGGCTGCTGAGAGGAGCATGATAGAGAATCACAAGCGTGTGAATGAAACAGGACAGGCGATGAATGAAGCTACTGCTTGCATTTCTCTTTTCCCTTTTCCCGGAGTATGAACTGCTTTATCATGATAAAAGACAAGACAGGTATAAATGAAACATTTACATTCTCCCATCAAAGAGAAACTTGACTCAATCTCGATGAAAGCAGCTGTGGATCTGGGTTTTTCACTGTGTTCTCTGCTGGGGGAAAGGCAGTTACAGGATGATATAGTGGCTACATGCAATGTTTGTTTAGAAACATCATGTCATATATAGATATATAGAACCCATGCTCAGTTTAATGTAATGCATGCATTTTTAAGCTTTCACAACATGTCTGTGTCAAGACAATTAATCTAATTTGTACGCTATATATCACATTATTAATTTTTACAACTGTATGCAGTGGTGGAATGTAACTAAGTACATTTACTCAAGTACTTACTTAAGTACAATTTTGAGGTATTTTACTTGACTATTTGCATTTTCTGCTACTTTTTACTTCTATCCCACTACATTTCAGAGGGGAATATTGAACCTTTTACTCCTACTTTCTACTCATTATATTTTTTTTAACAGCTATACATACTAGTTACTTTTCAGATCAAGTTTTCACACACTAAACATATGATCATTGTTATAGAGTAAATACCCAACAGTAAAGCAACATTACCAAATACAAGATTAAAGTTCTTCTTATTGGATCATCAATAATAATGATCCAATAATATAATAACATAACAGTGACAGGGGCCTTTTACTTTTGATACTTTAGATACATTTGTTGCTGATACTTTTGTACTTTTAAGTAACATTTGAAATGCAGGAATTGTAATGGAGTATTTTTATAATGTGCTTCCTTTACTAAGGTAAATAATCTGAATAGTACTTTTTCCACCGCTGTCTATATCCATTCATCCTGTGGACCATAGAAGGGATCACATGAACGTGATGTGAGGATAGCAGCCCTTCTTCATTCTGCCCTACAAAGCCAAAATGCACATAAGCCAATTTGGAAAAACTGACCATCTGACTTTTTGACATGTTTTTACAATATAAAAATTATTATGCCATTATGCATACTTTTTGGGAGGAAAAACAGCACGCAAAATCTGCAAAAAATAGAAACATAGAAAACAGGTGAAAACCAAACTGCACTCTGGTTAGCTGGCAGGTGAAATAGCTGTAGCTAAAGCTAATATAGCCATTTTTTCCTGTTTACTGTGATTGAAAAGAGAATTTTGATGCTCCAACAACTTAGCAATTGTTACACCACATAAATTAGGTAGTAGCTGAATCTAATCATAAAGGAGAAAGAAATGTAACATCAGATAAACTAGTCCTGCTACAAGCTAACTCGCCTAGCTTAGCAGAGTAGCAGTAAGGTTTGATGTGGTTAAGTTACTTTTAAAGGTCCAGTGTGTGCTATTGGCAGAAACAGAATATAATATTTGTAAGTATGTTTTCGTTTCTGTATAATCACCTGAAAAAAAAGAATTGCTGTGTTTTCATTACCTCAGAATAAGCCATTTTTATCTACAGAGGTCGCAGGTCTCCTTCCACAGAGGTCGCCATGTTGAACCACCATGTTTCTGCAGTAGCCCAGAACAGACAAACCAAACACTGGCTCTAGATTGGGCCATTCACGTTTTTCACGAGTTTCACGGCCACCGTAGTTTCTCCTACACGCTGGGAAGGGGAGGGTGATGCAAAGGGTATTCAAATGGTTACAAACTGCAATTTCACCGCTAGATCTCACTAAATCCTACACACTGGACCTCATCAAGTCACATATTTAAATATATTAAGAATGCTGATGAATAAACGAGGACATATTTTATTTCTATATAGTGTGTTTTCCCTTTGCCCTTTAGATCCAAAGTGCAGTGACTAAATGTCTTTTTAGGTTTTATGTAAAGTATATGACAATAATTAATAACCAGCCTAAAAAGGCATAAAATCAAGGTTTTACAACTTATATCTGTTATACAGTTTGGCTAAGAGCCTTCAAACTTCAACCCTTTTTCACAGCTTCTCTGTTTCTGGAGTTACTGCTCTCTGCCTTTGAAAGGCAGTGTTAATCTTGTGGCTCTTATCAGTCCCTATCAAGTCAGATACTTCAAGTTTGTGTTACTTCCTCCATGTTATTATTGGCACTGGGATGATATTTATCTGTGTGTGATCTCTGCAGGGTGCAGACTCAGCATCGCTGAAGGCATATGCAGATCATCTATATTTAGATGAACTCTGGTGTCCTTGACATTAATCACAGTCCATAACCAAAGGCATCATTTCATCTTAAATCTGGCTGAACAGAGCATTTTCAGCCAAATGAAAGAGTGTTGTGCCCTCCGCCTCTTTCATTAGAATAAAGCACATGGACCCTTTAAAATTGACAGGCATCAACATTGACAAGCAAGGAAAATTAAGCATGCATGTAATTTATTGATATCCAATCAGATCAGAACTTTTTTTCATCTGATGTGCTTTGTCATCACGGGAGGAAGAGATGCAGAGAGTAATCCACTACACAATACAATCTGAATGATTGAATACATTGTGCTAAGAGGGGGAATTAAATGCAAAATAAATTACCTTGGTGATCAGACAAAAAAGGCCAGTTTATAAAAGCTATCTGCATGGGCCTGAGTGATATCTCGCCATAGATTGTATTGTCAGTTGCTGGTCAAAACTTGCGATTAAGAATTTAGTGCTTAGTCAATTTTGCTCTCTTTTTCAGGATTTTAATTAGTAAATGAACTGCTCTTATGGACGAATGATTGATGCCCCAAATAACCATCTCCCTTCAGTGTGAGTGAATGAGTGTGTGAGCACTGTGAGTATGTAAGCATGTGAATGATGCAGATGATATATAACGATCATCTGAAAAAGACCGGCCAAATGAGAAACAACCATTACATTAGTGTTTCAGAATGTGATATAGAGGGAAGGGTCACTGTGTCTAACCAGTATTAAATTCTAATTGGACATATTATGTACTGGTAGCTTGTCATAATATAGGCAGTTGATTTAGGGGATTGCAGAAGTGCCTTTAGCTAATGTCAAAATGCATTTTAAGCTTCACTAATGTTTTTTTTTTAACAATGGCTAGTACATGAATTCTATTTTTTTATCATAGGAAGAGAAAACATACATTAGAACTAAGAACATTTGTCATATATCTTCCATTGCTGTTATAACATGAAGGTTTTAAATAGTGTTGCTTCAAACTGCTGTTTAGTAACCTTATTTTCAATGGCTAGAGGTAGGAAATGAGAAAAAGGGAGATTTTTTTCCTTTTTGTCCGTTTGGGAACATTGAATGTACAACCCAGCATTCCTAGATGCTGATTGTACATTGGATCAGTGCTTATAGGGATTGATACCCTCATAGTGGTATCCTATTGGTTGCAGAAGAGCCCGTATAAATCATCCACTGGACGCTGATATACAAACTGCATGATAAATGCCTAGTGACCTAATGATGAAAACAATTATTTGGGCTTTTAACTTTTTTTTATCTCTGTGCAAAATGGAGCCATTTGGAGACAGAAATGGTGACAAATAACAGTAAGAGGCTGTGAAACGCTGCCGTTCACACTTTCCGAGATTAACGTCATTTGTATCAGTTTAGCGCCAGAGGGGCCAAACTGCATGATGAAGGAGATCTGAATTGGTAAAACTGAAGAAGGAGGAGAGGAAGTGTGAAGAAAGAGAGAGAAAGTGGGACATAGTGAATATAAGGATGTGTTTGTCATGTGGGCTGGGGAGGGAGGGACAATTCCAGGGTCAAAGGTGGATCTAAAGCAACAGAAACAGGGGAGCGTTACATTTCCTCTGGCCACCCTTAAATAATGTCCGCAGGCCCAAGTTATTAACCTCTTTAAAGCCCACAGAGCAGAGTAGCGCAAGTCTCTAGTCAGGCCTGGTTGCGGTCAGGGGACAGATAGCAGAGATAATAGAAGTGCACATGGAGGAACAATGCACTGGTGTATCTAGGGATGGGGGAAAGAGTAGCACAACTGAGGGAACAGGACCAAATAAAAAGAGAATAATCCCAGGCACAGATAATCAATGGGGAGATGAAGAGAGGAGAATGAGAAATGCACTTGAATTTGCAGCCTTACTTTTTTTATTCTATTTGTAATAGAGTTTATGATGTGTTATTCCTGCCCTGCGACGCAGTTGGGGGGGGGGGCTGTGTGGTTCTCTGAGGGGTGTTGTGGAGGCTAAGGATGCTGGTTCACGGAGGGTTCACCCATTACCCAGGCCCTGCAGCCAGCTGGGGGGCTAACCAGGATGATCAGCGCGAGCCACAGCCTGCACAGGCCCCAATGATTTTCACATCAAGCCGCCTGATGTACAGCTCCACCGTCTACCAATCGCTCTCCCATATCGATCCCCCTTTAAATGAGCCTTCCCCGCTTTGTACCATGAGCAATAATTAAAAAAGCAGCACATTGATTTTAACTAATATTATGAGAGATCAGGATGTGCACATGCTTACAAAACAGCTAAGGCGCTTCAGCTGCCATCGGCAGCAGAAAAACAAAGCAGTGCAGAAAGAGAGAAAAGTAAGGGGGGAGTAGCTGATTAAATTCAAGGTAACAAAAGGATGCAAGCTTACAAAAATCATTGCAAAAGTGTTCAGTTTGTGTTGTAAAACGCATACAATGCTATCAAAGGCTCAGTAAAGACATAATGTCTTTTGGAACTGATACAGCCTGTGGATACTTTCAAATTCCTCTATGCAGCATATGTCACATTGTTACTGTTATTAAAGAGAAAATAAAACATGCCATGTGCCAAAAAGGATTATGGATTTAGGATTTATGAGAAATTAAGTGCACATACTTAATATACAAATGTTGGATGTGTTCATTTAAAATTTCAAACAATACTCACAAATCAGGTCAGGAATGTCATATGATTTGTTCAACATCATTGTCCCGTGAAAACCATGTATTTACAAAATGTCAACTTTTCAAAGCACTGTTTTTTGCTTTGTGACAAACTGGGGGTGTTGCAGTTCAGAGATCGTCACCTTAACCTCCACCAGGACACCCCTAAATATTTTATTTAGTTTAAGAAGTAGGAGAATTTCCTTAATTCGTAAAGAAATAATTCTTCAGTTTATCTGAAAAAGTCTATATCACCAAATTTGGAGATACACATGGTTTTCATTGGACAGTGACAAAATGCAGCCTAAGGATAACTTATAGGTTTAACTTACATAATATTATATGAATGATTAGAATATTCATTATTTTTATACTGGATGAAACACAGGTAAATGTTTGATATGACTGAATAGAAAGCCAATATAATCCAAATCTGATCAGATGTCTAATGGTTGAATGATACATTTTAAAATAATGTAAGTTAGTTTTTTTTTTCTAATATCTGGGCTTCATCACTTATAAATCATACTTCAGAACTACACTGATGATAAAATGGGAATAGCAAAGATGTATGTATGGCCACACACCACATATTCATGATGCTTGAATTACAGTAGCTGAGCTAAAGCTCACAGGCCTTTACAAACTGTTTGTGGCAGCAGAAAACTTCACTTACTGGTGTATAATCAGACTTCTACTCTACCATCTCCATCCTCAATGACACTTTGAAAGAAAGAAACTAAACAGGATAAAAATGCCCTCACCAGAGCACTCACTGCCTGCTCACCACCCTCTGTTTCACTGTGCATTTGTGAATACCTTTGAAAATGTAAATGAGAGTCTTATGACATTAAAGCCTCAAACACAGAGACTCGACATATGCTGTGACACTGCGGATGCTTTAATGTGATAAGTTAGTGTCTAACATGGGAGGGGCGGGATTCCCTGGCTGCTCCGTAGCTGAGGTTGATGGTAGCCCCCAGTGGACACTCTGCTGTACTTGGCCATTGTTACTTTAACATTGGCAGTAAGGCCCATTAAAGGCTCCTATAAAGTGACCAAGGCCCGGGCCCCCAGCTCTGCAGTGCCTTACACTTAATGCGACACACAGGCATCCCATAATCCTTAGCATATGGCCCGTGAGTGTCGACAAGCATGAAATTACATCAAGGGCATTTTTTGATAACTGTCGATACTCTTACAAAGACGGTCAGCCTTACTGATGCCAAAGTCAAGGGCTGCTGTGTTTGTGTGCGTGTGTGTGTGTGTGTGTGTGTGTGTGTGTGTGTGTGTGTGTGTGTGTGTGTGTGTGTGGTGAGGAGGGGGAGTGACGAGGGGCCTGCAATGTCAGACAGATGCCAGTGAGAACTGATCCAGAGGGAGCCTGATCTTTATTGATATGAGTAAATTGATATTGATAAGGATTTGGATTGCTATGGATTGTGTTAAGCAGCAGTATAATAGAGAGGTTCTCAAAAAGGATTGCGGTCAGAGAGTCACTTTATTAGAAGTTTTTGACTCCCTTATTTTTAATTTCATTCATCCTAATCCAATGCATAATTAGGATTTCTTTCCTTTTGTCTCTCTCTTTTTGTTAGTTTAAAAGGAATTGGGACAAACAGCTCTGCTGTCAAAGTCCACTAGAATACACCATTGCTTGTGAATCCACTTATTTTCGTATGGAAGAGTAGAACAGTAATCCTGCATACACTATTCGTCATGTATCTCCAAAACAACTTTGTTTTCAGTATTTTAATTGGGTTATTTCATTTAAGAAGTAGACAAATTTTCTCAGCCTGAAAAGGAACACTTAATTCTTCAGTTTCATCACCAAATTTGGAGATACATGATTTTCACTGAATGGCAAAGAATATGCCTATTAACATCTAAAAAAATTTAAGGACACACTTAGAAAACATTCAAATTAGTTAAAATAATTCTAAAATATTTATTTAAGTACAAAAAATTCAAAGTTAAAGCATTTTTTTTTAAAACACTCCCTTATTTTGTGATACAATTATTCTATATAATATTTGCATGTATGTAATGATGGCAATGGAAATGATATAAATATTTTCTACAATGAAGGCCATCAAAATGTAAGAGTCACATCACATCAAAGGGTTTCTGTGACTGAAGGACAAATGTTGGAGTGGACCTTACATGGAGCAATATGCATATATGCAATTATAGTATACTATACTGCCACCTAGTGATCATTGAATATGTGAATATTATTTTGTGTCTCATGCATATTATCCTGCTGTGTGAACACAGATCTTTATAAATTATATCAAAGAATTATATCTGAGTTTTCCAACAAAATTTACTGAATATGCATGATGTTAAGAAATTAAATTATAATTAACTGTGTTAATCATCAAAACTAATTATGAATTACAATTACAAAATACAGTAACAAAACATTTGAGAATAGAGTTAGATTTGTTTGTATTCATGACCATGCTTTTCATCATAGATTTAATAATCAATACTTATGACGCCACAGGCATTATGTAAACCAGAGGCAATGTAAATGTCCTCCAAACAGATTCCCATGGGAAAAATAGATTTGAATGGGAGACATCTATAATGATTCCTATCATGGCTAAAGAGGATGGCCACATTTCAGCTCAAATATAATCTCATTAATGGCTGTAAAAGTAAGAACAGACCTCAATTCAAGTTCTGGGAGACATGCCCCTCATGTCTCTTTCTACCCTTAATTTCTCTCATAAAATAGTCTGGGCTGAAAAGTAGACTTAATGCTTTGCCAAATGTTTGGTTCAGACAGACGCCATCATTCATTCCTTCTTGACATACAGCAAAGTGGACTTTGAGTTGTAAACTTACAGGAGTTCCTTTTCTTTCTTTCAACAAAATATATGTTCTGTATCTTAATATAGCCAAAAATGTGATGTATCACTTTGCTTTAGGCGTAGATGACTAGAGGAAAAAATGGCCGAAAATGTTTTGTGTATTGCCAGACAGATGATTAAGTAAACTTATTGAATCTCTTCTTGTCTTCTTATATGGATACATGCACCAGTTGTTCAGAGTGCAGTGGCAACCCTACAAATAGAATTCTTTATGTTTTGCCCCATTTATCAAACTTGTAAGAATGCGTGATATTCTTGCAGTAAAGATGATTTTCTTACCAGATATGGCAGCCAAGTAACATCGCGCTGCAAATTTGCCTTCTCTTTATGTAGAACACTGCTCATTGTATGTGGGAAAATAGATATAAAAACATTTTTTTGTACAGTAACATCTGTGTGAGGAATCATCCTCCTATAAAAACTAACGTTTCTGATTCTCATACAATACAGTGGATGACAATTGGGAATGTAACCATATGTTTTTACTTAAGAATTCAAGGAAATAGAAATACATTAACAGATAAACACACATTATGGTTATCTGTGTGCTTTACAACACATGCAAACACATACATACAAAACACCCATGTCCTATGGGGGTCAGACCTATTTAGTGAATGAACAGCAGCTACGTCACTGGAACAGGACGGCTCATTATTTGTGAATGAGCTCCTTCCTGTCGTGCCATACTGAAGCACTTTGAGCCAACCAACACTAACAAAGGAAAATAAATAAGATACCTTCCTCTGATGCTGCCGTAGGAAAGATTTCTATCTCAATAAAACTTTATGAAACAGATCTTAAGAGCACTTTTTGACAATACTGTGTTTCTTAAGCCTTTTTCATCTGCTAACAGAAGCTGTAAAGATTGAAAACGTAACGTGTATCTGAGATAGAAGTTGATATCCAGATCACCTGAGTCCAGATTCCTTGGACACACATGCAGCTGATGTGACGCACTTAGCAGTGTGGCTAACTGCATGCTGGTCCAATTAGTTTCCATTACCAGCTGGTAGCATCCCTGTTACACTGTTGACACACATTTCCACACGTGCACACCCTCACTCATTCATTCACCCACTCTCTGTCACACACACACACACACACACACACACACACACACACCGTTTCTCTTTTTCTTACCCACACATGTGCACTTCGGCACACACGCGCGCACAGCCTGTACTTTACAGATATCAGCTGTTATCCCCGTCTAGCATCAGTCCCCAGGCACTATGCTAACAGCCTCCTCTACAAGCCAATTTACAAGGATTCTGGTCATGTTTACATTAGCCCTCTCTCAGTGCATGAAAAGAGCAGGGCCGCGCTGCAGAATAGAAATGAGCAAATATGAATAATTCAATCTTCCTCCTGGCCATTAACATGTTTCCCTTGAATAAAGTGATAATAGGTTATCATCTGTGAAATGGAAATTTCATAACAGAGACGGTGAGAAGAGCGTCTCCGGTTACACCAGAGGAAATTAATTTCACAGCACATCTGCTCCACAAAGCCCCGGCCCTCCAATGCTAAGTATGAGAAAATGTAGTCGTTCGGCTCTGCTAGCTTTCTAATTAGATTAGCATGCTTATTTGAAGGCGGGAATCTTTAGTCTAGTCAAAGGAATTAGTGTTCCCCATTACAGATACCTAATATTTATAATAATGAAATGACTTAGCCAATTAGGGAGGGTTAAAAATGCATTACTTTAACTTATTATATTAGCCAGATGGTACACTGAATAGTCCATGTTGTGCTGTGCATCTGGATGAGGACTATGTTGGCCAAGTCTGCATAACATGATGTAGTAATAGCTGTGAAAGGGCAGTTTAGTGCTCACCTTTCTGTCTCACTGCCTTCCTGAGGAAGCAGCTTTAGCTTGAAGAGCAATCAAAAGTTTAATGAAAAAAGCCAGAGCTTTCTCCCTCCTTCTTTGTTGAAAAGATAAACGCCCCTGAAACAAATCAATCTTGAAATTGAAAACTTCTGGTGTGAGGATAAGGAAGTGACAGAAGTGTAAACAGTTATGATTTTGATGGCTATCATCATAAGGAGGTCAACAATGGTGTTGAGGGAGTGAAACCTCAGGGAAGGCAGTAAAGGACTTTGTCCCTTTAACTTTCCTCCCCCCTTTCATCTATTTCTATCATTTTTTTGTTTTGTTTCGTTTTGTTGTTTACTGGTGGACAGCTGTAAATGATAAGAGATTGAGGGCCATTATCTGAAATGGGGATCAGCAATCCCTCTGGTGCGTGGCTATGAGACTCAAAGCAGCAGACTTCAGAGCCTGCTGAGTGTGGATGAAGAGCAAGAGGAGGAGGAGGAGGCTAGTTACGACCTGAGGACCATTGCTTCTCCCTGCTGGTTACCTGCTGTTGGGCACCTGCTGACCAGGCAGCCCCGTACCCCAAAGAGTTACATCAATATTGAACGATTCCCCCACTTCACAATTCATGTCGAATGCCAACATTCAGCATCAATGCAGGAAGTAGTGTGTCCTTTATGTAGTGAGGTGAAAAGAAAGGGCGGGCTGGTATTTGGCGTGTAGTGTGACTGTCATGCAGGAGACCAGAGGTCATGTCCTATCAAAGACCTGTAATTTGGGTTAGGGTTAACATTCACCTTTTTATTAACCGTAACCACGATTTTCCCTAACATTAAAATCATAACTATATGATTTCAGTCCTGATACAACAGTTTGAGAATGAACAGTGAGTTAAAATTTCAAACAGTAACGCTGGTTTACATGCTGCATTATTTCCTGTGAATCCCTCGTGTGTAGATATGCAATTTGAATCCTAAATGGGAATGGCGGACTCCGCCACCAACAATGAAAACTACTACATACAATAATATAATATAATTTCAGAACGTAAATGCATTGAATGGTTGTTGCTGAAAAAATGCAAACCATAGATTGTATCAAAAACTGAGTTTAAATGAATGAAAATCTGAAGGATTATACCTTTAACCAAGTGTTTTAGTTGACTAACCCTTAACCATAGTTTATTTGCTATAACCACAATCTTTCTCTAACCTTAACCCTACCATAGTTGCTATGTGCAGACATTGTAGAACATGACAATTTAAATTACATTGGCACTGGACATGGTAGAAGAAGTATCCATAGCAATACCATAGTGTAGAAATACTCTGTTGCAAGTAAACGTCCTGTATTCAAAATTTTACTGAAGTAAAAGTACAGAAGTATTATATATATCATATTTTCAGGTTATTATTCCTGATGTATTAATATGTAAGCAGCATTTTAATGTTGTAGCTTGCCAAAGTTTGCTACTTTAACTAGTTTATACTGTTGTGTAGTTATTCCTCGACAATGTATCATTCTAAAAAGTCCTAGGTTTTCTGTGTAAAATCTTAATATGAAAAGTAACAAGGCACTGTCCGATAAATGTAAAGGAGTAAAAAGTACAACATGTAGAAAAATGTAGTGGAGTAGAAGTCAAAAGCTACATTAAATAGTAATGCTCAAGTACCTCAAAACTGTACTTAAGTACAGAACTTGACTGGATGTCCAAATAGATAGTCATTGAACATAATCTGGGATTTTGCAGAATCGTCCAATATCTGGTGACAGGGTTGGATCAGGACCCTCAAAACTTCCTCAGGTCAGCTCTTTAAACATCGCAGCTATGACCAGCGGCCCCATGTTAGTATTGGTATGCTGTTTAATTTTTTATGATTATAACCTACTGAGCATGGGTTGTGTTTGGTCCCTGCACACCTGCACTTCCACACACTACACTCCCACCATACAGACCTTGTCAAGGTTAAACTCCAGCAGTTGACACATTGTTTTCCATTGCAATTCCCTGCTACTCTTCTATCTTGCTCCAGTCTTTTACAGATTAAGGCAGTTGTATTATAAGACACAGAATTAAGCCCACAGTGTCCTAAAGATATAGCCCATTCACTGCTCTTAATTTTGCAATTCCATCACCCCGGCGCTGCAAAGCCCTGCTTCTCCATCAAAACCATTAAGGGCATTGAAGCCTGGAGTATCATCAACAATGACAGGTAAATATTTAGGCTGTCTTACTGGAGCAAATAAGCCACCCAAGGTCAAATGGCTGCGTTAGTCCATTCCAGCTTAGCTACATTGGTCTTTAGGTCTCAGCAAAAACGATGTACACAAATCCAAAGCAGAGCAGAAGAATTCTGCAAGTGTTTGCGTCAACTTGCAATGGGAGAATGTCAAATCTACAAAGACCAGACTGCACGATGAATGTTGAGATAATGTAACATTTAGAATATTAAGATAAAGAAAATATCTAGAGATGTACTTCTTTTCACTGTCTTTATATCATTTCCTGCATCAAAAACAGTCACTGCATCAGGGGACCAAACAATTGCATCTCAAAAAAAAGGTCAAGTTAGCCTATTTGCCACTCAAGAAATCATCACATCTTCAATAACAACTGACTTCCAAATGTGTCATTTATCATACAATCTGTCATACTGAAGCAATGCTTTGCCAGAAAAAAATCATAATTGGAGTTTTTATCTTTTCCATTATTTCCTTCCACAACCTCTGTCAACAAAATCAAAATGCCTTTTTGAGACACATAAGGAAGTGCAGCTCTGGGCCGAGCTGCGGTGGCCTCAGAGATAGACTGCGCTGGATAAGAAGTAAGTGAGTTCTTTGCTTTTGTGTCAACAAGAGATTTTATGGCTGTGAAGTAATAAATCATAAAAAAACTACTCTGTTCCTAAACATTTATAGATAAGGGAGTTAGGAATCAAATCAATTTAAGTTTCTGTACACAAGGTCCCAGTGTGGCCCGCAAACAGTTTGAGTATCAAAACCATCTCAACGTGAAGCCACTGTAAATGGATTAGTGTGGGGAGAGATGGGGGATGTCATCCTCCAAACGCTGCTACAGTATGACTGACTGAAATCATACAGCGTCAAAATGTTCCTTCAGACAAAATAAAAGCAATTAAATGAAAGAATTGAGTATCGCCACAGCTATCTTCACCTTGCGTCATCAGAAAAAATGGCACTTTGTTATTTTCCTTGTCTGTCAAAGCACTTTGTAAACTATGCTTTTAAAGGTATATATGGTATATAAATAGTTATTATTATGATCATTATTATTATTATTATTATTATTATCGTAAATAACAGAAAGCAAGAATTTCAGGACCATTTCAATAAAATGATTTGATCAAAACAAAGTGAAATATTTTTATTATCACATTTAATTTTGTCATAAATTATGAGAGCAATCAACTAAAGATACAGCACAAAACATGTTTTGAGCATTACAAAAAATCTTCATCTATGTATAATGACCAGGTACCAAGGCAAAACCAAATTTGGTATCTGTTACTCAATCGTTATTATTGCAAGCAAATAGTGTACTTTGTCAGTATACAGCATTTAATTTCCCTCGAGACATTCATTCCCAAAGCATAAAAAGGCATTTATATGAGAAAAGAAAAAACTCTGCAGTGCTCATTGTCTCCAGCTGCCTGACTCATGTTTTACTATTTTCCCTGAAGGAAGTCATAATACTTCACAAACTGTCTCTTAAATGGTGCAGTTGATGTTTATCGGAAACTTTTTTTTTGTCATTATAATTTATTTAGGTGATATAGTAATTAAGATTATAGGAGAAAAAATACTTCTGGCACATAAATTGTTTTGACAAAACAATAGAAAAAGTTAGAAAAATGTATTTGACATATGAAGAAAGTGCTCTAAGCCAAGTTACAGTGCTTAAGATGCCACTTAAAGGTCCTGTATATTATAACTTTTAATGTAGGTTTTGTGAGCATGTGTGCGATACCCATGCAGGCAGCTTTGAAGGATGTTGCTACAGCATGTAGAGCGATCAGCTGTTGTACGCAGATGAGGCCCCTGTTTCTTGTTGTACTACTGCCTGTGCAGATGATATCCGACCCCTGCCTGCAGCCTGCAGTCTGAACAGCAGACCTGTAGTTGTGTTCGATGATGCCCACGGAAGAGGTGAGTAAAAAATGGGAAACTCCCAAAGCAATTTAGGTGGATTATAAAGTGTCCATAGCTGTGGCCTGGGGTTTAAAAAAGTATGCTTACTCTCCCAACATGGTGCTCCAACTTAAACTTACTTAAACTTACTTCCAAATTACAATCGAATGAGCAGATGCAAGTGTATCTTAATATTAGGACTACACTGCTACAGGCCTGTGTGCCATGAAGCAATATTCCTCTGCGCTGTAAAGTTGTTCCTGTGCAGAAACAATAGGAAGTGCCTCACACTGGATGTTTAATGTGCATATTAAACGACAAAATTGCATTACAGGGTAGTTTCCTGCTGCCTTAAGGATAAAAAGAAAGGAGAACGTTATCAAGGACAGTTTAAGCATTCACCTTAACTGTAGGAAATAATAAATAATAATTCCCATTGCTAATCAGTTAAAGCCTACTGTAGGCCTATCTGTGACTAAAACACTAAAGAATACCTCATAACTTACTTTGAAATACATTTCTAGTAAACTTAAACAGGTCCTGCCAGGTACAACCTTCCTAATAACTATGAGCACCTCAAAAACATTTCCCCAAAATAGTCTGGTTTCTAGCTTGAATTGAGGGTTTTTGATTTTCTCATTACGTTCACTGAAATGTCCAAGATCCAAAGAAAACAACAACCGAGTTCTTCTTCATCCTTGATTGGTTTGGCTGATCATTGCAGACTTTCCTAATGCCCGTTCTACCACATAGTCTCTGAATTTGGAATGAAATTAATATTTCAAAACTTGTGACAGGCTGCTTGACTTGGCCCCATGTCGGCGACAGGCCATTCATCACAGAGTTAAGTGTCAGCATTAAATTATCCCTGCTATTATGACAGCAACATTACTCATCAGGATTAGGGCCAGCCAAACAGAGGCTCCTCTGCTGCAGCCATCTCCCTCTCCCTATCGATCGCTGTTTCCTCCATTACCAACACAGAGGCTATCTGCATGACACCGGCACACCGCGCATGTTGATGATGCTCTTGTCTGCTACCAGGATGCTTGTATCATGAGGTGGAGAGAGGGAAAGAAGGAGGGAGCAAAACACGGGAGAAAGAGGAGATAAAGACAGACTGTACGCAGAGACTCTCCAGAGAGTGAAGGTATAATGAAGTGCTGGATAGGTTTAATACCAACAACAGAAGGGGCCACTGCCGTAGTCAAGTGCTGTTAATATCTCCTCCATTCCTTAAGCAAATCAAGTTATCTGGCACTGCCTGTGTTTCGATAAGGAGTGGAGGATGTCCATTGAGAACAGCTTGATTTAGATGTTTAAAGTGAATATCCAGATAGCTCAAACACATACTCTGTATGATCTGAATCTACTTGTATGTCTACTTGTTTTTTTACTCGGTGGAGCGTGCACTCAGACTGACGAAGAGAGATAAAACTGCAGTGGCGTCTGCATAAATCCCTCATTTCTGTGCCCTTGCCTCCAATGCCTCAAACGTGCCACAAGACATTACTTAAATAATGCCTGAAGGTGCAAACGCCACTGATGGTGTCCCCCTTCGTTCAATTTGAAACGCATCAAATCCTTTCTAATTCCACATTTCAGGCTTTTAAATTGCCCTGTGCTCTGAAACGTAACCAAAGGCTTCAATTTTGTTTCAAGACTTTTTCCTTTTTATTTTCTATTAATGTCAACTTTGTGTTACTCTGAGAGGATGAGATAAGAGAGGGAATAAGGCCATTTTCTTTTTGTTGTAAATGTCCTCTGCGCGGTCACACCGGAACGTCCAAGGAGATAGCAGAGCTGAGGATTTTCGGCGCAGGCCAATTTTAGGAAGTGAAAGCTGACCTCTTTAGGGACTTCCGCATGGCATGTGTCGCTCAAACAGAGGAATCTCTCTGGACATTGTTTTTCAGGTGGGACAACAGTGGACCACATGGACAGTACAACAACCTGTCTCATTTTAGATTGAGCAGACCACCACCTTTGTTATAAATCACAACTTAATGTGACTGAGACCTGCTTATTTACTTGTGTTTGTGTTTAAATGTGCAGTTATTAGTAGAAGGAACCCAGACAATAACAATAACCAAATTATAAATTGACATATTTATTGTCAAATATCCAGCACTTTTGATATGATTATAAAACATGCAATATGCAATAGCTAAACTAAGTCTAAATTCAGCTAAAGTATCAAAATAATCTCAACTCAAGGTTCACTTACTAGCTTTTGGGGCTTTCAACCTCATCCCACAGTCTTGGTCTGCGAATGATGATTATGTAAACTAGATTAAGTAGTTAACTTAGAGGATAAGCGAATGTACCCCCTGTTTTTGATTTGTTTTGTTTTCAGTGGTGGAGGAAGGATTCAGAGGGTTAGTACGATAAGTACGATATCTGAGTTATTTCCACCACTCGCAGTATTCTGTATTGTCTGCAAGCAATAAACAAATCATCTAATCAAAGAGAGAAAGCTGAAAGAAAAAATACAATATCTTATTCATACAGTTTAGCAAAGAAAAACCTATATCTCACAGTATGCCTTAGATCTGTACTACTATGCAAATGTCGCCCATGTCACTGTACAAGAATGAAGTAAAATCACATGAGGACATTTTGCTTATTTAAAGGTCCAGTGTGTAACGTTTAGAAGGAGCTATTGGCAGAAATGGAATATAATATTTATAAATATGTCTTCATTAGTGGATAATCACCTGAAAATAAGAAAGACAGAGGGAGCAGGTCCCCTTCCACAGAGGTCACCATGTTGCACCACCATGTTTCTCCTACATGCTTGGAAGGGTAGGGTGAGGTGGTATTCAAATGGTTGCAATCTGAAATTTCACTACTAGATGACACTAAATCCTACACACTGCTCCTTTAAATTGAATAAAGTAACCCAAGATGACAAATAAATATTTGACCTTCAAAAAAAAGAAACACGAAACTATCCACAATTAATAACATAAAAGAAACTTAGGTAGAATCAAGCCTAATCTACCATAATGCCTGAGAAAGGTTTGAACATGACGCATTTCAAGCTTGCCACGTCACAATCAAAAATAGATATTACCTGCAGTGTTATTTATCCATCTAGATTGTTTTGTTGTGAGTTGCCAAGTTTTGGAGATATCAGCTGTAGAGATGTCTCCATTTTTTTAATATAATGGAATTGGATGGCACTCGACTTGTGGTGCTCAAAGTGCCAAAAAAATACTTTTGAAAAACTCAGCAGCAATGTCTCTTTGCAGAAATCTTCACAACCTGTCTCTTAAACATTCAAGAGTTTATTTAAGACACTTTCATTTATTTATTTAAAAATGTATATAAAATATAAAAAAGTGTGACTCATTCATAGCTTCTCTCCAACAGCCTGACGTGTATTGTGCACACTGCATTTGAAGTCTGTGTGAATGAAGAGTGACACTGAGAAAAGATGTTATGTATCAGTGACACAAAAAAAGCAGCCGGCACTGGGACAATGTGGTCTAGAATTTATAGCAGATCAGATAAGTTTCAATCAGTTGAACATGTGCTCTAAGCTGTTGAAAAATTACCGTAGATGTTTAAATATGTCATTACATCATTAAATTGTTAATTTACAGTTACAGGTGACTTGATTTTTTACTCTTTTACTGGGTCCCATTTTAAGTCAAATACTAATCCCAAAAAGCAGCCCGAGATAGTTGCAGAAACAGTCACTTTTCAGGATGAAGAATGTTATCAAAGAAGTCAAGTAACGAAGAGAATCCTCAGTCTTTGTTTCCCTACCTTTAGCTTGTCTTATCGCTCTATTACAAATCTCTCTGCTTGGACCGATGTCATTTTTCTCCCATGTAGCTATCAAATGCCCCTGCCCCCATGTGTATCGACCACCCTCCTCCTGGAGATCAATGCTGGGCCTATGGAGGTTGGAACAAAAACTGTAATTACTCACAAAGCTACAAATTTACTTGGCGATAACAGCTTATTTCATTTATAATTGCAAATAAGAAAAATACACACACGCACACGTATACGCACACTCACTTCAGAAAGTAGCAAGTGATAATCATGCAGAGTTTATTTTTCTTGTTTATTTATCCAAACCTCAGGTCATTCTTATTAGGGTTAGAGTTGGGGTTGGGGGTAGAAAGGAAACTTCTATTCATGTTAACATCATGCAACAGCAAAATAAGTTTGTAATACTTATTACTCATTATATCTAAAAGTATAACATTATCTGTACATTTCATAATGCATTGGTAAATTTGAGCTCCCTATTCACATATCTTCATCATCCATGTGACAAAAAAAAAAAAATCAATTTTGAACCACAACTGGAAAAGATGAATTATTTTCCACCATGAGAAATAAGGTGAGCAATAAAACCTCTCATGATACAAAAGGGTGAGAAAGGATAACAAACAAGTGGGCGAGATTTGCTGCCTTTCAGCAACCCTCTTAAGTGGTAATGGGATAACCCTGGACACGTCAAGAGCCTATCAAACTGCCCCTCACATTCGACCCCTGGGTGAGACAGGAAGGGCCTGCTTTGTTTGTAGCAATTGGGTCCTGTGTGCAGGGCCGTAATGAAGTGACCTGAAATAATGGAAAGCCCTGGGCCCCGCGCAGATGATTTTTGCTGGGATAAGAGCAGGGATCCTGATTCGGAGTCACAGTTCATTTCATTTTTCGCCTCTGATGAGATCTCCTCCGTTATCTGATAAAATTGAACAGCCATTACCGGCAGGGGTTCAGGCCAGCCAAGCGGTAAAGCGCTGCCGACTGCTCCTAACAGAAATCCTATACACTCCACTTTGTCAGCAGTTTTGAATTCATCATTGGCTGGGGGTTCAGCCAGATGATAGGAATAATCTTGGCCCAACCAAGATTGACACTTCATTTCAGAAATCAATATTTACAATTTACTTCTTTCAAAGTTCATTCTAGGAGACAATTCCATATTATCCTTTCCAAATAAGATGATCATATCTCTCTCTAGTCCTGGAATGGGTTTTCCCAAAATGTGAATTTTTTGGTTTAAAAAAAAAATCAATGTCGCTATTGTGGGGCTTTAATCTGCCCTTTGACGACAGTAAATCTTTTTCTTTTTATAGGCAAACGGTTGTGGGCAGCTGACACCATTTCCTCCCAGAACAAAGCCCCTCGCCCCGTGTGGACGCTGGTAGATACATGGAGCCCTAATGTGGCTGGACACGCCACCGACGGGTCATTAATCAGACACTGTGACAACCACTTCTTCCCAATCCAGCCCCGACTTCAGCCCCTAGACAAGCCCACTCAACTCCTCAGCCACAGGAGGCCACGTAGAGAGCAAAGAAACAGAGGAAGAAGAGGATCGAATGGGCATTGAGAAGACAGGATATAAAAGGGATGAGGAGGAATGCTACAAAGCCAAGGTATAAAGGGACTCAGGCATGATGTGTAGGACTTATAGATAAAAGATGGAAGAATCAGAGAAGAATTGGTGCTTGGGATAAACTGTAGTGTGCTTCCTGTGTGGAAGGGGGATTCTTTTCTTAAGATCATCATGGATGGATCATAATATTATGTATAAGACACACGTATCCACTGAAATGTGCACCACATCATGCTTCTTAACCATATTTTAACAAGACTAAGGCCTGTTGAATGCTTTTCGCACCTGGTCCAGAAACAAGGTAGAAAGTAGAAATCAACAAATGTGTTGTATAAGGGTGAAACACAGCGACTGTAAAAGTTTTAAAAAAGAACCATCACATGTGGCTTGTCCTGCATTGTGTGTGCTTGCTGTAGATTTGTCCACAGTGTCCACCACAAGAGAGCTACTCGTGTGAGTTTGTATACAATAATTGTTGCGGACACACCCATGAGATGAC
The DNA here is from genome assembly GCF_020085105.1 of Siniperca chuatsi. Lineage (NCBI taxonomy): Eukaryota > Metazoa > Chordata > Actinopteri > Centrarchiformes > Sinipercidae > Siniperca > Siniperca chuatsi. The sequence goes on along the minus strand of NC_058050.1, from coordinate 22,789,568 downwards.
GCACAGGTTTCTGCAGGGCTGAGAGCTCATGACTCTTCATCTATTCAGTTCAATTAAATTGTATTTATATAGCACTAATCCATAGCAGAAGTTAACTCATTGCATTTTCCTATAGAGCAGGTCTAGACCATAGTCTTTATAATATCATTTACAGAGACCCAACTATTCCCACCTAGAGCAAGCACTTTGGCGACAGTGGCAAGAAAAAACTTCCTTTTAAAAGGCAGAAACCTCAAGCAGAATCAGACTCAGGGTGGGTGGCCATCTGCCGCTGCCATGTTGGGTTGAGAGAGAGAAAGAGAGAGAGAGAGAGAGAGAGAACATACAGTAGCACAATGTAAATTCCACATAGGATTTTAGACTAATAATAATGTAATGGTAGTGGTAATGTTAATATTAATAAAACAATAATAGTAATAATAATGATAGGAATAACAATGGTAATAATAGTAATAAGACTAATAATAATAATTGTAGTGTGGTTGTCGATCAGGAACATGGGAGAAGTAGGAGGCCCGCAGTCATAGATCCAGACTCTGCAGCTCTGGAGGCAGAAATACCTGCTGAAAGCGACGGAAGGAGCACCAAATTTCATGGCAATCCATACATTAGTTGATTACTAAAAGCCAAAAATGTCAACCTGCTGGTGGTGCAAGAAGAAAAGTCAGGGGACTTCCAAAGTCAGTAAAGGCTTCATCCTGTGGGGACCATAAATGTCTGCACAAAATGCCATGGCAATCCATGTTAAGATATTTCAGTGGTGGACTGACCAACCAGCCGACAGACCGACATTGCTACTGTATCTGAACTGATTAAGACCTGTAATTAGAACCAAAGTTTGTGATTGAATCCATTAGGACATACTTTATAATTCAGGACTTCTAAAAGCCAATTTCAGAGTTACACAGAAGTTCAGTGGTGTGTTGCATACTGGGACAGGAGCAGTTATAAAGACAGGTCACCGAATAGAAGAAAAGTCACTGGATCAGCAAACCATTCTCGGTCTGTAACTTTGCACTCCTAAGATAAAGATGTAGCTAATGCCATTCTCACTAAAACCTGTCTTTGAAATCTGTCTGTGTCATTCTGCAGTTACCTAAAAATGTCAGAAATAAGTCAGCTGCCAATCTACAAAGTGAAAATGCTGCATTTTGGAGACCATGTCAAGACAACAACCAATGATCAAAACCTTTTATTTGGAATTTAATTCCAAGTGCTCCTTCTCTGTGTGTTTGCTTGTTTCCAGGCCTGTGTGTCTTTGAGACATAGAAAAGCGATAAGAGCACACATTAACACAGATCATCACAAGTAAACCCTCAAAGGTACAACTTGATGCAGTTAAAGGAGAAATAACCAATCACAACTTTGGCTTTACTGAAAACCTTAACATGATTTGCAGCTAAGTTAGAGCCCAGTGAGCATGTGTGTTATCCAATTTTCATTGTTCTTTGGGATTGAAGTGATGTTCCAAATCATCTTATAGGCACAGCTAATGTAGTTTCAATTGATCACAGGTTTGACGGGGAACCATTTTCTCATTGTCTGTCAGGTGCCTGAGGACAGCACGGAGCAAATGTATATATCTCCCAAAAAACTGAATATGTGATCATGAATATATACATCTGTGTTTTTCTAACTGCACCAAGGTGATAACCACGTTTCTCCCATTTACAGCAAGCCACCTCTTTCTGAGCCACGTATACTCCATTAAAACCCCACTTCACCATAAGCCCCAGTGGATAACATAAAATACTGCACTTCTCCGTATTGACTGAGTAAAATGAAATAATCTATGATGCATGAACAAGCTCTAAATGAAATAATAATGTCCTTAGCGGTGAAAAACGAATTGATGGTACTGTAATTGAGCAGATTTATTTCCACTCGTTGGAAAATGGGAGGAGAGGGAGGCAGCGGTAGTCTGCTGAAAACTGCCCTGCTATTTTATTTAATCTCATATTGGAGGAATTATTGGCTGGTAATCTATTGTTAAACATCATTTAGGGTGATGGATTGAGAGCGTCAAGCTTTTCCCCACGTAATCAATTCATATCTCATTAGCACGTATTATTTATGATTCTCATAATGTCCCTGTGGGGACAGGGCTGGGGAGAGCCGGCCCCAATGGAGGCCTCAGCTGTGGCTAAAATGAAGTGTGACATACTGTAGCTTATGACCTAATAACTGCATATATAAAAATGCTTTTGTTTTCACTATTGATTTGTTTCTGGCCATTCTAGAAAAGAATCGAAAAGATTGAGGGTCATAGTGCCCCACTCTCCCTTTAGCATTACAAAGAAAAACGACATTGAAAGAAAAGAAAAATAGAACACCTCTGTAAGGTGTGTAATATGTGTTTCCCATATTACCAAAATAGAATCATTAAATATGTGATTTATTTAGGTAGCATAGACAAGATGTAAACTCATTAGTATTACGGCCATGTAAATCTATGCACGGGGATACTACATAGTGAAAAGGTCATAGTTTCACCAAAAGTAAACACAGCTTGATGAATGTGCCTGGTGATATTCTGTATTTTTCTTAATGTCAACAAATCCCATGGAAATACCAAAACCAACAATGAGTTGATCCTACTAGCCTAATCCTCTTTGCCATAGAGCTCTATGCATAAATGAGCCACACTGTTGCACAGTGACATGTTTCTTAATTACCATGAACACACACACTGTAGTTTATTTTGAGTCGATCCCACATATTGTAAATTGGTGTTGTAAATACTCACTAGGACACCAAATGTGTATTAATCCACAGCTGAAAATAGTCCCCAACAAATGCACTGTTCACTTTTGTTAGAAACTATAGTGCCCATCTGTTTTAGGAAATTACTTAGCTTCTTTTAAAAATGAAAGGGGACTAAGTGCCACAGACAGAGAAGTCAGAAAGTATTGAGAAAGGGGCTAAGACACTGTCGGTTTTGGTCTTTTCATGGTATTTTTGGATTTGTTGATTAATTAAAAACATTGATTCTTATATAGCCATCTCATTTAAGATATATTTATGTGTTTTATTTGACTGTGTATGTTTCTATTAAATGCATGAATCAAAGAGCAAGATGACCACTGTGAGACCCATTCACTGTACTCCACTGAGTGAAGACAAAAAGTTCTGAAAAGGCCTCAAAAAAATGTGCTGCAAGTCCACACAAAGATTTGGCAGGCTATCATCATACAAACTCCACTACTTGTACTGATAAAGTGGTAAAATCCCTGATTAAAACTGCTGTTCAGCTGGTAACGCAGCCTGAAAATATACTGCAAGAAGAGAGACACGAAATGAAGAACCGTTACTCTTAAATCATCATTTGAATCTGAATTAGTGTGATGTTCTGACAATGAAAAGGGCAGAATGATTTTTCCCTTACAGGCTCGAGAGGTCTTAAGTCTAAGATCTGTGATCAATATCCTGGACAGGGGCATGCTGAGCTGCAGGAGCTTTCCTTCTGTTCACTGAGCCAGCACAGAAAAGGAAAAGTGTCATATTGTGATCTTTATCCAGTAATCGTCCTGACACACAGTCAAGTGATATATATGTCCGCTTGTTTGCTCCGGGGCGCCATGACTGTCCACAGTGTGCAGCACAGCTATAACACCTCTGCTGAGCCCTGGTAGCACTTGGCAATAGAAAAAGCTCAGAACCAAAAGAGAATGAAAAAAGCAATTATGGACAAGTTATTCTCAATTGGACATTTTTGGAACAAAACAGTCTAAGAATGGACGGATACTGGTAATAAGATTCTGGATCAGTCAATGTTTATTTTCAGCAATCACGCAAAACAAGCTGTATATATATATATATATATATATATATATATATATATATAGTTGGTTCACACAATAACACTCTTTTACTGATGAAGACATGCTGTTTGTTGAGATGTCAATTATTGCACTTTATTAAAAGGTTTAAATATAATCTTTGCATTACAACCCAATACACTTTCTTCTACTGTAAACATTGAAATGTAAAAAAAAAAAAAAATTGGTTGGATAGATGGATGGATTTATTTGACAATTATAAAATACACACAATACTGTTTCACCTGAAGACAGATATAACATACACTTACAAACTGCCGAGGATGGGGGGGGGCAAGATGATATGTGTGGCAAGACATCCATCCATCCATCCATTTTCTACCGCTTGGTCCCCGTTAGGGGGTCGCGGGTGACTGGAGCCTATCCCAGTGACTTTGGGCCTTAGGCAGGGTACACCCTGGACAGTGGCCAACTCGTCGCAGGGCTAACACAGACACAGACAAGGACAGACAACCATTCACTCACACATTCATTCAATACGGGCAATTTAGAGTTATCAATTAACCTACACATGCATGTCTTTGGACGGTGGGAGGAAGCCGGAGAACCCGGAGAGAACCCACGGTAACACGGGGAGGACATGCAGACTCCACCCAGAGAGATTGTGTGATGTTGGTCCGGTCCGGGAATCGAACCCACGAACCCACGATCTCCTTATTGGGAGGCAGGAGCTGTAGCCGCTCTGTGTGGCAAGACAGACAGGTGCAAATACAATATCCATTTAATCACATAAAACAAGTAACATAAAAGGACAAGTCTGAGTTAATTATTCTGAAAGGCTATTTGCATGGAATTACTTCATAGCCTCCTTAAAATTTCTCTCTGCTTCACTGAGTTTCAGAGATACTGGAAGTGTATGCCATTCATTTGCAGCCATGCATAAAAAGGTATTTTTGCCCATTGAACTCTTGGATCTAAAAAGAATCAAATCTGTTGAGCCGCCTCTTGTTCCATAGTTGTGATTGCCTCTGAAGCGCTTAAAGGAATTTTTGAGGACCTCAAAATGAACAATTTTATGGATAAGTCCCAACTTGATTTGTATGACTTTTTTCAACTGGAAGCCAATTAAGTTGTTGAAAATATGCTGACTCAAAATGAGCAAGGGCAGGTAACTTTAACACAACCCTGATTAATTTGTTTTTGCCAGTCTGAAGTTTATTTTTGATGCCCTGTGGTGTACCATCAAACCAGGAGGTGGCAGCATAGTTAAAGTGGCACTGAACTAATGCCAACGTCTTTAGTGTTGATCTATCCAACAACCCTGATTTTCTTCCAAGAATTTAGTTGTTTGGCATAATTTTGTAAAGGCTTTCCATGGCCTCCTCTGATAGATGTTTATCTAATGTACATCCTAAATAATTCACTGTATCCTTAGCTAAAATAACATAATTTACCTTAATCTCTGGGGTCTTTCCTAGTTTATTTCTGGATCCAAAAAGGATGGCCCCTGTTTTCCCTAGATGAAGAGACAGCTTGTTATCAGACAGCCAAGTCCCAACATTTTAAAGCTCTTCACTCAAAAATTTTTCAACAACTGGTAAATCTTGAGACACCAGAATAGCAGAATCGTCTGCATAGAGAAAAAGGTCAGATGAACAGGCATCCTTCAAGTCATTAATATATAATAATAAATAAAGGGTGGTCCTAGGACACTCCCTTGAGGGACCCCACAACTGATAGTTTTAGCTTTGGAAAATATCGCATTGACATCCACAATCTGTGTCCTACCAGAGACGTAAGAACTGACCCATTGCATGGCCAACTTGCTAAACCCATGGCCTTTAGCTTAAACAGCAGGATACCATGATCTACAGTATCAAAGGCTTTTTGAAGATCTAACATGACCATTCCACAAAATTTTCCTGCATCAACCTCCTTTCTGATGAGAGAGCTGTTGATACAAATTTAGGGTCCTTATTGAGAGAATAGTTTGTATTGTTGCATTGGATTGCATTACATTTTAAGGTGTTATGCATTATTTTACCCACTCACTGTATGTAGGCCTACTGGTAATAACTGGTAGTAACGTCCTCTAGGACAAAGCGACTAATATAAACTAAAACACTGCACACACCTTGAGCTAGTGATCACAAAACCTTGTGCACACTGGGTCGACACCCGTCACAATATTTATTCCATGTCTGAGCTGCTTGAGCATATACCAAATGTGCACTGGGCAGAAGGCTGGGAAACACTCACTGACATTCACATTGATACATGGACAGATCAAAATCTTAGATCCACCAGACGTGCACCAAATATGATATTCCAAATGAGATGAAGAAAGATGCCCAAACCGAGGATCCTCTTGCAGAGAGGTGACAGTGCTAAGCCAGCATGGTACCCATCATCACAACAAAACCTCCTGGACTACCTCACTTTTAGTTCTGCCTAAGCCACTTTTGGCTTTTATTCAAACACAAAACAGGTGAACTGCACACAGAAACAGCTGGGGGTTGATTTACTGTCAGTGCAGTATGAATGGCATCAACTATTCAGTACAGTAATATTTTGGACTTTATTCCTACAGCTTTACTATAAGTGATTTACACTGTGGTTGTTTTTTATGAGACTGACTTCCCTGTCAGATATGTCTTAATCATCTATCCTTACTTGTCATGTAACCACTGTAACTTTTAGGTGGAGGTAGGAGAGAAAACAAGATGTCAAAACTAGGGATCAACCTATTATCAGTGTATTAATATTTATTAGTTAATACACAGCTTCTGCTGATAAATTGGTATAAGTAGTTTTCCTGCTGGTAACTCAAACAAAGATGATCCAGGACACAATGTCAGGGGTCTTTATGACCACAGGAGAACCCAGGTTGCTAGCATTGCCAGAACCTAGGTCCAGGTTGTGGATAAAACATGGGGATCCAAGAAAGTGGGGGGACTGAGTATGAGAGCATTGGACACAATAGAAATGGACACTGGATGCTGTTGAATTTTAGGACTTTGCCAGCACAGCAGACAGGTTTGAGTGAACTCATTATAATTGTGAAAAGGATTTTTTTTAAACTGTGAGTTGTTTTTATCTCTTGATCCAATCACAGTCATCAGGGTTAGCACTCAAGTCAAGGTGGCCATAGCAATGCCTTTTCAAAATAATGTGAAGGGACATGTGTACATGACAGCTGAGTGTTCTGAAAATAAACAAATCCCTGCCAAAAAAACATGTTTACCAAAAGACTTTGTGAGATAAAGGCAACATATTCCAGAGATAGAGGCAGCAAGCAAAATTTGGTAATTGTTTAATTAAAACCTGAATACACAGACTTGACTTAAGCTCCACTTTAGAAAGCTTAATGAATCTATTAACACCAATGATATATATTTTGTTATCCACAAACAGCCTTCCGGTGAGGTTAGCTAAGTCCATGTATGCTGCTGCCAGAATTAAACACTGTGCTCACACAACCTCAGCTGATTTTGGCTGACTTTTCTGTCAACAAACAAGCATTAAAGAGTATGGAAATGTATGAAGTAAGTCTAATCCATTGCTTTAAATCACACTGCACTCTGGATGTTTACTGTGCATGTTAGATTGAGGACCATCACCTTCACATGTGTAGTAACAGAGCAGTGTAGCCCACTTTCAAGCCTCACGTGTACCTCTAAGTCATCTCAGTTTACCATCACTGCAACTATGAGGAAATACAACTGGTGCCAATAACGAAACCATTCAGTTTTTTTTTGGGCAAGATCTTGTTCAATGTTCAATTTGTATAATGTTTTACACATAACCCAGCAGATCATCTTACAGTGACTTCTGAAATGCAAACATACTGTAGACAGAAGCTCACTGGGCAGGAGCAGCTTGTTGACTCAATTGAGCAATGGTTGAACCCAGCTTATACCATTTACACATGCTCTAATTCTTATGGGACAAATTACATTTCATACATACTGTTGCTAACCAGAAACATGTCACAAAGCTACTTATTGTCCTCCAACGTATGTATTTTAGGTGAAAGTAGTTCAGAATACAGCCAGTAATTCACACACATATTCATTCATTCATTCATTCATTCACTTACAATGATTACTGCTTGCAGTTGGATTGTCAACTATCTACCTACAGCAGCATCCATTAGGAGGTATGGAAGTGACACCATCCTTCAGTGGAAGCTCTGAAGGATGGATTTGTGACTTCATGTCAGCAACATTCAAACCCTGATGAAGCATCATTAAGCACAACACTGAATACATACTAACTAACTGAGTCCACTCTTCTTTTTTTTTTGTTAAGGGTGAAAAAATATATCTATGTGATTTACTTTTGTGAATGAACACCTAAGTTTTTATATGTGGTGTGAAAATCCATGTCAGTTGGGCTACATTTTAAACATTGGAGAGTATGCATGTACCAAGTGCAAAAAGGATGTGAGTGTCTGTGGAAGTATCAGTGAGGTAGACGTCACTAACACCTTGTCTTGTACAAACCTGACATCTACTGGGCAACTACAGTACACTTGGATTAACAATCAGAAAGCATGAAAAATAACTTACACAATAAAAGAAATACTATACAGCAAATACAATGCAGTTAATTAAACTATCTATAAACCCCTTTAATATGCATGGTGTGGCATCTCAGTTTATGCTGCATATATTGAGAATGCAATTCACCACTGTACAGTATTAATGTTAATGTACAATATGTTATTTTTTTGTAAAGACCTCGAAGAAATTATTTATTGCCCTTGCTTTGTTAAAGCCTCCAGATTTAGATTCTTAGTTTTGTCTGCACTATTACATGTAGATGTTGTATAGGAAACTGTCATCTTGTATAAGTCTTTGTTGCTTTTCCCATGCTCTAGCATTTGAGAGGCATCTGCTAAGTTATTCATAAAGCCCCATTACTCCTTATACATTTTTAATTGGCCAGACATAGCCTTTATGTCATGATATGGAGGCTTGTAATGAATATTTACTGTCCAATTATTAATGGCCCGGACGATTAATAATAACCCTTAAAGGATGGCACATTAAATTCCACCATACTATTCATTCTCAGAATAAAGGTTGTATTATAAATTAAATAATAGATACATTTAATTATCATAAATGTTGAGTATCATTTTAATCATTGAGCTTATTCTTTATTCTTTGATCTTTATTTAAGTCATGAAATATTTTTGTCTGTTATCATTCAAACTATAGAGAAATCAGTTTGGTCTGCATCTGCTCTAAAAAAGACTCTGCATAAGGTCTCACTCCATTTGTCCCTCATTGGTTGCTGAGTAGAATATCATTGATTTTTTTTTTCCCTGACCATATGTCCTTACCTTGAAGATGTTCATCACCCTTTTCTCCAATATTTGCTCACCATCGTGCCATCCCATCACTCACAAAGACATCCAGTGTATTTAAAAATGCACCTTCAGCAACTCCACGATAGCCTCAATGACTGCAAGCTTTACTTTTGAGAAAGATGGGGAAAAAGGAAAAGAGGAGACTGTCACTGTATTAAATATCAAAACTGCATGCCAGTTAAATTTTTAATTCACTTTATGCTGCAGTATTCAGCAAAGTTTAAACATTTTGCAATAAAACAAAGTGTTTGTACTGTCTAATCTTAGTTTTTACTGCCAGATAGTACCTCACTCACGGTAACAGACATACAGTAGACACACAACCACACACACACACGACACACACACAGAGTTCCATCTTACAAGAGCTGTCTTGTCAACTGTCTACGTCTAGCATTTCTTTAATCACATTTACACCTGTAATACCTGACTGGTGTGGTGACATCAGACAAGTGATACGATGGTGAGACTGGACAGGAGGAGAAAACGCCTGCAGCCGTGTAGTGAGGACAGTAAAACACTCGCTCACACGCATTCACTTCCAACAAATCGTATGAATACATTCAGTCATGCAGTCATATTAAAAATCTATAAAATATTTGATAACGTTGTTGTCACTAATTGTGTCCATTTTATGTTAAGTTGACTAAAAAGTGGTGAAGGAAAAGAAAAGAAAATGTTTTACTGAAGATGTATCAGCATGTATGTGTGTATGTATGTATGTATGAAATTCTGATCTCCTTAATTGAAGGAAGGTATTGATATCAATCCCTTTATTTCACGGACACCATTTTTGACTGAGCTTTGGCGATTGAATTTCTAGATGGATGTCCTCTATTCTACAAGACACCTGTCTCTTATCTCCCTCTTATCTGTGAGGATCGAAGCATGCAGACTCTTGAATTACCTATCCATACAATGTCATCTGTTTGTCCCCCAAGTTGGTGTAACCCGACCTTGAAATCAGAGCCACCTAAAATAAATAAATGAAACCCTAATCAAAAATGCTACTCTCTTTTGGATGGGTGTCAAAGAGGAAGGATGATCCGTCCTGATTTGATTTTGTTTCCAAACCACATGATGCATTCGGACAATTAAAATTTCAGCAAGTCATTCGCTGATAGCCCTGTGAGTGAGTGCCGCTGGGCCGGGTCTTGGGTTTAGGATTTCTTGCGGTTCTGCCGACACTCTGAAGGCAGGTTATTTATTTTGGCCCGCTGCCATGTCTGAGAAAACCATGTTTCTCTGAGTGTGTGTCTGGAGTCAAAGAGCAAGGTCAAAAGTGTTCACCAGTGAGGAGACCCAGCTCACTTTAACAGAGAATAGGCTGCCGTACATTCAGCGCTTTCACCACAGTAGCTGGACAATTGTAAATTACTTGAATGTATATGTTGTTTTCCTCTGCAGTATACATTTCTCATCTGATTACTCACTTATTAACATTTAGGGTAAAGTGCAAACAAGTGAGTCTTTTGCACTATTGTTGGTGCAATTTAGAAATTCCATTGTGTTGCTTTTGCTCATAACACTTCATTCATCATTAGTAGAATAAAAAGAAGCGTTTTTTAATGTCAAATAAAAGCACATTCATGCTAAAATACATTTAAATCACTACAGACACCTTAGAATAAGTTGTATACAATAGTATAAGTTGCATTATAACATACCACTTTACATCAGTATCAAAATAATAAGAAATGAATTTTGGTCAAACTTAGCATTGCACTTTGGAGCTTCCATATAAATGTGCCTTAATGAGGTGTTATCCTGAGCCCCCTATAAAAAGTTAAGTATAATTTAAGCAGTGGTTGAATTTTAAAAGCACATTTATTTAAAGTGACACTTCACCCCAAAATCAAAAATACACATTACTCAAGATAATCCACAGACCTTGTTGTGAGCAGTTTCATATAGGAACTATCAGCTGAAAGAAAATAGTTCCTACACGAAACAGCTCACAACAAGGTCTGCAGATTATCTTGAGTAACCAGGTCATGATTTCTGAATAGATATTGCTGTTGAGTTTTTCAATTTTAGTTTTTTGGCGCTTTGAGCACCACATGCCGAGTGCCATATAGTCCCATAATATTTAAAAAATGCAGCCATCTCTTCGGCCGATATCTCCAAAACTCAGCAACTCAAGACGAAAAATATGTGTTTTTGATTCTTGTGAATTGTCCCTTTAAGTACAAATTTGAGGTACTTGTACTTTGCTCAAGTATTTCCACTTCATGCAACTCTGTAATTCTACTTCACTACATTTCAGAGGGAAATATTGTACTTTTTATTCCAATACATTTATGTGACAGCTTTAGTTACTTTGCAGATTCATATTTTTCATACAAAACATATAAAATATGATGCATTTATAGATTGAACTACCCAATCATCTATACAATTATTAAAACTAGCTGCACTTAAACTAACTACAACACTTACTTTAAAGTACATTTTTGCATGCAATACTAACACATTTTTATATAATCTACAATTTCTCTGCAGGATTTTTACTTGTCATGGTGTATTTTCACATTGTGGTATTGCTACTTTGGAGCTGAATACTTCCTCCACCACTGAATTTAAAGGTTCAGTGCTTAACATTTAGGAGGAGCTATTGGCAGAAATTGAATATAATATTTATAAGTATGTTTTCATTAGTGTATAATCACCTGAAAAAAAGAATAATTGTGTTTTAATTACCTTAGAATAAGCCGTTTTTATCTACAGAGGAAGTGGGTCCCCTTCCACGGAGGTTGCCATGTTGCACCTCCATGTTTCTACAGTAGCGCAGAAGGGACAAACCAATCACTGGTCCTAGATCGGGCCTTTCGTGTTTTTCGCGAGTTTCGTGGCCACCGTAGTTTCTCCTACACGCTTGGAAGGGGAGGGTGATGTGAGCAGTATTCAAATGGTTGCAAACTGCAATTTCACCGCTAGATGCCACTAGCGGTGTGATTCCACACTGGACCTTTAAGGAAAACTTTATACACATTTTGGGATCAAGTTTGGGGTCACCTGTTAAATATAATGGGAAAAAACAATCAAGTTGTATTACTGTTTTGTAACTCTAATACTTTATGAAAGTCGCTTAATATAAACTATTGTAAAGGTGAGTGAAAAAAATGGGAAGACAAAAGTCAGACATTTGGAGAACTGCCCTCATGTACATCACAGATTATAAATTGCAACTTTAGGAATAATTGAATCATTGAAACGTCATTGATGGCCTATACCATGTCTGTCATCTTAAAGTAGATTAAAGGGAATTGCATACTTGTTTTGTCATTTCACAGTATGAACATTTATAAGCAATTCTATGAAACTGCAACTAAAGAACAATTAAAGAACGTATGAGCTGTATTTAATGTCAAAAAGTACAAGTTAAGATACACTTTTACGAGAGTCATGTCAAATATTACAGCACCAATTTACAGGACATAATAAACCCAGTTTGCATACGAATAAACATTTACAAAGGCATCTACAGTATGATGCATTCTTTACCTTACAGTAAGTGTTAACATTTCTTTTGTTTGCTTGTTTGTTTTTATGGCGAGTGTGATTGCTCATACATCATATAGCAAATCCACTCTGTAGTTATGAGCTAGATTAGAAGCCTTACCCATTTAAAAGTAGTGTTAACCATGTGGCATTAGAGCAGGAAGTTTTCCTCCAAATTAAACAAAAGCAGACTTATGTACGAATGTCGACTTGTGTGTGTCCCTGTGTCCCCGTGTGTAGATGCATATGCTCAAAGAGGCTTTTGTGCACCCACTTGTGGAATGTTTTGCAGCCAGTGTGGCATGGCGCTGTGGCGATAAAAGAAAATTAAACTGAATGTGATTAAGATTAAGTCATCAAGTATAATCTGCTGGTGCAAAGCAACACTGCAGGGACTTCTGATAGGGGATACTTCTGTGTTGGGAAACGGACCAGCAGATATGGGTGTGCAGCAGTCCGTGACACCCTTTTACCCAGAGGGGTTCGTCCACAATGAGAGTGACAGCAGTGATGATGTCATCAAAATGGGCCCTGGCATGATGTGCTTGAGAACGATGCTCGGCTATGGGGGTATTGTCGATTTAGTAGGCAGTGAAGCATGGCAACTACAGGCGGTGCATAATTTCCAGCAACATGGGGAAAGGACATGTCTTAAAAAAAAGGAGAAAAATAAGTGGATGGCTTCACCATAAATAATGAAACACAAATGGCGGTCTATACCTCCTGGCTGGCTATGCAGGGCTATTTTTGTTTTTCTTATTACACTCCATTGGTTTTTTTCCTCATTGAATTTTAATCTTGGAGAAATAAAGACCACTCTTCAAAAACAAGTCAACAGGAAATAACTAAATGAGCAGTCCTCGAGGATTAAAAACAGTCTGGGAACTTTCTTTATAGGTTTTGCATTTTTGTCTGATTGCCTGAATAGAAGTTGTGACAGTGTTTTTATATTGTGTCGTTATAAGAAATAGTATTTCTTTATGCTCATTTCCCCAGTGCTTTCTGTTTCCCAAGGTAAAGGTGAATGGAAATTACACAGTTCATCTAGACATTTTTTTTTCCCTGGCAGTAGAAATACTAAAAAACAGTCAGCCCAAACAAGTTAATGTGATAGAGATAATCAGTCAACGAGCCACACTTCAGGAAGGAGTTGATCAAACTTTAAAAAAAATTCCAACTGACTGACCAGACAGGTAGACAAATAGATTGAATCGATTTACAGGAAGACAATTAAACCAACCGACAGATAGATAAACATTAAAAAATATATATTACTGAATGAATAAATAAACAACATGGAATAATGGATCAGTAATGCAGTGCATATACAGTACTTTACACTTAATGTAAATTCCTCAGTATGGTCTTGATGGCATTAGTGTTGTAGTTTATGCTTATGTGCAAGCATTCAATGTTCCATCAAGTCACAATGCTGCCACCAAGTGGGGCACTGTAAACATTGCAGTTGTTCCCTGAATTTATTTGCAGACAGGTATGATGGTGTAATTGTTGTATTTTGTGAATTTTGTGTATTACTTAGATTTAACCTGGTTTTGTCTGTATAGTTGTTTTGTTTGTTTGTCTGTTTTGTTTGTTTGCTTTTTTGGGAAGTTTTAATAAGGTGTTTACATTTAAATACATCAGTTTCAGTGAGTATGAAGTTAATTATAAATTGATTAACAAGACTGAAAGCCTACAGCCATGCTAGCAGCTAGCAGCTCTGTGAGGCTAAATGTGTGTACCAAATTTCACAGCAAATCATCCATAAACTGTCAATATATTTCAACAAAGAACTTAAAAGTCAACCTGCTGGTGGCACTAGAGGAAAACTTAAGAGGATCACCAAAGCTGTTAGAATGTATCTGCTAGGGACCTTGATAATCTGTTGTAAATTTCATGGAAACCCATCTAATAGTGGTTGAGATATTTCACTCTGAACCTCAAATGTGAACCTCATGGTGGTGCAAGAGGAAAATACAGGGGATCATCAAAGTCAGTAGAATTCATCCTCTGGGGACCATAAATTGTTGAGATATTTTTTCATTATTCATTTGAATTTTGCCATCATTTGACAGTCAGTGTAGAGAGAGACTAGAAAGCTTGGGGGAGAGAGAAAGAGGGGTATGTAACAAAGGTCCCCCAGCCGGGAATCAAACCGTGGATCTAGGCCAACGGGGTCCATATGACAAAAATTACATAGCTTTTCTTTTTCTCACCATTATTTACAGGCCTTTCTTTGAGACATATACTGTAAAATTACAATAATGCCCACAGTTCACACATAAAAGGCTTTTATTTGCCAAATCAAGCATGCAAATGTAATGAACAATTTTTTCATTTATTTTCAAAATTTCTTTTTAACTGCTCACACACACAGTGTCCCCACAAATAATGTCCCCATGCGTAACAGCTGACCTGACCTGACAGCTACATGCCAGTTGCTTTCTGTGTGTAGTATAAGTCATTTTGTATGCAGTAAAATTTACAAGACTTTCAAAGTTTTTCTGAACTATAGAATCCATTTTCAAAGTGAACAAAAGTAAACTGACATGACATATGAAAATCATATGTTAAAATCTGCTATGTCGTGTTTTGTGTGTGTGTGTGTGTGGGTGGGTGGGTGTGTTTGTTTTATTTGTCTTGGCCTCTGATGGTGAAGAAAAGTTATTTTATTATAAAGTTTATTTCTTATTTTATTTAACGGTCCACTGCATGACATTTAGGAAGGGCTACTAGGGGCAGAAATGGAATATAATATTTATAAGTATGTTTTCATTAGTGTATAATCACCTGAAAATAAGAATTGTTGTGTTTTCATTACCTTAGAATAAGCCGTTTTTATCTACAGAGGGAGCGGGTCTCCTTCCACAGAGGTCGCCATGTTGCACTGCCATGTTTCTACAGTAGCCCAGAACAGACAAACCAAACACTGGCTCTAGATAGGGCCATTCGCATACCGTAGTTTCTCCTTCCGCTTGGAACGGGAGGGTGAGGCGAGCGGTATTCAAATGGTTGCAATCTGAAATTTCACTGCAAGATGCCACTAAATCCTACACACTGAACCTTAAATTCTCCATTACTTTGACAAGCGTCCTTGTGTCACATATGCAGTGAACTCTAACTCCCTAAGCATAAAGAGTAAAAAAAATTTTTAAAAAAAAGTGCTACTTTAAGAAACCTGCATGAAACCTTTTTTTCTGTTAAATAATTCCCTTCTCCATGGCTCCCTGTTGGCAGTTAAAACAAAGGTTACATCAGATGTGAATATCATTCTTCCTTCCTCCAAGTAAAATGGAGATACACAGCCAAGTCTTGCGGCGTGGGCTTGAGGGTCTCATTGAAATGGAGACGTGCATGTCCTGATTTACCCCTTTAAATCAACAGTGTTGTATTTTAGTTTGCCTGTTACATCTTGCTAAATGAGAACATCCCACATGGCATCATTTACACACAGAATAACATATAAGACTTTGACCAGCAGAGGTCACTAAAACACTGTGTATAAAATCTCCAGAGCATCGTCCTTCCGGCTTCCCACAGTGAGAGGGCTAAGTCGTACTCGATGATGTGATGTCCTCACCACAAGGAAAACATGGATATTGCTCTATTAATGGGATACTATCTAAATTATCAGTGATCTCAAGAGGAAACAGTTCACCGTCAAGATTATATTATGCTATTTATAGTTTAGTTTCTGAGCCATAACATCACAACTGTCTCTAGTTAAAAGAGAATAAATCTGAAAATATTGTGTTTAA